>NW_021604628.1:1153737-1197359 GCF_004785775.1 Grammomys surdaster | reverse complement strand
GGGGACTGCTGTCCCATGTGTGGCCCACCACTGCAGTGATATGGGTGTGACTACATCAAAAGTACTGTGCTGTACTTGAAAGATGTGAACTGTATGTATACAAAACTGTATCTCCAGAAAACTGCTCGACTAGGAGAATGTACAGCAAAAGGGCCGGCAATCTAGAGTCAAATCCTACAAGTCTTCCTTAACCAAAAAGCATCAGGAAAATGCAAAGAAACAAACTGTGGAGAAACAAGGAAAGAACAGACTGTGCACCAGGTGTTGAATCCCAGCAATCAGGAGGCAGAAAGAGGCACATGTTTGTAAATTCTCCAGGCCAACCAAGACTACACAGTGAAACCCCATCTTTGGGGTTTCAGAAATGAGACTGGTTTCGGCAGAATTTAGTGGTGGAAGGCTTATGTGTAAAAGGAATGTCCTGGATTCATATCCTGAAGTACCACAACAGAAAAAAAGTAAATTCAAATTTAAAACATCAATAACTATAATGTTAATGGACTAAACATTCCAATTAAAATCTCATTTTTTAAAAGCAAAAATTACCAGTTGAAAGACTCAGAAAAATTGAAAATTTTGGATCTACCAATGTGGAAATAAACCTCAGAAGGCTGACATTCATTTCAGAAAGCAAACTTAGATTCATGTATTATCTTAGTCACTGTTCTATTGCTTAAGAAACACCAAGACCAAGGCAACTCATATAGAAGAAAGCCTTTAACTGGGGGCTTGCTTACAGGTTCAGAGAGTTAGTCCCTTATCATCATGGCAGGGAGCATGGTGGCAAGGCCCTGGAACAGCAGCTGAAAGCTACTGCACGATATGGGCTTTGGAGACTTCAAAGTCTCTATTCCAGTAATATACTTCCTCCAACAAGATCACACCTTCTAATCCTTCTAATCCTTTCAAATAGTGTCGTTTGGTGTCACTTGGTCATATGGTGACTATATATTCAAATATGTTAGCCTGTAGGGTTCATTCTTACTTAAATCATCACATACAGTACTGCTGAATAGAGGGACATCTTATAAAAGAGCCAATTCCTAACAGGGAAAAAAAAAAAGTTAATGAGGCCTCAAATTAAGGTTTCAAAATGCAAAATACATATTTCTAGAACTTCTGTGACAGAAACGCAAATCTCCACAGTTAGAGAGTTTACACTATCTGATAAAGATACATCTACAAAGCAATACAGAAACAGTAACAACAGGAACAGCCTTTTACTAGATGACATTTATAGGTCAGTGTCCTCAACTGCACCCTAAGCCACTATGTGCTGAAGCATGAACAGGATTCACTGTCTCAGAGGAGCAAGCTCCAGTGACACTCTGCCCAAGACATGCTACTCCTGTTTCCCTCCCCTCACAACACCCACAAACCTCCAACTCAGCCCACAGTCTTCCTGCCAGCCTAGTTTCACACCTGTCTCCAAAAATCCTATTTCATCTTGGAACCCAAATATAACAGACATCACCATCTCTATTATTTTTCTCTATTCAACCAATGCTCTTAAAATTCATAGGCTAAAGCCGGGCAGTGGTGGCACACACCTTTAATCCCAGCACTTGGGAGGCAGAGGCAGGCAGATTTCTGAGTTCGAGGCCAGCCTGGTCTACCGAGTGAGTTCCAGGACAGCCAGGGCTACACAGAGAAACCCTGTCTCGAAAAACAAAAAGGATAAAAGAAAGAAAATAACCAATTTTTTTTTAAAAATATCATAGGCTAGATTTTTGTTTGTTTGTTTGTTTGTTTTAAGATTTATTTATTTTATTGATGAGTACACTGTAGCTGTCTTCAGACACACCAGAAGAGGGCATACAATCTCATTACGGATGGTTGTGAGCCACCATGTGGTTGCTGGGATTTGAACTCAGGACCTCTGGAAGAGCAGTCAGTGCTCTTAACCGCTGAGCCATCTCTCCAGCCCAGGCTAGATTTTTTTATCACATTAATAGAAAAAGTATAATCAATTCTATAAGATAAAAAAAAAATCAGACAAAAGTCAATACAGTTTTGTGAAGAAAGCAGTGAACAGTTTAAGAACCAAGGGAAAGAAATCCCTTCAACCTAATAAAGACATACAAAATAACTAATTAATGACCCAAAAAAAGCACTACAGCCAGTGCAGATGTCCAACAAGCGCACACGCTTGCTTCCCCTTCACTTTCACTACTTCTCCCGGGAACAGAGAGCAGGAAAGGAGGAATCCCACCAGACAAAACAGCAGCTCTGAGTCAGGAATGTGAAGTCATGTACCCAACTAAGAAAGCCAGGCTTTCCTCTGCAAACGCTTTCCCAGTGCAGTGTGCTGCTTCAGCTTCAGGCTCAAGTCCCACCCACACAGTGAATCTGGTACCATGTCAAAAAGTAAGGTCTGGCCCTGTTGTCAGAACTCTTAGGGTTTCTTAGCAAGGTTTCTGGTTTACATGACTATGCTAAATGCCTATTAAGACACTCAAGCAGTCATTTCTTTAGTTGATCAAATAATACAGAATAAATTTTAAGTCCATATTAAAGACCCACAGACAAACTTCAAATCTCCTTTCTCCAAAATAGTGGTACCCAGATAGAAGGCACCTTGGTGGTTTGTCTGCCAGCCTTCCTTTCTCTAGTCAGGTGCTCGGCCTTTCACAGACAGCTCCAGGCCTTACCCAAATGTGCCTAACTCATCACCAATCAGTGCCTTAACTGAGCAGCTATAGACAGGTGATTAGGACCACAGCTCCTCAGCAGAGAAAATCAGGGACTTCCAAGTCTCTGTGTCTGATTCACATTCATTTTTTATGTGAGTACTTCCTTTGTGATCCACCACAGCAAGCAAGTTTTCAGTGAGGTTGGACTTGCTTCCTGGCTGCACAACAGGCTTCATTTCAAACCCACAAAGGGGAACGAATGCAGGCCCTTCAAACTTGTTGACAGAACAACAAAAGGCAGCAAGGCTTTCTCTTTGTTAGACTGGCTCCAGTGCCTGTAAGTCAATCATCTGTGCCTATCTATCTTCCCTTGGGTTTCCTCGACTGCACATCTGACTCTAAATCATTTGTCTAGGCCAAAACTTAAACAATGTGGATAAATGCAGCTTCCCCACTAACAGAGATGGCATCTTTGAAAGTACCCCGGTCCATACCACAAGTCCAAGCATTTCATAGTGACACAGTACCATTTACTGACAAGTTCCTAAAACCCTTGGTGAATTCTGGCTTGACCTCAAAGGCATTTCTTACTAACATGTACAATGACTGAAGTAAAAAATGAACCACTTTTCTTTGACACAGAAATTTCAAAATTCACTGACAATCCACTACCAAGTACACTGCCTTAGTACTCAGCTATGACTGCACACAAAATGCCTGCTCTGACAATGGGGATGGCTATAAAAATCAGTGATCTGTAGAGGAACTAAAATTTAATTTCAAGCTTCTCTTTTATTCCAAAAAGAATTAATAAATATTCTTTGTTGTATTTGCTTCAAGACACAGCCTCACTATCCATAACCCCAATTAGCCTAAAACTCACTACACAGACCATGTGGCTTCAAAACTGGGGCAATTTTCCTGCACCAGCTCCCCAAGTGCGGAGATTAGAGACTTGTACTACCATTTGGCTTTCTAATAATATCTAAGATTAAAAGGCTATCTTTTGATTTAAATCTTTTCTTACCAATCATTTAAGAAATACTGGGAGCCTATCAAGATAATCTGAATCTTCTCGAGTCCGTATCAAATTAGAATGTTGAGCAAACCACAGACATACCCAATCTAATTTCACAATTCCACCCTCGAACGTAATTTCAGGAAAAAACTTTGTTTTGTGGGGGAGGGGAGAGAACAAAGAATCTTGCCATGAAATCCAGACTGGACTCAAATTTGAGCTGCAATTTTCCTGTTCCACTCCCATAGCAGGAGGCTTGCCTTCTAAACACTTCTGTTACTGAGCCCTCCAATGAGCCAGCCCTGCTTGAGGTTAAGGCAGGAGTTTCCATCAGAGACAGCTCTGGGGCACTAAGCCAAGTAGAGCAGCCAGAGATAAAACCTGCGGGAGAGCTGGGGGGAGGGAGCTCCACTGCAAGCTCCACTGTTGCAACCATCTGACCCCAAACTGCCTACAGACAGCATCCATCATCTGTGACCCCTTCCTAGTTAACCTGCCCTCCACTGCCAGAGGCATCTCCCTCTTCCTTAGCACCAGGAAGGTCTAAACACAGCCATCTGATAAAAGCAGAATAGAAACTGTCTGCATGTGTGAATACAGAAAAAAAATAAGTCTCAAAAACAAAAAGCTCTTTTTGACTTAATTTTTAAATTCAGTAACATAATGGTTAAGTTGCTACTTACTGCCAGTTGCATTAACTTTGTAAACCTGGCAAACATTTACCTTTAAATGACTGAGTAGAAATGAGTTAAGTGTTTGCCTTAGTTCTCAGCAATGCAGAAAACAAGGTATTTCACAGTTAGTACTATCAAATGTACAGACAGTCCTTGACTGCCAACTCTTCTGCACAAGGAAACCTTATGACTTCATGACAATGAACTACTAGATGCTAATATTAAACATGAATTCTGAAGATGCAAACCTAACTACTCACATTGAAACCTTCACAACAAAGCCTCATGTGCCAATTTTGAAAGGAAAAAATTTTTAAATTGCCTAAATTTTAAAAGGAAAAAAGCCACCATTATCAGTTTAGTGAACAGTTTTGTGGCCAAGAGGCTCGTGAAAAAGAGTATTTATATAATAAGTATTTATATCTAAGGAGCTGGGTTACAACTGCCCACTGCAAAGAGGTGAACCAACAGACTGTGTCTGAGCTTATTGGCTCAGGGATACTTTATGCTGGCGAATTAATTGCACTACTCATTAGGTCCTTTCCATAAATATTTTTTTGCATATCTATTATGTTTCAGACACTGTTTTTTCCAGCCAAATAGCCCCGCCTGGATGGAACTTTCTGTCTGTCATCACTCGGATCCACCGTCACACTTCAGACAAAGATGGTGTGACCGGAGGTTGGTAAATGGTGAAAACACCGCTTGTTCCATGCTGTTTAGTCTGTTTGCTTCCTCTCAACAGAAGACTGTCTGCCTAGCCCTGGTTATGCAGTTGTTATAATCAAAACCATGACTCCTTCCCTATTTAAAAATATGTTTACTGAATCGTTTTTGATTAAGGCAGAATGAAAAAAAAGAATGAAGGTTCAAACTTTTCGACAATAATACTAAAATAACACCCAAAATAAATTATTAAAAATTTTTTAAAAATCAAAGCAAAACTTAAACCAAGAATAAATTACATAAAATTCCTTACCTATTTATGTATATTTTTATGGGTGTGTGTGTGTGTGTGTGTGTGTGTGTGTGTGTGTGTGTGATGCCATGTGCGTATGCGTGCCAAAAGAGGCTAGAAATGAATAACATGAGGTGCCCTGGAGGTGCAGTTTCAAACAGTTGTGAGCCATGTGACGTGGGTGCTGGGAACTCCACTCAGATGCTCTAAATCTAAAGCACAGCATCGTCTTGACCACAGAACCATCTCTGCAGCCCCACAGACTGCTCCTGCGCCCTTCTCTCCTCAACTGCATTATCCAAAAGGAACTCCAGGGACTAACAGTATAACTCAGGAGAGCACTTGCCCAATGGGTACCGTCTATCCCTACTGCACATCCTCATGTACACTCAAATCCGAAGATTCCCTTCCTATCAGTAACAGTGATGCAAGGAGAAATAGAGAAGCAGAAAATATACGACATATTTCTAGTTAAGCTTTGAAAACACTGAAATGTTAGAATAACACCACAGTTACCACACTTAATGCTCAGGGTTACACTTCTCCATATACACTGAGCCAGAAACCCACACATCAAAGACATTTATATGTGCCACTGGTCCTTCCAACAGTGTTCTTTATGGCCAGAAAGGCAGTCTTCTCTCACCTGTAGCCAGATACATGTAGAATGAAATCTGCAGGAATCTCATCTGTAAACACAAAAGCCAACCAAAGTTTTCCAGTCCCAGGTCTTCCTTTCTCTCTGTAGGGTGGAGTCACAGCCAGAGGCTGATGTGATGATTAGTAATCAGGACAGACGGTTCCTGAACAGCGCTTCTCCCAGCTCTAACGAAATAAGCTAAATTTCCTGCTTACATCTTTTGTCACGTTCCCTTCAGCCTGGAACGCCTGTCCTTCCTCTTTAAAACCCAACGTACTGCCTGTGACTGGTCTGAATCTCAGTATTTCAACGGTTCCACAGCTTCATGAAGTATCACTTCTTCCACGTTCACCCCTACAGCTACCAACATTTTTCAGAAACTGAGCTGCATTCTGTAATTAATGCCATATGAATGAATGATTTTTTAATCAGTTAGATTTATGTATCAATAAATTCTCAATACACAAGATGCCCACACAATAAATTCAGGTACAGTTGATAATGGTACAAGCTGCCCACCTAGATTAGACAAGTTATCCCAATTATTCTATCCCTATATGATATTATATCTACCTGTGGCTATTTAAAACCACACAGAATCTGAATCATCCTGTCCGTCCTCCATCTTGCTTCCTTCTCCTCTTCTGTGTCACTTGAATGAATCATTTTTTTTAAAGGCACAAAAATTACAGACTATTCTCTTTAATAAAAAAAAAAAAAAAAGCTAGGTAGAAAAGGCATCCCAGATGGCCAGTCCCTTGAGTAAAGAAAAGTTTCTGATGTATGCTATAACTAAAATCTAGTTTAATGTTAAAAGAAAGTCAATGAACCTCCTCCTGACCATTGTAAACAGAACAACAGGATACAATCACCTCTTCTGCAAAATGTTTTTTTACCCAGAAACAGAGAATATGAAAGTTGACAAATATTCAAGACTGAATGAGACCTTTGCTCTCTTTCTCATGCCGACTTCTAAGGAATCAGCCAGCAGGGGGAGTGCAAGTGCACTGACACTGTAGGCCCAAGGTATTTGTGCCAAACAATCTTCTGAAAAGTTAGGTGGAAAAAAAACTTCTGAATACTGGTCCTGAAAACCAGTGGGTGGCGAGTCTCTTTAATTATAGTGTTACATAGTCATCCCTTCTACTTTGTACAGACTCTTCATAAAGCTACTACCTCAAGTCCTTTTGACAGAGGGGGATATATTCAAATAAAATAGAAACGCATGCCTTCTTTAACAAGAGAAACCAATATTAATCAAAATTCAATTAACAATGTAAAAAATGTGATTTCTAAACTATCCAAACCAGCTTAGCCAAGACAGCTACACCATTCCCACGGCCACCGATTCTCCACACTCCCCTGTCCCAGGAAGCCCTGCCTGCGAGTCTCTAGGCATTCAGAATTAGTGTATGATTTACAAGGTAGTTAACATGTTTCCACAGATACAGATTTGGAGGGAAAAAACAAACAAACACAGACTCAAGAATAAAAGAGTAACACACCCTATACTGACCACAATTGCAAATTCATTCTATCTCACTTTCCACCCCAAAGAAAAAATTATGCAGCTACTGGATAAGAATACGGTTTGCCCTCTCCTGAACTCATGTAGAGTTAAATCACTGTGGTGGGGATTTACAGCGGCGGGATCGCTCACTGTTGAGAGACAGTAAAGCTCAGGTAAAGTCACTAGGGCGTAACTGCCATGACTCAGGTTATGCACACATGGCACGTCTCTCCACGTCATCTTCACCGCTGCCTCTCCTGCATGCTCCCAACACTGAGAGGGCATCTAAGAGGTCCTTGGCAGTTACCAAGCCCATACCAGTAGCCACTGTCACCCTTACTCCACCAAAAGTGAACTACAGTCTTTTTTATATACCAAGAACTCAGACTCTAACATTTTTTGACAGTAATAGAAAAGAGACACACTAGCCAAAGCAGAAATTGTGATGACAAAAAGCTAAGAAGGGCGCTGGGGAAAGATGGCTCGGTGGTTAGCGTGCACTGATGTGTGGATGAAGAGTCCCCGATGTGTGCCTGCGTATTTTTAAAAGCTAGGTGAAAATCTGTTCCTTGCATAGTGTGTTTTTTTAAGCTATCTTAACTCTCCTTGACAGAAACCTTTACACACCGCACTGCCCTCTTGAATGAGGATATCAAACCTTAACCTCTACAGCAACACTCAGAGTCATTATGAAAAATCACTCATGGGCAGTGGTGGCAGCACGCCTTTAATTCCAGCACTTGGAAGGCAGAGGCAGGCAGATTTCTGAGTTTGAAGCCAGCCTGGTCTACAGAGTGAGCTCCAGGACAGCCAGGGCTATAAGAGAAACCCTGTCTCGAAAAAGCAAAAACAAAACAAAACAAAACAAAAACTAATAAATAAATAAAGGCCGGGCGGTGGTGGCGCACGCCTTTAATCTCAGCACTTGGGAGGCAGAGGCAGGCGGATTTCTGAGTCCGAGAGTTCGAGGCTAGCCTGGTCTACAGAGTGAGTTCCAGGACAGCCAGGACTACACAGAGAAACCCTGTCTCAAAAAAAAAAAAAAAAAAGAAAAGAAAAAGAAAAAAAGAAACAAGGGGTAAACAGGAAGCAGACGCTCCCTGAGTGAGAAAGACAAGAAGGAAGACCAGTTCGTGAGTGATGGGTGGAAATGGAGGGGCTGCAAACAATCCATGACACTGGCTTCTGGCTGAGTACATGCAACCAGGACTAAAACCTGAGAAGCCTACCTGTGGGGAATAAGACTGGGGGGGGGGGGGCTTTTAAAGGCCAAGCCTCAAACACTATTAAAGTCAACTTTACCTCCTTAAATGAAGAAGTTTGTATTAAATTCCATCCTCAGGGAAAATAACACTCAAACCAACTTATGTAGACCATACCTGACAGTAAAAACAGCATGGAGAGAAACTACCTAGACTAAGGAATACTTCCCTCCCATTCCTAACAAAATGGCCTGTAAGTCAGTCTTTACTGGGTACCTCACTTCCCTACCACAAACCACCACCCTAAACTTTCCCATCGAAGCCACCATGGCTTTTTCCTGGCGGCCTCCTGGGCTTCCACTGCCACATTTTACACATCCGCCTGACGTTCTTGTAGGAAACTTACACGTGGACCGACACAGAACCCTGGCCGCAGTCTCTTCCCATCCAGACCCCTCACTTCCGCTCGCCCCCTTTGTTCTGTCTCTTCTATGTTCTACTGTCCCAGCTCCACCTCAGCTTTCCACTTCTCCAGTGACCTCCCATCTGCCGACATGTTAGGAAAGGCAGCTCTCTGTGGACATGAGGCACCCATGTGTTCAGGAGCAGGGAAAAGACAACAGCTGTGGGCTGCCAGCTACGCCCTTCTCCAGTCCAATGGGGAGGGGACCTCCAAATCCAATTAGTTTTTGGAAAGAAAGTTTCACACACACACACAAAAAGAGTAAGAGAAAAGGGGAGAGGAGGAGGAAGAGAAGTAGAAGGAAGAGGAGGAGGCAGCAGCACCACCAAAATACAGAAAAAGAGGTGTCTACAACACACAACCAACACACAACAAACCACAACTTACAGGTTCTACTTACTACGCCTCGTTTCATAACCAGTACATACTTTGATGCCTTTTGTAGAGTAACTCCCCTGAGAAAACTTCCAGACCAAATCAGGGGTACACATGACACCCCTTATGGCAGGATCAGTAGTAGAAAACAAACATGCATAAGAAATGAATCAATGAGGGGAAAAAAAATCTCTCAAAAAAACAGACCCTGGTTCTCCAAGTGCGGTTCCCTAAGCACCTCGCCCACAAGGGAGGCCTGTCCTCTGTAGGACTGCTAGAGTGTGGAACCTGAGCGGATTCTTTTCAGCCCAAAGGCAACTGAATTACTCAAATAACAAAACTTAAAAACTTAAAGACTTCTGTCAAAGTTTTTGACTTTTGTTTTGTTTTGTTTTTCAGACAGGGTTTCTCTCTGTAGCCCTGGCTGTCCTGGAACCCGCTCCATAGACAGGCTAGCACTGAACGCCAAGATCCACCTGCCTCTGCTTCCTAAGTGCTAGTGTTTGATTTTTTTTAATTTAAATTTGTCTCCTACAGAAAACATGGTGATGAACCTTGTCAGAAATATACCACAGTTTTAAAGCTCTATACAAACTAGAACTTTAAAGAAGCTGTCAAATCTCCTGCCATTCTCCCTCATCTGTCTACAATGGTCTTCAAGTACTCTTCAGAGTCTAATACACAAAACTACCACCTTTAAAACAGCAAACACCGCATTCCTTACTATCTCTCTTAAGCTTGCCAGTTCTGTGTCTAGCTTAAGTCATGACAACTCAAGCACTTCTACTTCTGAATTTCCTAGTGAAACACATACACACACACACACACACACGAGAGAGAGAGAGAGAGAGAGAGAGAGAGAGAGAGAGAGAGAGAGAGAGAGAGAGAGACTAGCGAAGAGTGATTCATGAGGCTACAGAGACAAAGGGAATACACCATGTAAGGAGAATAACCAGTTTCTCCATTCAGTCTGCAGCTCTAGGAATCTAATGACTCTTCATTTATTCAAAAACGAAAATGATGATAAACTCCCCGTGTTGACAGCAGGGGATCTTTAACTTCACCCTGCCTGACAGGCACCCACAGGCTTTCCTTGGCCTCAATCTGTCCATGTTGGAAGTGCCAATTAGTAGCTTCTCAAAAGCAAATCCCAATGTAAGCCATCAGAAAAAGTGCTTTCAAAATACCAGATACAACAGGCTAGTCAAGCTCACCAGGCAAGGGCAAAGCTGGATGTCCAACCTGGGCTGTGGCTGTCGAAGCTAAATGACAAGTAAGGAAAGGATCAAATTCTCAAACCAGGTCTGATGTCCGTTCTCTTAAATCCACAGACTGCTTGCTCCAGCAATCCCACAGGTGCCTCCACTCCTAACTCAGCTGAGGTTACAGAGAAATGACGAACACAGTAAGATTTGACTTCTGTGTAATTTTCATGGAAATGTTTCCTTTTGTCAACAGGTAAAGATATCCTTTTATTAATTAATTCTTTTAATTCTTAATTTATCTGCGGACTTGGCCTGAAAAAGAATCTGCTAAGATGTTTCTAAGGAACTGCTTCCTGAGGAGCAGACTGGCTTCTTTCCTACAAATCTAAATATGAACTATGTTCCATATAATGGAAAAATGAGAAAATACTCACACCACCTCACCTCCCACACTGATGATCTACCACTCTGCTTCTAACTGACTGATGAGATTCTGTTAGCACATTAACTTGAACAAATAGTTTTACAAGTTAAATTTTAACATTCTTTTTTTTTTTTTTTTTTTTTTGGTTTTTCGAGACAGGGTTTCTCTGTGTAGCCCTGGCTGTCCTGGAACTCACTCAGTAGACCAGGCTGGCCTCGAACTCAGAAATCCGCCTGCCTCTGCCTCCCAAGTTCTGGGATTAAAGGTGTGCACCACCACTGCCCGGCCAAATTTTAACTTTCAAAGTAACAGTATATTAATATGCATGTATGTCATAGGAACTTTTCAAACAAACTACTGTTTATGGATAATATACATCAAAATGCTGCAAATTAAATCTCAGCTAACATATCATGAAAAATAAAAATGAAAGAATGAGCGCTCAGCCCTGAAATCATATATATACAAGTAACATTACATGGACTGACAGGATGTATTTAATTTACTTAGTGGGGAGACAGTGTGTGGGGGGGTGTAGGCTTGAAGGGAAGAAAGGGAAGGGGGAAATTATGTAATTTGATTTTAACTTCTAAAGATAAAAACATTACTTTAAAAAGGACAACACAGCGCACATGACAGCCAGGGCCCTCCATGGTGGCAGGTGACGTGAAGGTGTGTGACCACACACCTGCAGTGTGCTGAGACGTGAAGGTGTGTGACCACACTCCTGCAGTGTGCTGAGACGTGAAGGTGTGTGACCACACTCCTGCAGTGTGCTGAGACCATCCTTAGCTCCTTTCTGCAGCTTCCTTTAAACCATCCCGGTGCCTACTATTTCCATGACGCCATGATACAATTTCAACTCTGGGAGGAGTCTTGTGGCTGCAATCCTCTTCATGGCTTTACATATGAATGTCATGGTTCAGATGCCAAGAGGACAGAGATGGAAAGATTCTCTCCATCCAAGGCCATGATGCCACGCTCGCCAAGACTGACCAGGGCAGTATGCACAACCTACACAAAATCCCAGCAAGGGGGCAGTGGTCACAAAATCGTACACCTCTCTAAGGACTTTTTGATAACTGACAGCTGCCAAAAAAGGGAAAGCTGGCCCTGGTAGGCTGGCCCTGGTAGGCTGGCCCTGGCAGGCTGGCCATGTGGGTGGCCATATCCAAGAGTTACACAGGCAGTGCTAATTGGACACAAAGCTATGAGGGGGTGGAAAGGGAATGGATCTCGGAGGAATTGAAAGGAGCAGATTATGATCAAAATACAATGTCTGAAACCACAAAGAATAAAAGCACATTGTAAACGGCCTTCTTCCAGCCAGGCTCCAACTCTTCCCCTACCCCACCCTCCTAAGCAGCTGGCACGCATCACTCCAGTCAGCTCTCTCATCTGCAAAACTGAGGTAACTGACCAGCTTAGGAAGTACACACTTAGGAAGAAGAAAGACAGACATCAGTATATTTGAAAATGATAAAAATTCCAAATGAATTTAATGTATAATTGTGTTTCTATAGTACTACTAGTAGTTTCTCAAAACTAATCAATTAGAAAAATAAGAAAAAAATCTGTAAGCAAGCTATGACTATAAAGGAATTAGACCATTTAAGAAAGCACAGGTGACGGCACAGGTGTTTGGACAACAGTGGCTAACCCTGACCCATAAGAATAACTATGCTGCCTTTAGTCCCAGCACTCGGGAGGCAGAGGCAGGCACATTTCTGAGTTCAAGGCCAGCCTGGTCTGCAGAACTAGTTCCAGGACAGCCAGGGCTACACAAAGAAACACTGCCTCAAAATAAAATGAAAAAAAAAAAAAAGATTTTTTTTTTAAATAACTGTAAATAAAGACTTGCCCTACAAATCTTTTTGCTTCACCCATATTCAAGCACCCAAAGTAATGAGAAGACAGAAATTATGGGTGCAATGGCTCCGACTCTCTTACAAATCAAGATTCTCACACTGTTAAGTAGTGGCTATCGAGGCCCTGACCCGAGTAGGCGTCAGGTAAGTTATCTAGTGGATTCCATACTCCCAGGAAGATCACGTCACGCCTGCTGAAGGCTTGCATCAAGACCTTGTTCTGGCGGCTTTGAACGTAAGTTTCTCCCTAATCCCTGTGGCTACTCAGCAGACACAACATGACTTTTGTCAGCTGACAAAAATGACACCTTAGAACATCGAGGTAATTCCGAAGAGCACTTCAAACTCTCCTTCTCCATCCCCAGCCATCCATGGAAGGGCTGAAGACGACAGAGAGGCAATTTCAAATAAAATGTAAGCTTACATTCAGGAACAGTTTACACATTGTCAATGGGGGGCGGGGAGCACACAAGTGGGGAGGAGGGAACCGAACTAGAAACCAAGGCCTTCCTTCATTCACTGTTCAATGCTTAGGTACAGACTGCTTGGTGCTGTTAGAAATGGAATGCTATGACAAACTTTCACCTTATAATAAGTAACAGGAAACTAGAACAAAACATGACGCACATGTTAAATCCTTTAGCTAATTTTCAACGGCTCAACAGAAGCTCTTTTTTATGGACAATTTCAACAACACAGGGAAAAACGCATAAAAATATTTAAACATGTCTTCTTCAGTTACGTTTCATATCACACCACACCATATGCATGGGCCTGGTGGTGTACTCCTGTAAGCCCAGGACAGAGGCTGAGGCTGGAAATGCCCTCCAGGACTCTGCTTTCATTCTTACACCTTCCAATCCAGCCTACACTCTGCTACCAGAATAAATTTTTGAAACACAAATATCTTTCACCCACAAATAAAATTGTTAAATGGCTCCCAAACTGCTTCCCAATCCCGTTCCAGTTCGAGACTCCTCATCTCCTGGCTGCCCCAGCTCTAGTAAGAGCGAACTATAGTCAGTGTTCTCACAATCCTGTGCATCACCCCCAAAACTTTCCCCCAACACTATCTGTGTACTCATCTGCCTCCCATCCTAGACTATGTGTGAAGTCAGAACCAGACACCTGATGCCTAAGTGACTTCCAGATACAGAAGCAATACTTAACAAATGATGGCTAAATAGGACTTGGATCCAGACAACAGCCAAAGGGGCCAATACTGGTCAGAAACCTCATCCACTAACTAGGTGGTCTGAAGACCACTGTCAACACAAGTTATCCAATGAGACCCAGACAACTCTGCAGCTATGAATCTATCACCAACACTCATCTATTCATGGCTGCAAAGTCAGTTCTCAGTAAGTGTAACTACCACAGCCAGGCAGTGTGGCAGGGGCTTGACAGATATGAGCTCACTAAACCTCAATACAACCCTCAGATCCTCAAAAGATAAACTGGCCAAGTAGTAAACCCAGTTTTGGATCAGTAATCCACAAGTAAACACTGAGCTAAGCAGACTTTCCAAAGATGAGAGATTAACACGCCCTTCATTTTTGGGGACGTTTTCAGAGGGGTTTGATTAGAAGGGGTTTGAGATTAGAAGAGCTCTTCATTGGCCTCTTAGATAAGTAAGAAAGGTCCTTTAAGATTTAATCATCTTCCTCCACACCAATTCACTGGGAAACCTTTTAAAATAAAAAATACATCCACAAAAGTTGTTTTTCCAAAAACAGCAAAAGGTAGGCGATATTGTATTTAATTCTCTACCAGGATTGAGGGAGGGGGAGAAAAGAAGGGGGAAATCTCCATCAAAGAGAGGAACTAGTTGGCTAATACCAGTAAAAGACTGCCAGGCTGGCGAAGGCTCTTCAGTGGCGTCACGCCATAGGTGGAAAGGTGCTCAGCGCAGTTCAGGAGACAGCCTGGGTCTCTAACAACCCAAACACCCATCCCACTCAGGGCTGCTGCTGCTGTCCACTAAACTTCATCATGGGATCTGCACCTCAGCTCCACAGGCCATGACTCAACAAGAGACAGGCTGTTTCTTTCATCCCAAATACAACCTGCTCACGTCTGTCTCTGGAGTTGATGCATACCTGACTAGAAAACATGGCCACAAAGCACCCTCACAACACTTCCCTCCACACGGCCCACCCTCTGCCCTACGGAACTCCAGCCTCTCCTTGACCACTTTCATGCCCTTACCCTTGTAATACCCTCAAAACTTGTACAATGGCACCCGGTGACTTCTCTGTACCACAAGGTTACATTTTAAAAAACAAACAAAAACAAAACACAATCCATTCTTCCTGTCCCTAACTCTAACATAGACTCATCAACTTATATTAATAAAATTATCCAGGTCAATTTAGGAGGCATTCTACAATGAGATAAACATAAACAATTCTAGATACCAAGGATACGAAGTCTGAAATACACACACACACACACACACACTCCTACCTCTAATCCCAGAACTTGACAACTGAAGCAAAAGAAACTGGAGTTCAAGGTCAGGCTGGGAAAGATGGCAAGTTTGAGGCTACTATACGCTATGAGATCTTGTCTCAAAAAAAAACTAAGAATATGGGCTGAGATACAGCTCAACAGTTAAGGACACTGACTGCTCCTCCAGAGGACCCAGGTTCAACACCTAGCACCCATATGGCATCTAACAATGGCCTGTATCTCTATTCCAGTGAATAGGCAGCCCTCCCCTGGCCTCCGGGAGCAATGCACACACGATACACAGACACAAAGGGGCAAAACCCCCGTACACATAAAAGTTTAAAATCATGTTCCTATGTGTGCCCCTGGGAGAACAGTCACTGAGTGATGAAGCACAGCCGAGCGCTGAGACTGGGGAGCTAACCCTTTGTGTGAACCTTTAGTCATCTGCATTACACTGTACATTACACTGTACAGCATAAGGGCTACTGGAGGGGGTGGGAGGGGACTGATGGGGGGGTGGGAGGGGGACAGGGGTGTGGGAAGATGCTAAGTCTGGCTGCCAATCTCAGCCACAGCTCCACCCTTGGCTCAGGTTAAAAAAATCCATCTCAATCTTGATCTACCATTATTGTAGGATTTGAAATATTACATCACTTCATAGCGTATGTAGTTTGTGTCCATCATACTGGACGGTTACTTTAAATACAGCTCGTTAAAAACCTTGAAAGTTCTTTACCCTCCTTCGGCATGTAACACACATATGTGAAATTGCTTATGTCTAAATATCATTCAGCAATTCAATCCTGCCTTACACGTCCCAGAATGGACCAGGCTTGCTGTTCCTCAAGGCCCCAATAGAAGTGACACAAGGGTCATGCAGTTAGGCTGAAGGCCCTCTTACAAATCACCATGACATAACCTACTTCAGCACCCAACAATCCCAAGCTAGATTTTCTTGTAAGCATTTTATTAAAATTCTAATGTTAGGTCACTTCTGCCATGTGGTTTTGTTAAGATATCAAATTTAACCTCTCTTCAAAAAGAGAAGCATGGTGGGTGGGTGTTGGCTCCCATCTGCAAAGGTCCAGGGACAGCCTGGGCTACAAACTGAGTTCCATGCCATGAGCTGTGATAGCCTAGCCTGTTACAGCATAAGGTGCTACTGTGTGGGGGGGGGGGGACTGGTGGGGGGGGGGGTGGGAGGGGGAGTAGTGGTGTGGGAAGATGCTAAGTCTGGCTGCCAATCTTAGCCACAGCTCCACCCTTGGCCCAGGTTAAAAAAAAAAAATCATTTCAATCTTGATCTGCCATTATTGTAGGATCTGAAATATTACATCACTTCATAGCTTATTTTAAACAAATCTTAGTTAAAAATTATCCTCTTGGCCAGGCATGATGGCACATGCTTTTTGTCCCAGCACTCTAAGTCTGAGGGCAGGCTGGTGTAAACCATTGAGTTCCAGGCCAGCCAATACTCCAAGGCCCCACATTGTCTCAAAAATCACCACCATCACCACCACCACCACCACCACCACCACCACCACCACCATCACCACCACTCTCAATACTCCAAGAAAATTACTGTATACATAGCTCACTGCTTTTTTTATATACTTATTTTTTAAAAGTACTCATTTCAAAATAATTTAGAATTTTTTAATCCTCTGATTGTTTCCTGTTAGGAAAAATTAATCTGTGGGAACTAATGTTAACTGAAACACTATTAAGGATTATGAAGGTATCTTAGTCAAACTTGGGGCTGGAGAGATGGCTCAGAGGTGAAGAGCTGGTACTGTTCTTTCACAGGTCACTTTTGTCTAGTGGCTCTCA
The DNA here is from genome assembly GCF_004785775.1 of Grammomys surdaster. NCBI lineage: Eukaryota > Metazoa > Chordata > Mammalia > Rodentia > Muridae > Grammomys > Grammomys surdaster. The sequence continues at coordinate 1,180,105 of NW_021604628.1, read as the reverse complement.
ACCACCTATAAATCTATCTGCAGGGGACCCGAGCATCTGTGGTCCCCATGGCACAGGTCCTCATGTGCACATACCATACAGACACATGTCATGCATCAGACACACACACATACATACAGCTTGAAAACTAAGGGACTGGGGTTAATAGCACATTTTTCTTCCAGAGAATCCTCGGTTCCCATGGCTCACAACCGTCCAGTCCAGGGGATCCAACGCCTTCTGTTACACTTGAAAATGTGTAAAACATTCATATAGACAAAATAAAATATCTAATAAAAATAACAAAATAAAGCCGGGTGGTGGTGGCGCACACCTTTAATCCCAGCACTTGGGAGGCAGAGGCAGGTGGATTTCTGAGTTTGAGGCCAGCCTGGTCTACAGAGTGAGTTCCAGGACAGCCAGGGCTACACAGAGAAACCCTGTCTCAAAAAACAAAAACAAAACAAAAAAACAAAATAAAAAATATTTTTTAAACTTAAATACTGAATGACTCTTTTTCTTGAGGGCAGTGTTGAGAAAATGAATGAACACAAGTAAATGAGCAGAAGGATCATGGAAAAGCAAACAGTGTGTGCTACTAGACCTAACTCTTAAATACAGCTGCCTGAAACTAACAGGCACAGGACCACGGCTGGGTTCCCCTCTTTTGTTTGTCATTATCTCTCACATGACATCATGTCCGAGCAGCAAGTGCCACATGTTCCGAATGTCCTAAATACACCCAGAAAATGGGTAAGGGGTAGTGTGCTTCGGTCATGGTCCGCTGCAGCCTCGGCTGTTTTAGGAGAATGTTTAAGGAGGTTTTAGGACCAAGGGATAATTAGTGACATCACTGACATCATCACGCTGATTACCCTGTGACTCACACTCTGTGCACATGAACGTGACCCAGGGTAAGATTAGCCTAAGGAGGCAGGAGTCTCGCTCACCCACCCACTCACTGCTGCTGGCACACCAGCGATGGAGACCATGAGGTGACACTCACTGTACGTGAGCTGACAAACACTGGGCGCCAGGACTGAGGGAATATACACAGAGATCCTATTTAGCGAACAGTATCTTTGATTAGAAAAAATTAAAATCAGGTTTCAGCTTTCTACTAGTAAACACTTCAAAAACAGATTTTTGGCTAAACATGGTAGCACACACAGCTTTAAAACCAGCACTCAAAGAGGCAAAGGCAGGCATACCTCTGTGAGTTTATGACTAGACAAAGATATGTAATAAGACCCTGTTTCAAAAAAATAAGTAGGGGTTGGAGAGATGGCTCCATGGTTAGGAGCACTGACTGCTCTTCCAGGGGACCCGAGTTCAATTCCCAGCACCCACATGGTGAGTCACAACCGTCCGTAATGGGATACATGCCCTCTTCTGATGTGTCTGAAGAGAACAACAGTGTACGTACGTACATACATACATACGTACATACATAAAATAAATCCTTTTTTAAAAAAAGGTTTAAAACTAGAACAGAATTTTCTGAGATTATCTGCCTCACCTTACTTCAAACATGTCCACAACCTACCACATCTACTTCATACACAAAAGAGTTCGACAGAGCTCGCCACAAAAATGAGACATGAATTCTACTCCCTTTTAAAGTGCTCTCTGGAGAGGACAGCAGAACTTGTCAAAGTGCTGCTTCTCACATACACAAGACCTGGAGGACCACAGGCTCAAGGTGGCGTGAAGAGGTAAGGAACTACCAGGGAAGAACCACCCAAACACCAGACCCCAAACAACAATGAGGCTTAGGCGAGCTCCAGCTCCCAACTCAACCCTTAGCCACAGGGCACGGTGTGAAACCTACTAAGGCCAGAGGGTGCCAAGATGTCACCTCTTAAGCAGCAGCAGCACAGCAGTGCCCTCAGCTGACTCTCTCAGCACTCTTCTTACTTCCTGCCCTCTATCATATCATTTACTCTCCACTCTGAGTGGGTCTCCACATGGCTCTGCTCCTGTCTCTAGGTTGCTCGGGTTTTAGGACTCTTATATGTGCCTCCACCAGCTTGTTCTCTTCACCACACCTCCTATGCCCTCTCGTCCCTCCTCCTTTCTCTCTTGCTCTCATCCTTCTCTTTGCTTAATTACAAATTCCAGACCTCTAACCCACCTCTGAATTCTGTAGACCCTAACAGTAGCCCATCTTTTCTCCCTAACTCCTCCATCTTGATTTTTTTCTGTTCAAAGCTGATCTAATACTTAACTCTTACCTTACTCACCTTGCCTCTCTCCCATTCCTAATCCCAGTAACTAAAATCCGTCATTAGCTATCCTCCAACAGCTACTGAGGTCAAATGAGCCACTGCCATTAACTGGACAGTAGACATCTGCAGTGTTACTATCACGTGGTCATGGGATAATTTCTATCAGGCACCTGTAGCTCCTACACTGAGGAACTACCTTCTGAACTATACATACCTCTACCACATCCTAATTCTGCAGAACACTTCAAAATAAAAGAACATTGTTGCTAAATAACAATAATTAATCACGTAAAGAAGTAACACCAGGTGTGTACATCACAACACAGGAACATAATAAACACAAAAATGAAAAACAACATAGGGCTGGAGAGATGGCTCAGCGGTTAAGAGCACTGACTGCTCTTCCAGAGGTCCTGAGTTCAAATCCCAGCAACCACATGGTGGCTCACAACCATCCATAATGAGATTGGATGCCCTCTTCTGGTGTGTCTGAAGACAGCTACAGTGTACTCATCAAGAAAATAAATAAATAAATATATATATATATATATAAAAACATAACTCCTTAAAACTAATTTCATTGTAATGGCATCTAGTCGGAATAAATTAAATCTCAGACAGAGAATTCCAAATAATGAGTATATTCCAAATAGTAAGTATGCTCCAGGAAAATAAACTCTACATTGAGAACACAAACAACTGAATAAAATAAGAAAAGAAGATGCAATATATGACAGAAGAATTCAACAGAGATAGAAACACTTAAAAAAAAAAACTAAAAAGCTGGAAATTAAAAAAAAAAAAGTTCTGGGCAAAGTCTCACCAACAGAAGGGCTAAAGGAGAACAAAGAATTCCTGGGCTTACAGAAAAGGTAGAGAAACTGGATCAAACAAGGGCAAAGATAAAATAACGAGGCAACACTGGGAATTCCAAGATACGTGACACTCTGAAAAGCCCAAACCTACAGAAAACAAGCACAAAAGAATACAGCTCCAAAACCAGTGAAAGCACTGTGGGGTGGGGGGTGAAAGGGTGTCCCCACAGTTAGGAACACTCTCTCTTCCAGAGAACTCCTATCTGGCAGCTCCAAGCAACCCAAGACACTCTTCTGGCCTCTAAGGGTATACATAGCAAACATTCACACACAGGTAAATAGACAGACAGACAGACAGACAGACAGACAAATAAAAATAAATCTTTTAAAAGGCACAAAGTATCATAACAGACTATTTCCCCTAGTTTAGAAAGATATGAGGCATTAGGGCACTAAACAGACAAAGCCAGAAAAGAAGCACCCCTCATACCATAATTAAAACACAAAATATAAAACAAAGAAAGGATATTGAAAGCATCAGGAGAGAAACACCAAGTCACAAATAAGTTGGTGCCATCCATGACAACAGCGGGTTACTCAACTGAAACCTGAAAGCAAGGAGAAGTGGGCGGATATTTCAAGTTCTGAAAGACACCAAATACCAACCCTGACTGTATAACCAGCAACACTATCTGTAATAACCGAAGGAAAAATAAAAACATCTCATAATTACTAAGCCAGTTTTTAAAATTAAAAAAAAAAGATATTTGAAGAAATATTTCAGAAAAAGAAAAAAAAAAAGTCCATCCAGTAAAGAATAAACCACACTAGAATTTACAGATGGAGAGGGGAGAAAACCAAACAGTACAAAAATCAACAAAATGGACCATAGTCAATACACACTTTTAAACAGTAACTCTGAATATTGCCAATATTGCTGGTACACACCTTTAATCCCAACAATTGTGAAGCAGAGACGGGGGCTCTCTATGAACTCAAGGCCAGCATGGTCTATATCAGTGGTTCTTACCTTCCTAATAGTCCTGTGACCCTTTGATACAGTTCCTCATGTTGTGCTGACTGGCTACTATAAAATTATTTCCCTTGCTACTTTGTAACTTTGGTTTTGCTACTGTTATAAATTATAATATAGCCCCCCAGTGGTGGTGCAGGCCTTTAATCCCAGTATGCAGGAGGCAGAGGTAGGCAGATCTCTGAATTCCAGGCCAGCCTGGTCTACAGAGTTTCAGGACAGCCAGGGCTACACAGAGAAACCCTGTCTCGAAAAACAAAAACAAAAAATTATAATATAAAATCTGTGTTTTCTGACTGTTTCAGGAACCCCTGTGAAAGGGATGTTCCACCCCAAAGGGGGTCAAGAACCACGCACATAACAGGTCTACATAACAGGTTCCAGGCCAAACAGAACTTACAGAAGGCCCTGCCAAGAAAATGCAAACAAAACTAAAAGGAAGGAAGGACTTTTAACAGTCCCAATTTCTTTCCCAATCAAAAACACACAGACCAGTTGATTATATCAAATAAGCAGAACCCAGGAGGGATGGTTCAATGGTTAAGAGCACTGGCTGCTCTTCCAAAGGACCTGGGTTTGATCTCCAGCACCCAAATGACAGCTCACAACCATTCAATCCCTCCAAGGGCACTACAAGCATACAGTGCACACATATACATGTAGGGAAGACACTCATATACAGAAAATAAGAATATTTTTTAAGAGCAGATACCATCTATATGCTGCCTCCAAGAAACGTGAGTCATCACAAGTCAGACACTCCCTGAGGGTTAAAGGATGGTCCCACCAGACCTGGGACGTATGCAGGTGCCACCACCTTAATATCTGACATGTTGTCAAACAACCTTCTAAATAATGTTTATACCCATAGACTTCAGTTGCTTCCTTCTGCAGTGGGCAGCAGTTAATACAAAGGCTTATAACTAAAGTAATGACTGTTAGCACTCAGTCATAAATGGGACAGCTGTACCATCACAGACACACAGACACACACTGAGGGAGCACTCAGGGGAACATGACAGAAGAGCAGGACAGATAGAAAAGCGTGCAAGAGCTGGAGGGTAGGGAGGAGTCCTGTGAAATGCCATGCTGTGGCCATTGCACTCAGGAACTCACTGCAGGATGGGTATATGCACACAAGACGAAATCAACAAGACAGTCAACACTCCAGTAGGCAGCAATGACTGAATTCGGTGGATTATCAGGAAAAAAAAAAAAGAGAGAGGATGCTATGGTGGGAAGAGGGCCTGGAAGAAGTGAGGGTGTCCTGGTGGAATAGACAGGGAAAACTGGATATATGATAAAAATATACTGTACATGTGTATAAAACTATCACAGAATAAGATATTCTTCTAAGCCGGGCGGTGGTGGTGCACGCCTTTAATCCCAGCACTTGGGAGGCAGAGGCAGGCGGATTTCTGAGTTCGAGGCCAGCCTGGTCAGAGTGAGTTCCAGGACAGCCCGGACTATACAGAGAAACCCTGTCTCAAAAAACCAAAAAAAAAAAAAAAAAAAAGATATTCTTCTAAATATGTACCCATATTTCATTCATGATTTAAGTTATATTTCTTTGTATCTGTAGGACATGCATGTCATGACACACATGTGGAAGTCAGAAGACAACTTGTGGGAGCTGGTTCTCTCCTTCCATCATATGGGTCTCAGGAATTAAACATCATGTGCCTTTATACACTAAGCCATCTCATCAACCTGAGCTTCTCGTTTTACAATCCTCAAAATAATCAATAGTTTACCTAGCTAAGCCTCAAACTATTCTATAAATTATTCTATCAATATAAGACCTAACTTTTATGGCCACTACCTTGCAATGTTTGTCTACTGAATAAATAATAACCTCTCAGAGATCCCATAATATTTCACTATGACAGAGACTATCTCCAATTATGAAAATAAAATATCAATCGCAGTAACCAGATTTATAATACTAAGAGTAAAATGAGGGGAGAAAATACTCTGACCTTCCATCACTAGCCTACTACTGTCCCTGAATATACACAGTAAATTCTTGGTGTGTGTGTGTGAAAGTTCTGGCTGGCCTTTAACTCACTATGTAAACCAGGCTGGCCTTGAATTCACAGAGATCTGTAGACCTATCTTGCCTCCCAAGAGCTGGGATTAAAGGCATGTGCTAATACATCAAACTGTTCAACAGTTTCCTAAAATATTTATGAAAAAAATGTGCCTCAGTAAATTTTAAGTGCATGAGCAGTTTTAAATATATTAAATTAATACTACTTGTATCTAGACAGTGTGAAAGTACTTTCAAGCTAAGCACAGTGGTTAAGTACCTAGAATCACAGCACATAGGGAGTGAAAGCCATCTAGACCAGCCGGAGCTACAGTCAGCTCAAAGCTAGCCTGAGCTATATAATAAAACCCTGGCTCCAAAGAAAAGGAGGAGAAAGAGGGGAAGAAGAAAAAGAGGGAAGTGTATTGATATTAAAGAAACATACTGACAATTTTATTTTAAATATGGCAATTATCAATAAGTGCTTTTTTTTGCCTGATTTCAAAATGTCTAAAATGAACCAAGACAATGTTCATATTTCACTAAGACTTTTAAGTCCAAGTTACAGGAACAGACTGTTTTACTCCTAGAAGGTACAGTCTCTACCACATAAAGAACTTCCAAGTTCTATAAACAGAGCAGTCTCCAACAATCTCCAAGGTAGCAGGTTTCCCTGTAAGGAGACGTCTCTATAAATCACCCCAATTAATCCCAGTGACACAACATAAACCACAGAGACAGAGCTGGGAACGGGGTTTGAACTGTATGCTCCTCTTGGCATTCTCCTTTCTATTGTGAGCCCACAAGAAAGAGCTCAAAGCTCTTGGATTCGCCAAGCCCTTGTGACTGCTGTCCTGACCAGACAATGCTCAGCAGCAAACACTAAAGCCTGAGTCATTGGAGAAAGCAGTAATTCTGAAGGAACTTCCTTTACTCGCAGAAGGCCAGAATAATTCTGTCCAGAGGCTCCTCTCCAAAGGCTGGGTGTGGGCCCGGGCTGGCTCAATTTAAAGAACTGCAGCTTCCAGAGTGCTGTGCCACACCAAACTTCTTAGGACTCTTCTCTTTGTGTTTATGAAGGGAAAAGACGCGGACTATCTTATATCCCTTGGTGACTTCCAGTCCATCCACATCTGTATCCTTCCCAGCCATGACACATTCGTGTCACTGCCGTGGCCAGCCCCTATTACTACTTCTGACAGGTGTTCTGTATCTCCACATCTGGCAGCACTCCATAAACACATATACCACATCCATCCAAACACACAATCACACCCACACACCTAGCCACTCTCGAGATCTACCAGTAACCTCCCACATCAAAGGTCATCCTGTTACTCCAAGCTTGGTGCTCTTTATTAACTCCCCGTGTACTCGGGATGAAGGTCCAAAGGCCTCAGCACTGCCCATGCAGCCACCATCTCCACTTTCCTCACCTCCTCGGCCTCATCCCCAGCTGATCCCTCTCCACAACCTACCCATGGCCACTCTGCTCCTCACCTTCTCCCTCACTTCCTGCCTCCATCCACACCATCCCCTCAGCCTGAAACACTCCTCCTACTCTCCACCATTTACCCTTCTTACATGTCCTTACTGAAGAGTCACTCTCTCCAGGATGCCCTCATCCGCCTCTACCTTCCTAGGACAACTGCTTCACATAGCACTGGGACCACCTAGCCAACTCTATCAATCTATGCTCTGCCTTGTACACCTGAGGATGTGCCAAGACTCTCACCCACCATTACTCACAGAGAAAAGACGCTCGAGTATCCGTGTTGAGTGTATTCTAAGTTTCCCTGATTAACATGGTATAATTATGGCCCGTGCAACAGAAGAAAATGATTAAAATCAGCTATGACATAACAAAGGCAATAATTTGGTTCCTCTTTGGCATGAAAGACAAACTACACACGTGTCTACAATCACCCTTAGGAAAGGTTTTAAGAGGGTGTGTTAAGAGGTGTTACCAGGTAATTACTAGCTCTGTGCTCATTACTTCTGTTAGGCAAACACAGGCTCCTAAGGGGGTCGGACTGGAAGTAGCAATGAAGGAACCCTGGGTGCTGTACATCAAGACTTCTGCTCCTACCAAAGTCGCTTAGCCTGATTCAAAATGTGCTGGCTAAACGCAAAGAGCGATTGCATCCACTTCTCTAGCTTCTAAGCCTTGATGAAAGGAAGGATTCCTCTAGACTCTATTCACTAATGGTCCCAAGGACACAAAATCAGGTTGCCAGGAAGCAGACCTCTCTACAGTCTGCGCCATCACTGAGACTGTCATTGGGAGCTACTGTCTACAGGCCACATGTCCCGCGGGAAGTTACAATCTAGGGCTTGTGACACTACATTTTTCCAAAGTGATGTCATAGATGTGATGGCACCAGGCACTCTGGAGCGCTCACCCACCACACCCTGCACTCCCTACAAGAAGGAGCAAGTTAACCAGCTTCTGTGTGCTTCAATCCTGTAAGATCCCTAGGAGAGTCGGACATCCGTCCAAACACTTCAGCACTTCACGGACAACTCAGTAACCCCAGCAACTCCAGCTGGAAACTCTTTGGATCTGGTTAATTTTGATGTGCGATATTTTTGTCAACATTTTTTTTATAATAAGGTTAAAAATAAACTTTTTAAAATGTTTTAAATCAAATTAAAATGAAAAGAAGACTCTACAGCTAAAATACTGTTACATCTTCGGAACTTTTGCTAATGCTACAACTTATTCTTGACCCCTGTCCTTCCACTGAGAATTTTTTTTTTTTTGAAAAGAGATACACTTCAAAATCTTCCACAGAGATCTGCATTAAAATGTGTATTCTGCTCTTCTTCAGTCATAAGCATATCTGCAGTTTCTATATCAACCATTCCTGGAGTATAGAAATGGCCATTTCCCAGGATGTCTTCACTAGCAACAACCAGTTTCCTTCATATACATCCCAACACAATCATTTTTTTCTTTTCTTTTTCTTTTTTTTGGAGACAGGGTTTCTCTGTATAGCCCTGGCTGTCCTGGAACTCACGCTGGCCTCGAACTCAGAAATCTGCCTGCCTCTGCCTCCCAAGTGCTGGGATTAAAGGTGTGTGACACCACTGCCTGGCTCCAACACAATCTTTTAAAAAGCCTGAATCACCAAAGCTGCTTGAATTCTCCAGTTTCCTTACACAGAACTAGTTATGAGGTATGACCACAGCTTGTTAGGTGACAATCTACAAAACCCAAAAGTATTCCAAGGACAACTTAAATTACAACTGCTGGTAGGAGTGGGGGTTCTATCTATCTATCTATCTGTCCCCACGTACCAACTCAGCCTAATGTGGCACGGGATTCTACACTGTGTTGTGAACATTAAAAAAAAAAATTTAATAGGGAAAGAGAATTTGAGAGCCAAGGAGGAAGCCGGCTCTCACATTCCACAAGGCAGGCTGGCTTGAGGTTCTGTTGGGAAGTTTCTGTTTTCTGTTCGGTTTAGCTGGGTGGGAGTGTTTATTTGTTTTGGGGGGATTCCTTGTTGTTTTGTTTGTTGTTGCTAGTGGTTATGATGGTGGTGATGATGGTGATGGTGGTGGTGGTGGTGGTGGTGGTGGTGGTGGAGGAGGAGGGGTTTATTTTGGACAGGGCAATTTTTACAGACTCCCTGATACATGTTTTCGATAAAAACCGAGACCCTCAACAACCCTTTTAACTTTACTCCCCATGCCCGAATTCTTGGACTGTGTGGATTTTAAATGTTCAAAACGTATGACGCGTGAACAGCTTCCTAAAAGCAAACGGGGACTGAGATATAATTTAGGAAGTGATGATGCAAATCTCTCCCGGGGAGCAGCAGGGAGGAGGGGAGGTGAAAAAGTCAGAGGAAATACCCTCCTGATGGCTAGGCACCAACTCATACCAAGATGAGGCGGAGGCGGACTGGCCTCCACGGGCCAAGGGAAAAGGGGGCCAGCCCTGCCCCACCGAGAAGTGCCAGCGCCGCCACCTCGTCCCTCCCGCTCACCCGTGGCCCCTCACCCCAAGCCGGCCTCGGGCCAGCGAGTCCCACCGAGGGCAGCGCGGCCCGGGCGGTCCTCCTCCTCCGATTCCTCCTCTTCCTCCTCCTCCTCTCCCCCACCCTCAGCGTCCCCTACCCGCAGCCCTCCTCAGGCCGAGGCCGCGGTCCCCACCCGCTCCCCCGAGGCCCGGCTTCCGCGGCCCAGCTTCCCGGGGCTCCGGCCTCCCTCGGGTCCCCACCATTACCACCCCGAGGCCCGCGCCCGCGCCCCTGCCCCCCCACACTTACCCCCAGAAGCCGCAGGGACAGCGAGGCGGCAGGCTGGGCGCTTTGCTGCGCTCGCTCCCGGCGTCTCCCATGGTGCTCGGCGGCGGCGGAGCTCGGAGGCGACGGCGGCGGCGGCGGCTGGGCCTGGGCCCCCCTCGGAGGAAGCGGAGGCGGCGGCGGCGGCGGCGGCGGCCGGGGGGCGCGGGGCGGGGGGAGGGGGAGGGAGCGGGCGCGCAGGCGGGCGCGAGTCCGGGGCTCCGAGCCGGGATTCCAGGCGGGTCAGCTGGAGGCGGGCGGCACCACTCGGCCCGAGGAGAGGAGGGGGGGACGCGGCGAGGAGAGGGAGGGGAGCTGCGGAGGAGGGGCTGGGCCGTGCGTACCGGGGAGACCCGGCGCCCTTGGCGGCTCTCTCCGCCGCCGCCCAGCCACAGCGCTGTCCCGTGCGGCGGCGCTGTCGGGTTCGGGACTGGGTGGGGAGGAACCCGAAGCCCCCCGCCGGCTGTGGAGTCGCAGCGGCCGGCTGTGACGCCCCGGGCCCCCGCTCGCTCCGTAATCCCCTCCCCCCCGCCCCGTAGACGGCGCTGACCGGACAATGGCCGCTCCGCCCCCCTCCCCTCAGAGGACACCCCTCCGGAGGCGGCGCGATGGTCTCGCCCGGGGGAGGGGGGAGCCGCCGCCGCCGGAGCCTGGCGGATCAGCTGGGATCGGGGCGTGCCACTTTGTTCAGCGCCTCGGAGGCTGGGCGGTGCGTGCTCTGCCGAGCTCCTCGTGCGAGCCGCCTCTCAGCCCTCCATCTTCCCAGAACTTTTACGACAGCTAGCTTGCGCTGCTGCCCGAGGGAGGGGAGCAGGTTTCTGAGAGCTGTGGGCGAGCGTTGCCTCTCCCCGCACCCCCCCCGACTAAAACATGGTACGCCCCAAGCCGGCCCAGGGACCCGATTAGTTGTTTAGGGTGACTTGGGTCGGTCCCAGAGCGGCGGCGCATGCGCCTGGAGACCTTGTAAATCGAGCCAGAGGTGGGTGGAGCGTTTCCAAACCCGGAAGTGCTCTAGGTGTCCTGTCTCCACGGCTGGCTGGCTGGCTGGGGCTTCAAGGCCACACTGCTCGCGCTCCTGATCAGTGTTGCGAAGCGTTTCTCCCCAAACTGCCAGCCAGCCGTCGGAGAATCTCGCCTCTCATTTCCCCCACTCTTCCAGTTCCACCCGGAAGAGTGGCCTCCCTCCTGGCATAAATGAATTTCTGGAACATGTATACTACGTCTCTCTCGACAGCAAGTCGTGGGACCCAAGTCGTGGGGCAGAGGGAACTTGCCCAAGTGTTTCACCCCGCTGATATCCTCAGTCTTAGAATCCCAGGTCCACTCCCGCTGCCTTGATTTGGAAAACCTTCCTTCTCCCTGGGGTGACTGAATATGGTTGTTTGGGGGAAGAGATTTGACTTGATCCTTGATGGATAGTAAGTGGCCAAACTTGAGCCATTAAAAGAATCCTTTAATATTCCTTACCATGGTCCTGAATTCTTTCTGTTCTCCAGTCAGTGGTGACCAGAATAGTCCACTACCGATCACTAATTTGAACACGAAAGAAACGTCCACCAGAACTCTTAGAGAAGTGTCCTGGCCCTAAGGGTTTTGGAGCCAACTTAAAAGTCCAGAACTTCCAGGAAGGCTACCATGTACCCTCTCAACTCCAAGGGGATCCAGCCCCAGAGAATATTACTTAGATTAACTTTATTACCAAATAGTACTTTTCCTTTATATCAGCTTGGGCATTCTCTGCCTTTGTTAACGCTGACGTCCATTCTCTTGTCCTCTAAAACATCTAAAAACCAGGAGTTACACTTGAGTTTATAATCCTCGCAGTGGGGCAACTGAGTGAAGACATTTACCACCACAGCGTTTAATTCTGATTTTGTGAACGTTCATATGCCCTCAAATAGAACTATTTCTGTCAAAAGTGCACAGGAGCTGGGTGGGCATGATGATGCGTGCCTTTAGTCACAGCCCTCCTGTGGCAGAGGCTGGCAGATGTTTGTGAATTTTAGGACAGCGTGTTTTAATGTCATGAGTTCCAGAATAGCCAAGACTCCATAAACATACAATCATACAATGATGGGGGGGGAATGAATAAACATATACAGCATTCCTAATTCTCATGGTACTTTTAAATCTTCAATTGAACTGACATGGAATTGCCACATAATGAGAGACAGCTTTGAATCTAACAGTGAGATGGAGTCCCCCCACTCACATTTCTGGTTTAGCGTCTTCATGACTGTCTTTTCTGTGTAGAAGAGAATACCCAAAGGAAAGTTGGATATAAACATACTTGTTTGTCACCCAACAAACCGCTCACCTGTCTGTCTACCACTGATTCAGCAAGCATTTCTTGAGTACCCAGATTCCTCTGGAGACAGGAATGATTGGTACAATGAGGCTTACCAGCAGGCCCAAACTCCCTGTATCCAGGAAGTTAGATCATTAGCCTTCCGTCTTCCTCCAAGGCTCTGCTCACCACTCTCCATCATGGCCCCTACAACTCAACCCCTTGTCACTCTTTCCTAAACGCACCTTGCCTGTTTGCATATCATTTCCCCTGATCCCCCCCATCCCCTTTGCCTCACTGCCCTTCCTCCCTCTGGGCCAGCATGTTCCTATTCCTACTGTTTCAGTGGCATGTTTCGATGCCCTCCACCTCTGCCACAAGAGAGTTGGGTCCTTCTTCCTGTGCCCATTATGGGGCAATCCAGCAGTTCTCTATGCTTGTCTCTTCTTACACAACTGTCTTCAAAAGGACTAAGACTGGAGTTAGCAAAGTTAACCCATATATGCTAAATGGAAAAACTAATCTGACAAAAATCCAGTCCTTGACAAGAGCCTTGTCGTTGCAAGTATCAAAATCACACACATTTCTTCGTGTAAAGTCAACCTCTCTTCCCTAACCCCATCTTCTCTCTCTGTGTGTGACTGTGTGGTGTGTCTGTGTGGTGTGTCTGTGGAGTATGTATCTGTGTGGTGTGTCTTTGTGTGTCTGTGTGGTGTGTGTCTTTGTATGTGTCTGTGTAGTGTGTGTCTGAGGTATATGTATCTGTGTATGCGTGGTGTGTGTCTGTGTGTGTTGTGTGTGTCTTTGTGTATATGGTGTGTGTCTGTGTGGTATATGTATCTGTGTATGTGTGTATCTGTGTACGTGTGTGTCTGTGTGATGTGTGTCTTTGTGGTGTGTGTGTGGTGTGTGTGTGTACAGTGTGAGTCTGTGTGTGTGTGTGTGTGTCTGTGTGTGTTCAGCTGGTAAAGGTGCATGCCAACAAAACTGATAGCCTGAGTTGAAGGCCGGAATCCACATGGTGACAGGAGAAACACAACTCCTGGAAATTGTTCTCTGCTCTCCACATGTAGCCATGGCACAGGTGCACCCATTCATATACACACCGACACAAAATAAATGTAGCGGCCGGGCGGTGGTGGCGCACGCCTTTAATCCCAGCACTTGGGAGGCAGAGGCAGGCGGATTTCTGAGTTCGAGGCCAGCCTGGTCTACAGAGTGAGTTCCAGGACAGCCAGGGCTACACAGAGAAACCCTGTCTCGAAAAACCAAAAAAAAGAAAAAGAAAAAAAGTGGCAAGGGAAAAAAAACAAAATACAATAAACACCCAAGATCTTGCAAAGCAACTGGATGTCAGGGGCAGCCCTGCTTATACACTGAAGGCCTGACATACATGCCTGCTAACACAAAGTCTTGAGTCTCTGTGGAAAAACACTGAAAATGTTTAGAAGCTATTGTAAACAAGCAGCTTTGGTGGAAAATTGCCAGGCTAAATAGTTATAGACCTTGTAGATAGGTAACCTTGATGGATAGTACCAACTTAGATAAGGACAAGTGAATCATAGAGTCATAGTGACATGTCCCCTGAACCTTCATCCAGCTGATACTCTGTTCTGGAAGATATCTGTACTCCCCCTGAACACCTACGCTTCTGAGTCATCCCCTTCCCCACATCCTGCCTTTTTTGTGTATATAACCCCTGTGTGGAAAAGTAAAAATGGCAATTTGATCAGACTATATACAGATCGCCATTTTTTGTGTCCGCCTGTTTTCCCCCATCTTCTCTTTCAGGTGGACTCCCCAGACCCCTATTTAATGTCCTGCTGGACAGGACAACTGGACTTGCATAGCAGCACACCTAATTCCAGCACTGAAGAGGCTGGAGCAAGAGGCTCACAAATTCAAAGCCAGCCTGGGCTACACAGTGAAACACTATCAGAAAATCTGAAAATACAAATAGCAATATCACAATGGGCCAGTCTCACACAAGGGCATTAAATATCAACAGGAAGGCATAAAGCCATGTGGCTCGTCCCTCAAATCCCTTCTCTCTGGTCACATGAACTTTCATCTTTGCTTTGTGTGTGTGTGTGTGTGTGTGTGTGTTTCCTTCTCCCCCTCTGCCTTTTCCTTCTCCCTCTCCTTCTCCTTCTCCTTCTCCTTCTTCTTCCTGCAAAACTGCTTCGTTCTCTTTGGACCTGCTTCTCTGAGAACATATGCCAAGCTTACTGACCCTCATGTCAAGAGCAAACTAAGACTCACTAATATTGGTAGACTCTAGGTACATGCCAGCTTTCAGAAAGCAGAGGCAGGCAGCTCTCCGAGTTCGAGGCCAGCCTGGTCTACAGAGCTAGTTCTAAAACAGCCAAGGCTACAAAAGAAAAAAAAAAAAAGGCACGTGTCTATGTGTCTGTGTGTGTTCTAATTTCCAAGGGAAAGAAACTAGTCAGTCTAGTTTATATTAAGTTGTCAGACCTTGGTCTTATACCACCTCTGCCAATATAACGGTGTAGTCAGGGTTCTTGTGATACAAGTGTGACTGCCAAAGACCCATCCTTGGAGGCTGTGCTTCTCAAGAGGATCAGTTGAGCCAGTCTCGAGGCAGCACATGCCTTTAATCCCAGTACTTTAGAGGTAGATGCAGAAGTTCTGTGAGTTTAAGCCCAGCCTGGTTTGTATAGGGAATCTCAACCCAGTCACGGGTACATAGTGAGACCCTGTCTACAATTAAAAAAAAAAAAAAAAAAAAATGCAGGGCTGGGAAAATGGCTCACCAGTTAAGAGCACTGACTGTTCTTCCATAGGACCCTGGTTCGATTCCCAGCACCCACATGGCTCTCATGGACTCTGATACCCTCACACTGACAGACATGTTTAAAACACCAGTGCACATAAAAATAAAATAGTTTTTTAAAAGCTGTACAAAAAAAATATATCACAAAAAGAAAAGGATCAGTTGTCTTGTTGGGAGAGGTCCCAAAAGGGGTCCAGAATACAGCACAAAGGAGCAAACGGCAGCGTGACACTCGAAAGCATAAAAGACAATGAGATCAAGACTTTTCCAAGAACTAGCTCCAATTTAAACCACCCCCAGGCCCTCATCTCTCCAAGAAAGCACCATGGACACACCCTTATGTTACATAATCTTAGGCAACATTGTTGCCCCGTAACAACTGCCACAGTTCCCAAGACATTCATGACTCTTCTCTACAAATTCTGTGTTTGTCTTGCCCGGGTGATTTACCTGAGGCCAAAGGCACATTTGGTTTTACATTCAGTAATACTTGTTGAGGGCCGTCTACATGGCTTGCTGGGGAAGGGCGCTTGCTGCCAAGCCAGGTGGTCTGAGTTCAATCCTGAGACCCACACATTAAAAGGAAGAAAACTGATTCCCATAAGCTGTCCTCTGACAACCACATGCATGATGTGCCAGGCATACACACACACACACACACACACACATGCTACAAAATATATTTAAAATGAGTAGTTGAGTAAACTTAAAGGCACGATAGTGTGTTAACCTACGTGAGATCCTCACTAGGCCTGATGTTAGACAACTAGAATTCCAGCTACTCTGGAAACTGAGCAAGATCCCAAGCTCAAGGACAACCTGAGCTAAAAGTGAGTTAAGACCAGGTTAGACCATTTAGGGAGACCTTGGCTCAAAAAAAAAAAAAATTAAAAGGGAGGGGCTGAAGAGATGGCTCAGCAGTTAAAAATGCTCTTATAGAGAACACAGACCCAGTTTCTAGGACCCACAATCACCTGTAATTCCAGCTCCATGTACCCAGGCTTTCTTCTGGCTTCCTGCACACCTGTATTCATGTATACAAATATACAGAAGCACACACACACACACACAATAATTTAGATTTGGGATTTGTTTGCTTTTGGTTTGGTTTGATTTGGTTTTTGGTCTTATGAGGCAGGGTTTCTCTGTGTGGACCTGACTGTCCTGGAACTTGCCCTGTAGACCAGGCTGGCCTTGAACTCAGCCTGCCTCTGCCTCCTGAGCACTGGGATTAAAGGTGTGTGCCACCACTGCCAGGCTAGTCAGGTTTCCCGCCCCCCTCCCCCCGCCCCGGCCCCAAAAGTAAAAAGGGGCAGGGAGGTTGTGTCTCAGTGGTACACACTTGTCTAGAACCCACCAATAAGAAGCAGAGATGTGGCTCAGTGGTAGGTCACCTGCCTAGCATGCACCCGTGAGGGATTAGAGTTGTGTATGCTCAATGGTATTATTCAAGGCCATGTATAGGTTCAGTCTCTAGAACTGCAAAATAAATACATCAACTAGCCGGGCCGTGGTGGCAAACGCCTTTAATCCCAGCACTTGGGAGGCAGAGGCAGGCGGATTTCTGAGTTCGAGGCCAGCCTGGTCTACAGAGTTCCAGGACTGCCAGGGCTACACAGAGAAACCCCGTCTCGAAAAACCAAAAAAAAAAAAAAAAAAGATAAATAAATAAATAAATCCATCAACCAAAAACCAATACCCTTACTCAAATGGGCATCTTAATGGTTCTACGATGAAGGTCTGACTCATATCTGACCCTTTGCCTAGAAGATGGCAAAAGTGCTAGCTAGTTTTGGTTGGCCACACTGGAGTTCGATGAAAAAAAGACATTCCTAGCCAACCTAACTCTTCAAACTTGGTGCCCTCAGTCTGCATCTGAAGAGCCCTGATCCGTTTCCCACGGAGCACCCACCTAACTGGATGGAAGCTCAGAGAGGCCATAACGTTTCAGGGTATCATCAAGTGAGGGGCGGAAGTGTGAGATAACTGGAAGAAACGCCTCTGTCGTCGGTTGTCTTGACTGTTTTCCGCCTTCGCGCCCGCATTCCAGATGAGCCTGGGATGTGGCTCTTGGGAGTGCTTCGCCTTCACCGTTGGCCCAAAAGGAGCCATCAAATACGCTCAGTAGGAGCGAGGGAAAAGTCGCATTGCTACAGCAGCCCGGGCTCCCGAAGCAGCGGCTGAGGTTTTCCTGAAACAGGTCTCGGGTATCTCAAAGGTAAGGCCTCACAAGAAACCTTACTTAACCCTGAAAAGCAAAGGGGCTTTAGGGGCCTGAGAGCGGATGATCCTCCTCCAGGTTCTAATCCTAAACCCCACAACTCTCTAACCCGGCTGTAAAGCCTTTCACCGCTGTCATGTATTGTAACCTGGTATTAACTCTAGTGTCCAAACCCTGCCCTGGACCTTAATCCTAATCCTCCTATTATCTGCCAAATGGAATCCCGGATTTCAGACCCCCACGACAACCCGACAACCCGGATTCAACGAGTTTGAGAGACTCCATGCCTTACCAACTGATGAAAGTGCCCCCAGTTCCTCTTTCCTGTAATCCAGACTCACACGAACAGGAAACCTGGAAATATCCTAGATCTTTGAGAAGGGGAGAAGAGAGTTTTGGTCATCAGTGAAAGGCTTTTGCCTGTCAGGAAAGAGGACGTGGGGCATCTCTCTCCTGGAGCAAAACCCAACAACCATCTGTCCGGTGCGATACTTCAGGGGCTGCGAAGTTCTTCAAGTCCAGGAAAGATGCTACCCAAGTCCCCATATGAGTTGGGTCCCAGGGGTACAGAAGGGGGGGAGGGCCGGGCGGTGGTGGCGCACGCCTTTAATCCCAGCACTTGGGAGGCAGAGGCAGGTGGATTTCTGAGTTCGAGAGTTCGAGGCTAGCCTGGTCTACAGAGTGAGTTCCAGGACAGCCAGGGCTACACAGAGAAACCCTGTCTCGAAAAAACAAAACAAAAACAAAAAAAAAAAGGGGGGGAGGGTGCAGCTTTGAGGCTCTTCTGTAAAACAATGGGATGTCCTGAGGTTTGAGGGCAGCCTAATCTACATAGGGAGTTTCAGGCCAGTCAGGGAAGCACACGAGGACATCATGAGACCTTTTTTTCCAAACACATCTGAGACTGCGGTGGATTCTGCTCTTTCCCTTGAGTTTGGTTTCCCTGGTTGGGGATTTTTTTTTTTTAACCCGTTGAGCAAAACCCTGTGTGAGATTCCTCCTAGCTTCCAAGTCTTTTCTGATGTACAGTTGGTTCTCTGAATCCTTTTCAGCCCAGTTGGCGCGTGGATAAACTCTCGGAACCAAGGGAGAAGAAGGGCAGCCAAGCACACCATCCCCAGCCCTTCTCGGGAAACTAAAAATAAATGAACTAAAATGAAAACTTGGATGGGAAAGGTGGGGGGAGGGCAGGAGGGACTGCCATTTCACATTCTGTGCTCCGTATGGTGGTGACGTCATCACCGAGCTCCCTGCTGCTCACACCCAGTCGCGGTGTGAAATTTGATTTTTTTCTTTTTTTTTTTTACTGACTTTTCTATCTCTGGACAAGAACAGAAATGATCACTTCTCTCAGAAATTCTTGACCTTTGTTTAAAAAAAATAAAAAAATAAAAGGCCTTTCCCTAAATCCACAGCTCCCGCCCTTCCCCCAAAAGAGATACCCTGTGCTAACAACCTGGTGTATAGCCTGCAGGCTAGGTAGTTTGTACACAGTCACATAAATTATATCATACGTGACATAGTGTGTCCTCAAACTGATGTCATGACATCTTCCATGTCTCTGGACATAGGTTTACAGATAGTCTTTTTTTTTTTCTATTGGCTCTTCAAGACAGAGTTTCTCTGTGTAGCCCTGGATGTCCTGGAGCTTGCTCTGTAGACCAGAGTGGCCTCGAACTCAGAAATCCACCTGCCTCTGCCTCCCAAGTGCTGGGATTAAAGGCGTGCACCACCACCTCCAGCTAGTCTTCATTTTTTAGTTATGTGTATGTGTGTGGGTATGTGCACATGTGTGCAGGTGGCCTGGCAGGCCAGAGGAAGGTGTCAGATGTCCCGGAAGCTGCTGTCAAAGGTAGTGGTGAGCTGCCCACTGGGAGAGCCGAGGACTGAACTTGGGTCCTCTGTAAGAGCCGTGCATGCCCTTGACCACTGGGCCATCTTCCCAGGCCTACGCTGTACTGTTACATCTAAAGGCATTCATGCTGGTGCTGCAGAGAGACAAGGATGATTGGGGAGTGACAGGATGAGAAGGAGGAAGGGGCACAGGGAGGAGAGGCCGAAGAGCCTCAAGGCCTGTCATCTAAAGGCCTACAACCGACAGAATCCATGGTGTGAAATAGTAATCTGGGTCTGAAGGCAAGCAAAAGAACCACATCCAGACCCAAAGATCATCAGTCAGAATTGTGTCTCATTCGTTTCGTTCCATTTAGGCCTTTAACAGATTAGAGGAGGCCCGACCACCCTGGGGAGGGTAATTTGCTTTACTTAGTCTTTATTTGTTTCAGAATATTGAGGCTACTGTAACAAAAATATCACAGACTGGATAACTTTTTTTTGTTGTTTTTTTGTTTTTGGTTTTTGGTTTTTCGAGACAGGGTTTCTCTGTGTAGCCCTGGCTGTCCTGGAGCTCACTCTGTAGACCAGGCTGGCCTCAAACGCAGAAATCCACCTGCCTCTGCCTCCCAAGTGCTGGGATTAAAGGCATGCGCCACCAGCGCCTGGCCGACTGGATAACTTATAAACAAGAGAAATTTATTCCTCACAGGTCTCCCTTTGTGAGTGTGTGTATGAGTGTGTATATACACGTATAGATGTGTGTGTACGTGTGTATATGCATGTGTATATGTGTACATCTGTGTTTACATGTGTGTGCATGTGTGTATATGCATGTGTGTGTACATCTGTGTTTACCTGTGTGTGCATGTACTTGCATGTACACGCACGTGCTGCATATCAAGTGTAACTCATGTTTTGAGAGGGAACTCTCACTGAATCTGGAACGCACCCATTTGGCTTGGCTGGCTGGCCAGTGAGCTCCCCAATCCTCCTGCCTCTGCTTCCCCAGTGCCGGGGGTTCCAGGAATGTGCTGCCAGCTATGTTCCATGGGTGCTGGGGACCTGAACTCAGGTCCTCATGGTTGCAAGGTGAGCACTTTACCCACTGAGCCACCTTCCCAGCTCCTATGCCTCACAGCTCTAAAGACAAAAAGCATGCCACCAGCAGATTTAACATGACAAGGACTCGCTGTGGTTCATGGATGGAACTCTGGCTGTGTCTGCGACTGCCAGAAAGGGTGGGTGAACTCCCTCAGCACTGTCTGATTAAACAATTCATGGCCTTCTGTCTGTTATTGTTGGTGGGGGGGAGTGAGTGTTGATGTTGCTGGTTTTGCATTACTAGAGAAGCTCAGAACTTTGTGTGTACTAGGCTAGCACTGACCTTCTGAACTAGATCTTATGTTTTTTGAGAGTCTAGGTTACCCTCCTGCCTCACCTTCTAAGTAGCTGGGATTCGAGATGTGTGCCACAATGCATAGCAAGATTTTGTGTGTGTGTGTGTGTGTGTGTGTGTGTGTGTTGGTGGTGGTTTTGTTTCTTCCCCTACCCCCTCAAATTTTAAAAAGAAATCCTTTTATAAACTTTATTAGTTTTAATTATGTATATGTGTGTGTCAATGTCTTTGTGTGTCGTGTCTGGTGGGGGGGGCCTGCACGTGCTCATGCACCTTTGGAGTCCAGGAAAAGGCACCCTCAGCTTCCCTAGACCTACCACTACAAGCAGATGTGAGCCCTCAAATGTGGATGCTGGGAACTGAACTCATGAACTCAGATCCCTCGGCAAGACCAGTATTTGCTCTTAACCCCTGAGCCTTCCAGCCCTGCTCCCCTGCCAAGGTTTTGAGACAGGGGCCAGGGAGTTGGGGGCTTGTTATATAACCCGATCACACTTTTCTTCCATGTGTAGCCCAGGATGGTTTCTGACACTCACAGTGGCATTCCTTCCTCTCAGTTTCCTGCCTGCTGGGATTATAGGCATGCGCCAACAAGCCTAGCTTCTTTCCTTCCTTCTTTCTTCCTTCCTTCCTTTCTTTTTTTTAAAAGATAATATCTTTCATCATGTTGCTCAGGCTGGGAGCAAACCCTTGGCACAATTCCCTGCCTCCACCTCCCACGTAGTAGAAACTGCCAATATGCACACACTTCCGTCCCAACTTTTGGACACACTTCTTAGGAAAATAATTGCAATGCTGCTTTGCATTCGCTTGAGGTGGCCAAACACGCCATCAGAAAATGTGTTCCGAACGGGACTCCCTCCCACAGCGAGAGAGAGGAAAGGTCTCCTTTTTCAGTAGCTTTGCGATATCCTCAGTCTTACCTGTTACCAATGTTACTGATAAAAGATGGCACTTAATGGCTACCTTAATTTGCTTTTGGGGGTTGTATATGTGCAGTTTGTTGCTGTTTAACTCATTTTGTAGAAGAGTGCTCACTTAAGTTCCTTTGTCCACTTTTCTCTGGGGGTGGGAGTTTTCTTTTCCTTAAAGTTTCGATGTTGACATGGAGAACGACAGCCCTTTTCCATACACATTGTGAGTTATTTCTCTGTGGTCCCCCCTCTCCCAAGCTTCTCATTTTTATCCCGGGATTTGAACCCAGAGCTGCATATATTCTCGAGTACCCTACCACTGAGTTGCAGCTCCCGTCACTTGTATCTTACGTTATTTTTAAAATGGAATCTCACTAAGAGAAACTGTGATCCTCCTGTCTCGGCCTTGTGAGTCACTGTGACTCCACACTGTGCCACTGAGCCTAGCTGTTTCCATTGTCTCTTAACGGTATCCAGGCATTGGGTTTTCAAGAGTCTAGAATGTGTATGTGTCAGGGTGGGGGCTGGGAGCTAACCTTGGCTAATTTTCAGGTTGCTGATGTGTGCACTTTTTGCAATTTCTCCCCTTAGGCTATCCTTCTTCCCGGCCTCATATCAGGCAGTCGAAGGCAAATGGCCAAGTCATGCGTGGGTCAAGCCAATCCCTTGGGCTTGGTGCCCAAGCTCCCCAGGATAGGCTGTACAGAACTTGTGCTCCGGCCTTCCCGACTTCCTATCTAGAGGCTTTCAAAAGCCACCAAAAGTCGTGACCTTATAGCTGTGTGAGTCCCTAGGGACCTAAAGTTTCCCCATCAAGTCCCATGCTCTAATTAGCATAGATCATTGTGAGGGCCAAACGGCATGCTGAGGTGGGGTCCGTTTGGCACCCAGCCAAGTAGAAAGAAGGTTCAGGAAAAGGATAGAGATGACCTCAATTTTCAGAGGCCAGGTCTGTGTAACTCCAAGTCAGACTAAAGGGACACAGGACAGGACGGCCCTGTGGAGGGGGCGTGCTTTGTGCAGGAGCTCTACCGCCAGCAACTTCTTCCCACCAGCCAGGGAGCCCAGCTAGGCAGAGGCTGCACAGCTACCATCTGCCCTCTTTTGGCTCCGCTGCCTGGCAACTACCTGGCTGTGTCTGTTCTCTGCTCCGGAGTGGGAGGTAGCGTTCCTCCGTGGACCATCAGGCGGGTGAGGCCTCGCCAGGGCCTGGCCCCATGATGGATTCACTGAGTATGACTTTCTGATGTGGGGGACTGCTCAGTCCTGCAGCAGACTCCATGCCATCTGGTGCGAGCGAACTCCTTGAAAGAGCTGAGAGAAGGGAAAAATTCCACATGCTGGCTGCTCGTGCGGGGGGAAGGGTATCTCTGTGCGGGCGGGCGTGGGTGGGTGGGCGTGCACACATGGGTCTGATTGTATACACGGGTGGGACCCTACACAGGTGAGAACCTCCGGATGTGCCGTGATCCTGTGTGTTCACCAAGGTGTGGATTTAAACTTTAGGAGTTCGACACCAGGGTGATCCCATTTTCTTCCCAGAGACCACTCAGCAAATAGGGTATTAAAAAATGGTAATGCTGCCGTCTTTTTACGCTGTCAGCTAACAAACAGCAAAGCTGCTTTGCACGCACTGTTCTTGGTTTTGTTGTTATGTTTTTTTTTTTTCTTTAGCGGGGTCTCATAACCTGGGATAGCCTCACAATGGTTTATGTAGCCAAGGATGAACCCTGAATGCCTGATCATCCTGCCTTCCTTTCCAAGTGTTGGAATGACAGGTGTCACTCGCTTTGGCTACTGGAGTCTGCAAGAGAAATCTAACCTTCTCCACCTTACAGATGAGTCCACGGAAATCCTGGGAGCCAAAACGAACCGCCCAAGGATCCAATTTGTAAGCAACACAGTCAGAATATCATTTCACAGTGCCTGATATTTCATTCCCAACCCCTTCCTGAATCTCATCGAAAAAAAAAAAAAGAATAAAAAGCAAACCACACCATACACAGCAGGAATAATTCACCGGAAATGAATGCCGAGCAAAAGGAGCCGGGCCCCAAACAAAATAGCAATGGGACTGTTCTGTTGGCAGGAAGGGCAGAAATGGGCAGGATTCGTATATGATGTCAGAAATGAGGAGAGTGAACCAGGGCATGATAGATGTAAACCCAGGACTCAGAGCACGTGGAAGCAGGGTTCAAGGTCATCCTCAGCTACAGAGGGAGTTTGGAGCTAGCCTGGGCTTTGTGAAGCTCTATCTCAAACAAACAAAACAATTAGGAGAAAATGGTGGGCTGCGGCTGCAGCTCAGTGGTAAAGTGTTCCCTGCTGTGGCCTGAGAAAAGGCCCTAGCTTCACTTCTTGCAGGTAGAGGGGAGGGAAATGGGTGACTCTTCAGGAAAGGGCTGGGAGGGAACACGAACATCATTTTTATGGGTAGTCATTGGCAATATTTTACTTCCGGGCCTGGCTACTGATTACATGAATGTATGTTGTAGCAAGTGTTTATTCTCAGTTGGGGATTTCTACCCCACCTTAGACGGTTCCAGTTCCCAGATAAAAGACACGACACTTTTACATTTATTTTATTTTATTATTTATTTATTTTGGTTTTTTTCAAGACAGGGTTTCTGTTTAGCCCTGGCTGTCCTGGAACTCACTCTGTAGACCAGGCTAGCCTCGAACTCTCGAACTCAGAGATCCGCCTGCCTCTGCCTCCCAAGTGCTGGGATTAAAGGCGTGCGCCACCACCACCCGGCACTTTTACATTTATAAGAAGCCCTAGATAGCACTAGAGCTGGGCAGATAGCAACCCTCTAAGCTAGTCTGTCTACTTCTCCATCAATAGCCCTGAAATAGGACTTGCCATGTTCTAGCAAAGCTGCTCTTACTCTGACTAGCCAGCCCTCATGGCCAGTTCTCATAATCCCTTACCCCATGGTGTCCTCTCCACCTTCTCTCTCTTTCCCTTTTGGTCCTGCCTCAGACCCCAAGCCCAGGAACCAAAACCCTACCTACATCTCTTCTGCCCAACTACAGGCTATAGGCATTTTTATTCAACCAACAGTTTTAAATTAAAGAGCATGGTTTCATAGCACCACTTGGTGTACATGAGGATTTCTTCAACTCTGGGGGGACCAGACCTTGGGTGGCAATGTTTGGCATTACAATACATAGCAACAGGGGTGGTGAGATGGCTCAGTGGTTATGAGCACTGACTGTTCTTCCCGAGGTCCTGAGTTCAAATCCCAGCAACCACATGGTGGCTCACAACCATCCATCCGTAATGAGATCTGATGCATTCATATGGGTGTCTGAAGATGGCTACAGTGTACTTACATAAAATAAATAAATTTTAAAAAACAAACAAAAACAATACATAGCAACAGACCAAACCTTGACAATTTGCCTCGACAATGTATGCATTTTTATATGAATGATTTCCCTCAATAAAGAATTGGAAATAAGCCAGGCAGTGGAGGCGCATGCCTTTAATTCCAGCACTTGGGAGACAGAGGCAAGTGGATTTCTGAGTTCGAGGCCAGCCTGGTCTACAAAGTGAGTTCCAGGACAGCCAGGGCTACACAGAAAAACCCTGTCTCATAAAACCAAAAAAAAAAAAAAGAGTTGTAAATAAAGATAAAAATCTTGCCAGGTACTGTGAGAAATACAAGGACAAGCACTACAGAGCCTACATTTAGGGGCTTCGGGAAGATTCCAAGCTTTGAAATGAGAAGAAACCTTGAGGCTAGTGGACTCCACACTGAGTGTTCTGGGTGAGCTACAAGGAGTGATGAGATTCAGTCTAAAGACTCCGGTAGAGTGTTCCTGTGACGTGCCTGGGGTCCTGGGTTCATGTCCAGCACTGCATAGGCCAAGTATGGTGTCATCTACCTGCAACCCAGATCTGGGAGGTGAAGACAGGAAGAGCAGAAGTTCAAGGCCATCCGTAGCTGCATAGGTAGTTTAGGGCCAGCTCCACTCCCACGAGGCATGCCTCAACAATAAATAAAGAGGCCAGGTTTGGCAGGACACAACTTTTTTTTTTTTTTTTTTTTTGGTTTTTCGATACAGGGTTTCTCTGTGTAGCCCTGGCTGTCCTGGAACTCACTCTGTAGACCAGGCTGGCCTCAAACTCAGAAATCCACCTGCCTCTGCCTCCCAAGTGCTGGGATTAAAGGCATGCACCACCACTACCCGGCAAGCAGTACACACTTTTAATCTCAGCACTCAGAGGCAAGTGGATCTCTGTGAGTTTGAGACAAGCCTAGTCTACACACCGAGTTAGTCATAAGACAGCTGTGGCTACAAAGCAAGACCTTGTCCCTAAACCAATCACTCAATCAATCCAAAGACCAACAGACAAACAGCAGCCAGCCAGAAAGTAAAGAAAAGGACCATGGCCAAGAGACGGTCATGCCTTTTGAAGTCCAACAGGCCTGGTTGATTCCCTAGGTCCATCCCCAGCTAGCTGAGGGAGACTGAGAGAGGTATTTAACGCCTCAAAACCTTAGCTACCTCTGCAATGCAATGGGGAGCCGCATGGT
>NW_021604628.1:1088071-1153727 GCF_004785775.1 Grammomys surdaster | reverse complement strand
TGTGTGTGTGTGTGTGTGTGTGTGTGTGTGTGTGTGTATGTATGTATGTAAATGTAAATTATATATGTATGTTTGAGCTGATGGATAAATGACTGAAGAGCTTGAGTCATCTAATCAGAGGCCAACCACTGACACGCTTCCTTCCCCCATGGACCCGTTTAGAGTTCCCACTTCCTCTTTCATGCCCTTCTAGGCCCCTGGGAAGCGGTGCAGGAAACCAGACAGTCTTTCATCGGTTACTTTTTCTGCACACGTCACAAATTCACTCCCAAGTAAAACAGTGCCTTAAAACACAACAGCCATTTATTTTGGTTTCCTTGAAAGAAGTCCGTTAAAATGTGTGTATCAGGGGCTGGAGAGATGGCCCAGGGGGAAAGAACACTTGATGCTCTTCCAGAGGACCCGGGGTTCAGTTCCCAGCTCCCACGTTGTAAGTCTAGCTGCATGGGATCTGTTACCCTCTCTGGCTTCTGCAGGCACCGGTATAAATGTGGGCACGCACACAGATAGGGAGAGACATATGCATAAAAAATATTACGTCTTAAATTTTTAATTAAAAATATTCAAAAATCGCCGGGCGGTGGTGGCGCACGCCTTTAATCCCAGCACTTGGGAGGCAGAGGCAGGCGAATTTCTGAGTTCGAGGCCAGCCTGGTCTACAGAGTGAGTTCCAGGACAGCCAGGGCAACACAGGGAAACCCTGTCTCGAAAAACCAAAAAAAAAAAAAAATTCAAAAATCTAAAACTGTGAACTGTATGTTTCAGTAAAAAGCCAAGACAGGGCACAGTTAGGGAGGAGGGGGTGAGAGTTTGTGCATCCTGTGTCTGATAGAGAGCTGGTTTCCAAAATATATAAAGAGCTGATGAAATTCAATAGCAAAAAAGACATACAACTGAAAAGAGACAAAAGATTTGACCAACCCTGTTCCCAAAGGCGGAAGGATAACTACAAAGCAAGCGAAAAGAGCAGGCCAACAGCATTAGTCAGCAGGGAAATGCAGATGAAAACCACAGGGGATATTACCTCACAACCACCAGAAGCAGCATCACCAGAAAGACACACAAAACAAGCCTTCATGAGGATGTGGAAACACCCAAACCCTTATTTGAGACTTAAGGGGGGGCGTGCAGCCACTTTGGAAAAAGTCTGGCAATTTAAAAAGATACGTTATCTCGAAAAACAAACAAACAAAAAACCCAAAACAATAAAAAGATACGTTAGACATGATTTCACTGTACAATCCAGTGGGGCCACCCTTGGGTATCTATCAAGAGAGATGAGCAAAGTCCACACAACCTATCCACAAACACCAATAACAGGACTGTTCCTAACAGTCACAGAGCGAGAACGACCCATTCACTTCCTATTGTAACTAGATACCGGAATACTACACACCAATAAAAAAGGGGGCAGAGCGCTGATGTGCACTGCATGAGTGGAAACAAGAGTCCAGAACACAGTGCTCAGTGCCATATGGGAAAGTCCACACCTATAATTCTGTAGACTGGGGACAGCTAGGGAAAGCTAACGTATAGAGACAGGAAGTGCTCAACAGGGTGAAGGTGAGGGCAGGGGCGGGGAAGGAAAACGCCTAATGGCATAAAAATTGTGATGAGAACAGAAGTTCACTAACATGCAGCTACTCTTGTTTCTTACGTATATTCTTTCACCAACGGGTAACATGGTACAGTCAGGCATAGGAACCTTAAATGAACAGCTTGATTTATACAAACTTGTATGTGCACACACACACAGAGGCTCATACACACCCCCGAATAATAACGTTAAGACCAGGAGGGCTCCCAGCATCTAAGAAAGCACCCAGACCAGCCCCACTCCCCACAGAGCGGGTCTGGTTTTTGTTCCCACAGAGCAGGCGTGCAGTGCGTGCCACTAGCAGTCTGTTCTCTCAGGCGCTTCATTTCCCTGGTTCCTTGGACACGTCTCCTTAAGCTACCATTCTGCCTCTCCCCCGCCTGACACTGCCCTGATGCCCACTGAGGAACTCCAGGTCTGGGCAGGAAGGAAACAGAAGCTCTCTGGTAGGCACACTAATCCTAGGCCCACAGTGGCTGTCTGCTGTGTCACTGAGTGGGTCCTTCTGTCAAGGCTCCTCTCCCCAGAGAGGATCACAAATTCTGAGTCCTTCACAAGACAGGGAGTTAGCAGGTTCAGCTTGAGAGAGATCCCCCAGCCCAGTGTCCCTGACGCTGCAGGCTGAGGTTAACAAGCATGGCCTGCATTCATTCGGTGTTTGTTCCAGTAGCTCTTCCCCTTTCTGGGTCTTGACTCTCCCTCTGGCAATTTCTCAGGCAATTTCCTGAGCTCAGAACTCCTCTCACACCCAGACTCTAGTCTTCATTCCTAACCAAACCCTCTCGCTCTCACCTCAACAAGCTTCCTCCGCTTTACTTTAGAGACTGAGAAGTTGAGGGACCCCCTCCGAGATGGGAAGTTCCTTACCGGGACTAACTCTGCCCCCTTTTTTTTGTGAGGTTTCTCCCTAAGGAGTCACCACCTTAGTTTCAGAGACAAGGTCTATGTTGAATCTGGGGCTCACAGATTTACCTTGGCTTGCCAGCAAGCCTAGAAAACTACTCTGTCTCTGCCACCTACGCTGGAATGGGCTTCTTCTTCTTCAAGATGGGTGCTAGATCCGAACTCGGGTCTTTGTCCTTTCAGGACGAGCCCTTGATTGACTGAGCCATCTCTCCAGCCTCATGGTCTCTGAACTCTTAACTGGAGACACTGAAGCCAATTCCTAGACCCACAAAGGGTGGCTTTCTTATCCCTGTACGGCCCAGACTCCAGCAAAGCCTTCCGAACACATGGTCAACACTCAATTACTACATGTTGTATTCAGATCTAATTAAAAGATGGCTTTGGGTGAGTGGAGGCTTCCTGGGACTAGGAGGAGACCTGAAGCAGAAGGAGGAGTTATTTAAGGAAGCAGAAGAGAGCAGTGCAGCTGGCCCTGTGGGCTGTGTCCTCAGAGTGAGCCAAGCATTGGGCTTCCCCTCCTCCTGCCTCGGGGAGGCCGGCGGGGCTGGCAAAGGCTACTGTCACCATCCATCAGAGCGCACAGTCTGAGGGAGCACAGGGCTCATTCTGGAGGACACTTTCAATCAACTTTGGTTCAGCTTGTTCCCTCTAAATGACTCTGGGATGTAAATAAAATTAAGTTAACGCTACTGTGTTTGTCTCTAGCTGGGGTGGTAATGGGCTGCAGAGATGCTGCCCCTGAGGACAGAAGTTAGGAGAGACAGCAGGCTGGTGGGCTTTTCGCCTATCGACATTGAGGGCAGCATTGAGGGGACAGCTAAGTACCAGACACGTACAACCTGCCACCTGTAGCCACATGTGCCCCAGGACATCTAGGAATACAAAACCAACACACAGTACTCTCCCTCCTCTTCTTCTTTCTTCTCTTCCTCATCTTCTTTCTCTTCCTCCTTCTTTTTTTTGTTGTTTTTTTGTTTTGTTTTTTCGAGACAGGGTTTCTCTGTGTAGCCCTGGCTGTCCTGGAACTCACTCTGTAGACCAGGCTGGCCTCGAACTCAGAAGTCCGCCTGCCTCTGCCTTCCAAGTGCTGGGATTATTGGTATGAGTGGATCTTGAGTGTCTACTTTGAGCTGACACTGTCTGTCACATTGTCAAACGGGTGGACATGCCTGGTAGCCATCAGTTGTGGGGGCTGGGAGGTTGTATCACTATTGGTCTCCCTCTGTCTCTGACTTATCTTATATGGGTGGCCTAACTGTTCTCAATGAACACCCCATGTTCATGTAGACAGGGCCTAGTAGGAAGAACTGGGTTATATAACTGATGGTTATATCACACTGCTTTTGTCCTCGGTCTCTGCTTTCTGGTCCATGGAGATATGCACAAACAAGTTCCAGCTCTCTCTGCCATGAGTGCCAGGAGTTCCCATACTGTACTCTCCCTACCATGACAGACTGTGCCCTCGAAAACCCAGAGCCAAAAATAAGCCCTTCCTCCCTTAAATTGCTTCTTTTTAGTTTCTTAAGACTTATTTTTATTTCTCTGCGCATCTCCATGTGTACCATGTGTATAGGTGTCCACAGAGGCCAAAAGAGGGTGTCAGATCCCCTGGTGCTGGAGTTACAGGTAGTTTGTGAGACCCCCCAACCCCCACCCCACCCCTCGAAATGTCAGTGCTGGGATCTGAACTCAGGACCTCTGTAAGAGGAGCCATCGGTCTTGACTGCTGAGTTATTTCTCTAGTTCCTTCACACACAAACACACACACACACACACACACACACATAACAGGGGAGGGGGAGACACACACAGGCACAGACACAGAGCTCTCCAAACCCTGTTTTGATGTGATTACACCAGGTCTCAATAGACTATGATTCTTTTTGCCCACAGGGTATTGCCCTCTGACTCTGTCTTTCCAATCCTAAGGTCCAGAGAAAGAAGGAAGGAAGGAAGGAAAAAAGGAAGTCCTTAGGATTTCTTCCCAGGAAGAGCTGCCTCAGTTAAAGGCCTCAATAGATCATGATTCCCCAGATAGGAAGACAATTCAGTCAGTCCAAGGAGGGAGTCCATAAAGACATTCCGGAGCGGAGGCAATTTTCCAATAGAAACATCCTCCACTCCTGGAATTTACCCTGATGAGAGGAGAGGGCCAAGGCCCCGCCCCCTGTGCCCTTTCACCTCTCCCTCCGGCCATCTCCGTTTACAGAAGGAACTGTGGGAAAATAATCCTGTGATTTTTAACTCTATTTATAAATCTCTTCAAGCTTTCATGTGGCCCAGAAGAAGGCCTGGCCAGAACATTCCAGATCACAGAGGAAATCAAAGAACATGTTTATAATCACGGGACAAAGCCCGAGAGCGGAAGTTCTCCCGGGACCCTGGGGGTGGGGATGCGGATTCAAAATCACACAAAATTAAATTAAATTAAAAAGTTAGACCCCACCTCCTGTCCGGCTAGTCCCTCCTAATCTGATTGGTGTGCATGCCTTAAGTCTGTTCCTGGCAGGATTTCTGACTTTTGGGGCCAGTTAAAAAAACATGATCCTAAAGTACATCTGCAACCTGAAGAACGCCCATTGGCAGCATCCTGCCCGTTGGCAGCATCCTGCCGTGTGCCAATGTCTGGGGTGGAGTCGTCTAAGGGCTGTGGAAGTGATCCCTGGTGACCGTGTTCTCTAGCGTGACGGATGAGATCTGACTGCTCTATTGCACTGAGACCCTGGACTCAATTCTTCCCCACCTACACCATCCTTGCGAATTCTGCCACACTGTAGCATCCTTGGGCAGACACTGACAGACACGGGTGGGTGAGGGCTTCCTGCCCTTTCTCACTGTTCTTCACTTCATCTGACAGCGGTTTCCCGGCGCAGCCTGCCCCATCCAGGTACGCGAAGGGACAGGACTTGCCTAGCCCACACTGTGCGCCCCAGAGACTCATCCCCTTCCCTGCAGAACCACTCTGCATGGGACCCCAGCGGATGCCTGCCTGTCCTCTCTGCTGCAGCCCTCAGCTCAGGGCTAGGCTTGGCACACAGAGAAGCTTCCTGGGCTCTGGTCTTCCCTCCCACATTCCAGAGGTTCCAGGAAGTGGCTAAAGGAATGAGAGCTGGAGAGAAAGGGACCTAGATGGCTTTCTAGAACCTTCTGTAGAGCTACATCTTTCATTTCCAAGGTCATTCAGGACAAACAGGATGAAACAAGACTCTCTCTGTCCATGGGGCACTAGCCTCTCACCCTGTCTCTCCAAACTGCAGGTCCTTCCCTCCGACGTGCAGCGGTACCACCACACAGATAGCGCTGGACTTGGCTGCTGAGTCAGCATCCCTTCTTCAGCGCTGACGGATAAATGATTGGACAGGTGTGTGTGTGTGTGTGTGTGTGTGTGCGCGCGTGCGCGCGCGCGTGCACACATGAATGCACGCACTAAACAGATGGAGGAGATGAGGCAGACATAAACAGGATGGAAACAGGAGGCCCAAGCGAAAGAAAGACAGATACGAAATCTCGCTAAGGGAGCTGGAGAGGATGGCTCAGAAGTTGAGAGCACTGGCTGCTCTTCCAGAAGATCAGGATTCAAACCCCTGCACCCACATGGGAGTTCACAACTGAGGCCTTCTGCTGGCCTCTGAGGGCACCAGACACACAAGCAGTGAACAGATATACCTGCGGGCAAAACACCCATAGACATAAAAACAAGAAGAAACAATCAAGAAAACCAAAGGCCCACTGAGACAGGAAGGCAGAAAAGATCAGGAGGGGATTTGAATAAAATGAGATTCTCACCAAGACCTGGGAGAGCCGCCAGAGCCACTGAGGTTGAGTCTTACCACCTCTCCAGGTCTCAGGTTTCCTCATCTGTAACACGGGGACAAAGCTGGGACTTAACCTTACAGGGGTGCTGTAGTGGCTTGGTCTGATGCCGCTGTGTGTTCAAATGCTAAATTCTGTACCCCAAGATCTGGATGCTCCAAGACAAGGAGATCCTCACGGATATCAGCTTTTGGTGTGCAAACCCTACCCCCCACCCCAAGTTATCCCTGATTGGTTAATGAAGATGCCTACGGCCTGGGCTAGGCAGAAGAAATGGAGCAGAGTGAGGTTCTCAGGCTCGGAGACTCAGGCAGGGGCCATGAGGAGGGAAGAAAGAAGGAGAAGGAAGCCACCATGACCACGAGGATCCGCTAGTTGGAATGGGAGCGGCCCAGGTAGAACACGGCAGTGATACTTCCGGGTTATTGACCCGGAAGTAGACAAAATAGCACAAAGGGTTGATATCTGCCTAGCTCTAATGCTTTTAAGGCTTATTATAAATATAAGTAGGTGTATCAAACAAGCTAATATACCTGAAAGTATTTAAAGGTATGCCTGGCTGTTTTAGTTCACTGAACAGAAATATTATTATCACCGCTCTATATTTGTGTGTGTCCATGTGTTGCGTGCACAGAAATGCACAGTTGCATGTATTTTTTTTTTTTTTGAGAAAGGGTCTACCGTTAAACATATTTAACTAGACTGGCTAGCCAGCAAGCCCCGAGAATCCTCCAGTCTCCACCTCCCTGGCTCTGGAGGTTCCGGTCCACGCTGCAGAGCCAGCTTTTTACCTGAATGTTGGAATCCGGACTCAGGTTCTCACGCTTGCTAGCGCTTACTGGCTGAGAATAAAATCTAACTTCCCGGAGGAAAGGTTCTCCTTGGCTCATAGTTTCAGATAGATTTCAATCCACAACCACAGAAAAAAGCAGGACAGACTGTCTCTGTCCGGGGCCACCGGAATTTGTGGTTGTAAGCGTTGGCTTGGTAGAAAAATCAGGAAACAGAGAGCAAGGCTGGAATTGGGACAGGAAGTAATCTTTCAAGTCCCGCCCCTTGGGACCCACTTCCTCCAGCCTGGCTCCACCTTCCAAGTAGCACCGCCACCTGAAGAGCCTGTGTTCACTATAGGAACCTGTGGAGGGTGTGGTAGATTGAGACCAGGAA
Organism: Grammomys surdaster; assembly: GCF_004785775.1. NCBI lineage: Eukaryota > Metazoa > Chordata > Mammalia > Rodentia > Muridae > Grammomys > Grammomys surdaster. Next base: position 1,146,244 of record NW_021604628.1, on the reverse strand, counting down.
CACCAGCCTTTGAGGGACGTGACACAGTGGGAAGACAAACTTCATTTGCTCCCACTGTCTCATCTTTCTGGGGTCCTCAAGTCCTTTTGGTTAAACCACACCCGCTGCTAACACTTCTCAGAACCTCCCTCTCTGTCTGGAGACGCTTTATTCCTACCTACTCCCATAATCCCTCTGCCCTCCATTACGTCATCCTGCTAGACAAGGGCTCTGAATTCGTGTCTAAAGTAACTAATGGGCCTGGAGGTGTATGGAGTGAGAGATAAGGTTGGAGAGAGTTTGAATTTAGTGATAGGGGGCCTTGAATTAAGACTCGGGGATGTTGTATGGGCTTTGTTCTGAAATAGATGGGGACCCACGGATGGTGTTAGAGAAAGAGGAGGGTGTAGTCTGAGCTAAGCATCCATAAATTGGCTCTGCGGGACTAGTAAGCTCAGAATCGCATTTTAAGCTCTTCTCGGTCATTTACATGCTGGTGAGAACAGGTCTCAAGTGCTTTCCCAGGAGCAGGTTTGATGACGGAGATAAGGCTTGAGACGTGGAAGGACTTGGCCTGAGGATGTCTGGTTTTGATGTGAGGGTGACTTAGGCCCTCTAGCAGCAGACCAGGCATTTCTGCAATTTAACCCCAGGCTGGAAGCCAACTAGAGAACAACACACACCCAAGCTATACCGTGTGTGTGTGTGTGTGTGTGTGTGTGTGTGTGTGATGTGCCATATGAGTTGTGGGTGATAGCATGAGCCAGAAATAATCACCAAAAGTACAATCTGACCTCCCAAGGCCTGAATTCGAATCCTGGCTTCTAAACACACAACCTAAGTCAGGAGACATTCCTCAGATGCAATGTGAATAGAATACTGGGAAGACAAGAGGAGATGATACTACGCCGGGCGGTGGTGGCCCTTTGAACATAGCATCTCCCCATTTTATTTATTTATTTATTCAAGATTTATCTTCAAGGCTGGGCAGTGGTGGTACACGCCTTTAATCCCAGCACTTGGGAGGCAGAGGCAGGCAGATTTCTGAGTTCGAGGCCAGCCTGGTCTACAGAGTGAGTTCCAGGACAGCCAGGGCTACACAGAGAAACTCTGTCTCGAAAAAACAAACAAACAAAAAAGAGGAGATGATACATTTAAACAGCTTGGAAGAGCATCCAGCAGCAGCCTGAATCCTTAGCACCAGCCACATGGGTCTTCCCATTACGGCATCAATCCAGTAGAACACTGAATTAAAGAAGAAGGGCTTGGTTAGTCCATCTTGGTGACTGAGTAGCCCCCCTTCCTATTGCCCACATGCCTAGAGGCAGGTAATCTTCGGTTGTCTCCAAGGCTTCTCCAAGACCCACTTTTTGTTTTACTGTAACGGGGATTGTATTAGGAGTGGCAGCTGCCCTGAGCTATGACAATGAAGGTTTTAGCTAGGAGTTTGATATTGGAAGAGATGGGACTAGAAGGTGGGGGGGGGGGGGGAGAGGAGAGATGAGGGAGGGGAGGGAGGGAAGGGAAGGAAAGGAGAGGAAAGGGGAGAGGAGGGTGGGAAGGAGGAAGAGGAGGAACACAAGATTGCAAGGAGTCTGAGTCAGACTTAACCTGAGGCCGACCCTATCTGTAGTCTAAATTCACTGAGGCAAAGATCGTATCAGGTTGGGGCCCAGCTGTGCTGGCCAGCTGTACAAACCACAGGCATAATAAAGTTCTTGCAGAGGGTGCGGCTCAGAGGCGTGGACCTTTCCCAACATGTGCAGCCACAGGCTGCTGTCCTCTCCCTACACACAAGGCCTGAACCGTGAACAAAGGACTAGATAATAGTAGCCAGGTGTGGTGGCTCCTTTAATCTCACACCTGAGAGGCAGAGGCCCGCGGAGCTCTGAGTCTGAGACCAGCCTGGTCGACACAGCAAGTTCCAAGCTATCCTGGCTGCATAGTGAAACTTTGTCTCAAATGGATACATTCATGAATTTCACCTGTTTCTTTCTCAAGTTCCTATTGTTTGCAAGCTGGGGTATTTACACACACACCGTTCTGCATGTGGGTGGTCTGATTCATCTCCCACTCCAACACGCACACAGACATCCACAGACATAGACAGCCACACATACAGAGACACACAGAGGTAGACACACACTGAGACACATACATAGTCACACATACTTCCTACTTTAGTCACGTACTGGCAGGGACACCAGCAGCAAGCTAACCCTTCACCTCTGCAATGCAGTCCTCCCACTTGGGCCTCAGCCCTGTTGGCCTCCTGAGGTTCTGAGCCATGCCGGAAGGCCTCACCTTGGGTGGGGGAGGAACTCTTCACTGCCTTACCTTTGTGCCAATTCTGTCTGTGTCTGCAGTTCCCAGACTCAGCTCCGGTGTCCCCGGCACTAACAGGTTTCACTGGGTCCTCCCTAGTCACCTAAGTCTGAATGGGAACCACTCCTCTGTGCTTTGGTGACACCTCTTTCTCATTGTCAAGCCACCCAGTTGGCCCTCAGGGCATCTGGTAGCAGTCAGTCTGGACACAGTCCAGGAACAAGAGAGCAGTGGAGCTGGTAGCTCTACTTGTGTTTGCGGAGCTGAACTCTTCAATGTCTCTTTTGGTCGTCTGTCGGTCTGTCTCTCTCTCATACATTATATATAAATAGATATGTAAAACTTTGCAGTAGATATTATTCCCACTGCACCCATCAGGGCAGGAAGACATAGGGTCTGAATTAGAATAGGTTAGACCCTATCCCAAGCCCCAAGAGAAAAGTTGATTTCTCCCTTATGTGAAAGGTCAGAGATGGAGTCATCTGGCCTGGTAGGATGGATCTGCTCTGTTAAGTCCTCAGGATGCACCACTCCCCCAGCCCTACAGTATGTCCTTGTTCTGGGTCCAAAATAATGGCTAAGGCTCCGCCATCATACATGTGGTTGAATGGAGGCAGAGTTGAAAAGGAGGCACAAGGATGGGGAGTCCGCTCGGGGGGTGTTGATGCTATTGCAAGCATGGAGACCTGAGTCTGGATCCCTAACACCCACATAAACGCCAGGCATGCTGACAAGTGTCTGTAACCCCAGGGGCAGCCAGTCTGGTAGAGTCCATGAAAACCTGTGCCTTAAAACTAACGTAGGAGGTGGTGGTGAAGAGATGGCTCAGTGGTTAAGAGCCCTGACTGCTCTTCCAAAGGTTCTGAGTTCAATTCCCAGCACCCACCTGGCAGCTCAAAACTATTTGTAACTCCATTTCTAGGGGATCGGATCTGACACTCTCACACAGACACATGTGTAGGGAAAATACCAATCCACATGAAATAAGAAGCAAATTAAAAAGCTAATGTGTGAACCCCAGAGTGGTAACACGTGCCTTTTTTGCCAGCATTCGGAAAGCAAAGAGAGGTGGAGCTCAGTGAGTTCGAGGCCAACCTGGTCTACAGAGTTTGTTTGAAGACAGCCAGAACTACACAGAACACCCATGTCTCAAAACAAACAAACAAAACCAAAAAGTATCCCCCCAAACGGTGTAGAAGGAGAGATGTCAGAAGTAGACTTCTGGTCTCCAGACATGCATGTACTGAAAACATACTCACAGGCAGACATGCACACATATGTATACAACACACACACACACACACGCTCCAGGTGGCCATGTGCAGAGACGAACACCAGAGGTTCCATTGTCATAGAAGAGCTGCCACAGGCGAGGCACAGTAGCCCATACCTGCAATCCAAGCCAGGAATGGAACGCTGAGTCCGGAGGATTGCCACAAGCTGGAACTCAGCCTGGGCTGCATAGTCGTTCTGTCTCAAAAATAAATAAAATTACAAGAAGACAGGCAACAGTAGCAGCCTTTGCCATAGAGAGTTTCAGGAAGCCACTTGAGGCCACACTGCAGAGCCCATTTCGCCAAAGCATCAGCAGAACACCCTTCTGAGAAACCCAAATCAGGAGGACAAGGATATAGCCGGTAAATTAGACCACCCTTGGTGCCGCAGATAAAGGAAGCCCTGAGGTCAAGCTCAATACAGTCTGAGCCAGGCCCTATGGGATGGAGACTCCTGAGAGAATTTGAGAGGCCATCAAATCCCAAGGTGTCAGTCATGACATCTAGGACTGGTGTCCGAGACAGTCTTGGGGAATGGATATTGCAGTCCCAGAAAGGGACGGGGCATGGGGGTGGGAGTGCAGAGTTCAAGAGAGAAGAAAGAGAGGAGCTGGGGGGGGACATGTTCAGGCATGGCCTTGGGTGTCACTCCAGGTGTCACTTGCTGGGCCTGGCAGAGGGATTAGCAGATACTGGAGTAAGTCGAGCTGGACTTGGTTCCTGGAATTAAGCCTCAATCACTTTCAAGCAAAGGCTTGTAGGCTTAAGCCTTTGTGAGTCAGTTCTCCCCGGGGAGTCCCCCAGTCAGAAGGAGGGGTGGGGACAGAGGTCAAGGTGCTTGCTGCCAGCAGCTTGTTGTGATGGGAGGTGGGAGCCGGGGTATCTCTGGGTGTGGGGAAATGGAGGGGCTAGTTTCTCTGGAGTACACACGCCACACTATTCTAGCTGTGCGGCTTTGGGTACATCGATCAATATCTCTGAGGCTCAGTATCGTCTACTTTGAGGTGTGATGGAGATTATTGACAAATCAAGGTGAAGCACCAGAGGCTGTGGAAAACCTGTGTCGACCTCTGACCTCACACAGAGACAGCTCTGACATGACAGTGGGCTATGATCCAGGTGAGGGACAGACCCAAGCCAAGGCTCTGCCATTAGCACACTTCAGCATCCCTTAAAACAGGTATGGGGGCACACAGCTATAATCCCAGCATTGAAGAAGTAAAGGCAGAAGGATCAGAAGCTCAAAGCCATCCCCAGCCACAAAGCCAATGGAAGCCAGCCTGAACTACACAAATCCATCTAAACAAAAAACAAACAAACAAGAAAGCAAAACAAAGCCTGAGTAATCAAATAAATAAAAAGATAGCCCTGCCTCAAATATAGGTATATATAAAATGCAGGGTGGCCGGGCAGTGGTGGCACATGCCTTTAATCCCAGCACTTGGGAGGCAGAGGCAGGCGGATTTCTGAGTTCGAGGCCGGCCTGGTCTACAGAGTGATCTCCAGGACAGCCCGGGCTACACAGAGAAACCCTGTCTCGAAAAACCAAAAGAATAAATAAATTAAATAAAAATAAAACACAGGGTGTGAGCATATCCTAGCATACCCAAGTACTAGCATGTGTCCTAACCACCCCCAGCTTAGAGAGTGCTTGGGCTGGAACCCTGGGCTTTGTGCACCCTAGGCAAAGCCTCAATCACCTGAGCTACAGTCCCCAGCCCGTTTGACCTAATGATAAGGGGAGACGCTGACCTAAGGCTTTCGGGAGATCAATATTAGATGGAGAAAGAACGCTCCCCTGATTTAGGAACACAGAAACACACCTGTAAATGAGAGATTCTAGTCCTGATTTTAGGCAGATCTAGTGGAGGCCCAGAGCTCCTGGGACGCCCAGGAAGTATTAGCACCCGCCCTCATCCAGAGCTCTTCCCAGCTCAGGATCCTCCAGATGGCCGGGCCGCTGGGTCTGGCTCCCTCTCGCCCCCCTGTGGTCACAATCGAAACTGTCTAGAGGCCTTGCTGCCCGCACTGGCTGTTAAGCAGATGGATATATCCAGGCGGCTCCTCTTCTCTGGAATCCTCTGCCGTGGAGGATATACCACAGCTGATGAGTCACCTCTCAGACAGGAGAGAGCTGCAGAAGAAACCCTGTCGCCAAGAGGCGGGGAAAAAACTCCAGACTGTTTCCTGGCCTGGTTGGGACTTAGTCCCCACAAACTTGGGCTTTCCCAGGAACAGAAGGAGGGAGGTGGCAGGGGCCTGAGGTGTCTCCCAGGTTAATCCATCCATTTGGTACATTCTGGTGACAGCTCCTGGCACCATCCTGTTATGCCACCTCCATCTCAGAGTTCCTTTAGGTACATGCCACTAGGACCAGTTTGTACTCAAGGTAGCTAGCTACCTTCTCCCTGCTCCCTGATGCCAATCTGTGGCCTGTCTCATCATTTATGAGGCAGAGAACACCCTTTCTGCCCCAGAGAAGATCTTGCCAATGTCTCACCAGGGTGTTATTGGCAACAGCTTTTCCATGCCAGGGAATTGTACTTGGGTGTCAGCCTGAAATAAGTTTGGGGTTTTGTTTGTTTTGCATGTGTGTGAGTGAGTATGTGTGTATGTGTATACCATGGAAAACACACGTAGGTTAGAGAACATCATGTGAGAGTTGGTTCTCTCCTTTCACCACGGGGAGCCTGGGTATCGAACTCAGGTCATGAGGGTTGGCAGCAAGCCCCTTTAACCCCTAGAGTCTCTTACCCACTGAGTCTGCTGAAACAAGGTTCCTAAAGGCAGCTTTTGGTGGGAGTCCTTCTACGTGTCTGTTCCTTTTTGTACTTATTGAACACACATTGATTATTGTCCAGCTGTCTGTTAAGTATGGGGCTGAGGCACAGATATAGAGACACAGAGACACAAAGTCATTGTCACAGACCCTAATCTGGCACTGAGTAATGTGGTTTTTTTTTCCCTATGTACCCCTCCTTTCAAAAGCTGCTTCCGGAGTATCTCTGCTTGCTATCGGTGTGACCTTGGGCAGAAAACAAACAAGGAAAAACCAACACAGTTACAGGTGTGGCATGCTGTGCTGTGTGATTTATGTCTGTTACGCTATTCTGACAGTGCCTAGAGGTAAACGGTACTCTTCCCAGATTCCCAGGCAAGGACATGTAGCCTCAGAGAGCTCGAACCTGTTGAAGCCCAAAGAACAGGCAGGTAGAAAGAACCATGATTTGGACTCAGAGCCGCCAGTCTTCGCTAGCCTGTGTCTTTATCTGCAGGATGAATGGTTTCACGTTTAAAATCCTGGCTTCTTTGTGTCTTCTCCCGTTCCTAGGATAAAAAGCAACTTAAAAGAGAAAGGATTTATCGGGGGTTTATTGTACCTCACAGGAAGCTCACACTTCCTGGTTACAGCCCATCATGGTGGGCAAGTCCGGACATCAAGGGCTTGAAGCATCTGATCACGCAGCATCAGCAGCTGGAGGAGGGTGATGGACACATGTGTGCTTAGCTCTCCTGAATCTCTAACACAGTCCAAGATCTCCTGCCCAGGGAAGGATCCTTCTTGAAATTAACATGGCTCTTCCCGTATATAAAATCAAGATAACCCCCCACGGGTATGTCCAGAGGTCCAACTCATAGCCGCTCCTGATTCTGTCAGCCTAACAATTAACTCTAACCCTCGCAACACTCTAGCAGTTTAAAAAAAGAAACTCTTTGCATCCTCTGCTTCAGCTTCCAGACACAGACCTCGGCCTGGAGACACAAGGCTGTGGTTGGAGGGCTCATGAGATCAGCAGGGGGGCAAGAGGCAAGGCCTGAGGCTGGTCTCCTTTCCCACAAGCAGACCCAAGCTCTGGAGTAATCTCAGCCCAGCATGGAGCAGTCCAGCAGGGAGAGTTGGAAAGTGGTCTGCTGTAGCGTTTAAAAGTCAAGTATATGTCTGGGAATAATGTTAATGGATCCCTCAGACAGCAGATACATGGGTATTTTCAGCAGCTTTGCTAATAAATGGGCCAACCCTGCATGTGATGCTGTGGGCCCAGAATCTCAGCACTTGAGACCTGGAGGATGGATAGCCTGAGCTAAATGAGACTCTATCCTCTCCCCCCAAAAAGTGGAGGAGGGGTTTGAGGATGTAGCTCAGTGGTAAGACTCTTGGCACAATTCTCAACACTGAAGGAAAAAAACAAAATAGCAACAACTTTAAGCAACACAGAATCCAACAAGAAGTGGAGCAGTTAACTTGCCGTAAACATATTTAGTTCTGTTTCTTTTCTCTTTGTTTTTGTTTGTTTGTTTGTTTGTTTTTGTAGGGCTAGAGGTCTAACATGCTAAGCAAGTCATTTATTGTTAACAGTACTTTGTAGCTGGGCAGTGGTGGCGCACGCCTTTAATCCCAGCACTTGGGAGGCAGAGGCAGGTGGATTTCTGAGTTCGAGGCCAGCCTGGTCTACAGAGTGAGTTTTAGGACAGCCAGGGCTACACAGAGAAATCCTGTCTTGAAAAAAAAAAAAACCCCAAAAACAAACAAACAAAAGAACACAATACTTTGTAAGAACTGTGTATAGCTGTGGCTACTTTTGACATGTGTGTGTGTCTGTGTGTCTGTGTGTCTGTGTGTGTCTGTGTATTGGTGATGGTGGAGCTGCAGTGTGGGAGAGGACATTTCTGCTTTGAAGTACTGGGATATGCAGCTATTTTATATCTTGTTGTTGTTATTTTGAGACACGGTCTCACTATGTAGTCCTGGCTGTCCTGGAGCTTGCTCTGTAGACCAGGCTGGCCTCAAACTCACAGAGATCTGCCTGCTTCTGCCTCCCTCCCGAGTGCATGCATCACCATATGGAGTGAATACTTTGTATCTTGATCTGGGTGGTGGCTGTGTGAGTGTATATGCCTGAGAGAATTCCCTGGACCAGACACTTGAGCTTATGCACATTAATTCATAAATACATTAATACATAGGTACACAGATACATAGATACGTAGAGCTAACACATAGATCTTGTATCTCAATAAAAGCTTAATGGGAATGCGCCCAGGGTGTCACAAATGTTTGACCATTTCCCCAATTGTCCTAAGCATTTCCCAAGCCATGGGCTTTTCCCAAGGGAAAGCCTGGTCTACATAGTGAATTTCAAGCCAGCCAGAGATTCACAGTGAGATTCTGTCTTAAAAATAAAGTAAAATGAACAAATCTAAAGAACAGGTTTTTGTTTTGTTTATTTTTGGAAGATTTTGTTTTAAAGTGTGTGCATGAATACATGAATTCAGTGCCCATGGAGGCCAGAAGGTGTCGGATCCCCTAGAGCTGGAGTCACAGACAGCTTGCAAACCACCTAAGGGGGTGCTGAAGATAGAGCTAGGGTTCTCCTACCCACTGAGCCATACGCCCAGATGTAAGAAGTTTTTGGTTTTTTTGTTTTTGTTTTTTTTTTTGGTTTTTCGAGACAGGGTTTCTCTGTGTAGCCCTGGCTGTCCTGGAGCTCACTCTGTAGACCAGGCTAGCCTCGAACTCTCGAACTCAGAAATCCGCCTGCCTCTGCCTCTCAAGTGCTGGGATTAAAGGCGTGTGCCACCACTGCCCGGCAAGAAGTTATTTTTTTAATGTGTGTTGTTTTTTGTTTTTATGAGACAGGGACTGTTGTAGCTCAGAAAAAAAAAAAATATATATATATATATATGCGCACATAGAAACAAACACATGTACTCACACACATACACACATAGATACATACATACAATACACCACACATATACACACACATATATACATATACACACATATATATGCACGTATGTATGTATGTATATATGTATGTGTGTATGTATGTATGTCTATCTCAGAGCCTGGCATGATCCTCCTGGTCCCCCTGCCTCCACCTCCTGGATGCTGAGATTATAGGCATGGACCACTGCACCCATCTTAGAAGGGAAGCGTTTTGAGCGAAGGGACGAGCTTGCATCAGAGACCAGGAGCAGACCTTCCGGGTACTTGGTAATTCAGTGTCGGGGCCTGGTGGGGAGCCAAAGGGGCTGGCCCTGTCAACCGTGAAGGACTTTCTCGGTGATCTGTACAGTGGGGAACATCCAAGAGGCTCAAGCGTGACTGACAGGATCGGGCTTCTGTTTTGCAAAGATCCCGGTGGCTGCTATGCCGAGGAAGATGGATGGGATGAGGGGCCGCAGGAGCAGCGGGGAGGCCAGCTAGGTGCTCCGGTCTGTCTGTCCGCCAAGCTTTGGGCTCGCTAGCTCAGCAGCCCCACCGCCCCCAGGCTAATCACAGCCTTCTCCTTTACAGCCAAGCAGGGGAGTCTTGGGCATCAGGAGATCCTGGGAATAGCACCGCAGCCTCCTGCCAGTCATTGACCCCTGACCTCGCCTCTCCTAAGGCTCTCCCTCTGGCTCCTCTTCCCACCTAGGTTTGTTCCTGCAGACTCGGCTCGTCCTCCCTCCTCCTCTTTCCACACCAAGCTACTCACTCGGCAATGCTTGATTACATATCTCGGTTCCAGTTAGGAGTTTTTTCTGACATCCAGATAAAAGGACCCTCATTTGGTAACCCCACCCCCACCCCCGGAAAGAATTTTTTTCTCCATCATACAGGAATTCAGTTCCGAGAGCGGGGCTCTCTCTTCCCTCCAAAGTTCCCAGAGTGTTGGACGCACTTGACCTACAGTCCACAAAGCACCTTGACGGAGCCTAACCCGGTGCTAATTAGCCTCCTCTTTTTTCCAACCACTTCCAACCTTCTCCTTTTTGCTTCGTGTCCTCGGAGGACAACCAGATCTCTGCTACAGCCTTGGATGTACTCGTTTGATGGTTTGGGTTACCTCTGGGAGGTATAGGTAGTTGAGAGGGCAGGAGGAGGGATAACTGGATGTCTGTCCCATCCCTCTCTGCAGGTCACCCAAGGCCTTTTCCTCCTACAGCCCAGCCTCTGCCTTTGCTCTTACAGCCTGTGTTCTTGCCCAGCTCTGGGGCTGGTGCCTTCCTTTCTCTTTATACTTACTATGGGATGGAGCCCCAGGCACGCCATCATCCCTCACCTCTGGTTCCCATTTCTTCACTCATACTCTTTCCGTTAAACCAGGGAATGAGCCCTGGGTTTCCCGTGGTGACAGACACTCCTCAGCTGAGCTCTGTCTGCCTCAGTCACGGATTGTCCCCCGCCCCCACTTTAGCTTTATATTGCTGACGGAATACACTCAGTTACACGGGACCTGCTGGCTGACTTGATTCCTACCTGAGTGCCAGTATCAAACGTGTACACCTGAATCAGAGCCCAGCACAGTGCCTGACAGATTGCAGAGTTGAGGTCAGTGTAAAACACCTTTCCCTTTTAGGATGTGGAGTGGTAACCTGGTCCTGGTCCCCATGATGTCTCCTCTTGAGCTGGGGAACAGCACTCCTTGCATCCAATTTAAGGATAGAAGCCATCTTTCTTGTAACAAATCCTGTATTTTTTTTGTTTGTTTGTTTGTTTGGTTTTTCGAGACATTGTTTCTCTGTGTAGTCCTGGCTGTCCTGGAACTCACTCTGTAGACCAGGCTGGTCTTGAACTCAGAAATCTGCCTGCCTCTGCCTCCCGAAGTCCTGTATCAAAACTGTCTGTGACTGTGTTAACTCAGACAGTGGCTCTCCATGCCGTTTAATCAGATTTCAGGTGTGTGTGTGTGTGTGTGTGTGTGTGTGTGTCTTCTGCACGCTACCGGAAGTGTCCACTGGTCCTCCCTAAGCTGCCACCATCAGCACAGCCTGGTCAAAGGTTGCCTTCACTCCATTAGCCTCCAGGAATCAAAAGAATGATTTCTTCAGTCAAGAATAATTATTTCAACCAGCTTTTTGCCTTTGCTCACTGCTGCACCGGCTGGGCCACGTGTGCCAGCTGACAAATTAATTTCTATTATTTATATTGGGCTAGCCCAGGGAATGAAGGGCGGGCGGCAGGGGGTGGGGAGAGGAAGCTGGAGAAGCGATGGGAAATGGAGATAAAGAAATAGCAACGAGGGAAATGGAGAGAGAAAATCGGAGTGCAGGGAGTCAGGGGAGAGGATCAGAAACACAAACAGAAGAAATCCGAAAGGCTGCCGGATAGAGAGGAACACGGGAGGAAGAGCTAAAGGGAGGAATGCAGGCGTGGGAGAGCCAAAGTCTGGTAACCGCAGGGTGGCTGGACCTGGATGCCCAGGCCAGCACTTTGCATCCTGGTGAAGATCCTCCGGTGAGCCGGCCTCTGGGTCCTCTGCATCCGAGACATGCCCTGGCATCTCATTGAACTCTCAAGGCAGCTTCTCTCATGATCTATCAAAATGCATAGAAATGACTCTGTCTCCCCCAGCCTCCCAGGCGCCTGTCAGTCCAGTGCCGCCTCCCCACAGGCCCAGGAAGTTCTCATTAAATGTAGCCCATTCTATTCAGGAGCACTGAGCCTTGGAGCAGATGAACCTCTGCCCACCCACTCCTGGTCCTTTCTCCTCCTTGGCCAGCACCTTCGCTTGGGGAGAGGCACTGGGCACACAGGGTGCTGACCCAGCCACGGGGTCTGCAGATTCAGGGACCTGTCTTTCCAAAGAACAGGGAAAGGAGGGAGGGTGTACCTCCAAGTCTCACATTGCAAAGTCCATTAACTGGCTGAGTGCCATCTTGACTGTGCATTTTTAAGCTGTATGTGTGTGTGTGTCTACGTGTGTATGCGTGTGATCTTTGTATGTGTATATGTGTGTATATGTGTCTCTATGTGTGTGTATATGTGTGTATATGTATAGGGGTGGGTACGCATGCGTATGTTTCTATGTGTATGTGTGTGTATCTTTGTGTGTGTCTATGTATGTATGTGTATATATGTGTATGTGTGTTATGTTTCTATGTGTGTGACAATGTGTGTATGTATGTGTGAATATATGTGTATGTGTGTGTATCCATGTGTGTATGTGTGTCTATGTGTATATGTGCATATGTGTATATATCATGTATGTTTCTATGTGTGTGTATGAGTGTATGTGTATAGATGTATGTATATATGTATGAATATGTGTGTATGTGTTTATATTTCTATGTGTATGTGTGTGTGTGTGTGTGTGTGTGTGTGTGTGAGAGAGAGAGAGAGAGAGAGAGAGAGAGAGAGAGATGCCAGAAGACAGTTTTCTCTCCTTTCACTATGTGGTTTCCTCTGACTGAACTCGGACACCTGCTGAGCCACCTTGCTGGCCTAGGCTGTCCATATTTGACGTTGACATATGTCACAATTATCTGCTTTACCTTTAAAAAGTTTTAAACATTTGTTTATATGTTTATATGTTTGTTTGGGTGGAAGTCAGAGCACAATTTACAAGGGCAGGTTTTCTCCTACCCTGTGGGTCCCAGGAAGCAAACCCAAGTTGTCAACCTTGGCAGCAAGCGCCCCCTTTGCCTTGGCTTTTTGAGAGGGAGCTCTTACGGGTTCAGTTGGATGACATTTTGCACACGTACACACACATACATGTAGAACCACGAAACTCTGAGGTGAAGGTAGAAAGGGTCCCCAAGAAATTCCTTCATATCGGAACGACGGCCCTTGCTTCCCCTACAGAGCCCAGCCACCATGAGGGACCCACAGACTACTTGTCACCAGACTTCATAGAAAGCATCAGACAGTGTGCTGCCTGGCTTCTCCACGCCCTATGATGTCTGCTTGCTGTCTGTGCTGCTGTTTGTAGCCATCACTACCTTTCTTTGTTCTAAAGTTCTCCCCTTAAACTCCAATTCATTAAACAGCTCTCCTGGTGGTGGATAGCTGGGATTTTTTTCTTCTTCTATGAATAAAGCTTCATGAATGTTCTTGTATCTGTTGGCGCTCAGCGCATCGGGGGCAGTGTGACCTTAGACAGAACACTTAGCTTCTCGGATCTCCGATTTCATCATTCATAAAGTGGGAAAGAGGGAAGACATTAACTATTGTGTCTGCTAACCATGACGAGTAAATGAGCTGACACGGGAGAATTAGCTAACGGGCGAGCAGGCGAACAGTAGGTACTTATTAGATGCCCCTCCCAGTAGGGAGCCAGGGAAAGGGATGACTGTATATCATTCACAGGCTGGGACCCTAGGTCAGCAGGTCACCTCAATAGCAGAATTCCACCCTCATTTCTGCCATCACCCACAGCTGTTTTCTGAGGCCCAGTTCTCTGTCACCATTCAAGTTCCTTAGAGTGTCAGGTCAGATAGCCATGTCATAGGCTGGAGAATGAATCTCAGAATGATTTAGGAGATTGTCCCTCTGGGCTGGAAGGAATAAGAATACTTGCTGTGGAATCCCAAAGATCTATGTTCAGGTCCTCCCTCGATAGCGCATAAAAAGCTTGGTTTAGCCATAGGACTGTAACCCCAGGGCTAGGAATGGGGCAGAGGCAGGAGGATTGCTGGGGTTGTGAGTGCAGATCTTCTAGCCAAAATACAGTGAGTTCCAGGCTCAGTGTGAGACCTTGTCCCAAGAGAGTGAGGCAGAGTGTAATGGAGGAAGGTAGCCAGCCTCACACACATGTGTAGTAGGTACATGTGTAGGTACACATGCATGTAACCGAGAGAGAGAGAGAGGAGGGGGAGGGGGGGACTGGTTTTCCTTAAGTCATTCATATAAATATACGTACACACACACACACACACACACACACATGAACACACATATATATATATCAGGTGAGACAGGATTTCACTATGCAGCCCAGTCTGGCCTAGAACTATAGACCCTGACTTGAATGTCTCTGAAGTGACAGCATTATGAACCTGTGCCATCACACCTGGCTCGATCACTCACTCACTTATTTATGTATTTATTTATGTATTTATTTATTTATTTATGTTTTTGAGACAAGATTTCTCTGTGTAGCCTTGGCTTTTCTGGAACTCCCTCTGTAGACCAGACTGGCCTCGAACTCATAGAGATACACCTACCTCTGCCTCCTGATCGGTGCTGGGATTAAAGTGTGCGCCACCACACCTGGCCCACACTCCTGTGTGTTTTTGTTTTTTTTAAAAAAGATTTTTATTTATTTTAATTGTATGTGTGTGAGTGTTTGCCTAAAGGTATGTCTGTACCTCATGTGTATAGAGTCTGAGGGAGCCAGAAGAGAGTAAGACATGTTTCTTTGTGCCTTTTGGTGGGTTACAGAGGGTCTGACTCCCAGATCAAGCTTCTGTTTGTGGAACAGAAAGCAACTGTAGTCCTCTCTGTGCTCAGTCCTCCCCCTGGACAACCTTTATGCCCACCGTCCCCACCCATTACCCTCTCCACCCCCTCCTCCTGTCACATCTCTCCAGAAAGGGATCCTTCTTTGCCTTCAACTCCCAGGCAACAGTAATGGTGAGCTTTGCAGTCAGTCCTGAAGTCGATGGGCCTGGCCCAGGACATTAAAGTGCTCCAGCATCCTGGCTTGATGGGGAACGCCCAGAAGGCTGTCACATGTAACCTGTAGCCTTAGGGGTGTCAGTCCTAGCTAGATCTGCCCACCTAAATGTTTTGGAGAAAGGATTGGTTTCCTTAGTGCTTCATGGACACAGAGAGACCTGAGGTTGGGCCTTGGCTCTCCGAGGCCTGGGTGGCTTCCTCCAATTCCCGATGTAGACCCTGCTACTGTACCCAGACTGTCTCCAGCTGAAACACACACTCAGGAAGAAAGGCAGCCATGGCTTCCTCCCACGTCATGATGTTCAGCAAGGGTATGGGGTGGGCTGGTACAGGCTGCAGGAGTTCTGCTCCGAGCCTCCGGGCCTTACCCTCCCTCCACCTTGTACCCCGCCTTGTTGCCATTTAGAGGAGAGGCCCCTAATTGCAAGGTGGAAGACCACTAATGAGTCTGTTAAGGACCTCAGAGACAGCGCTGATGGCCCTAAAGGGCTTCCCTGAGTTTCTGTAAAAGCCCTGGTGGCGGAGAAGCCTCCATTAGCAGGAGGATTAATCGCCAGGCAGATCTCAGCCACCTCCTTGGAAGGTGGCCCCGGCTCCCTCAGGTGCCCTGGCTGAGCACCTCAAGTCAGAGAGGATGAGATCTGAGGTTTAGCAATAACCCATTCATGACTTTTCCCACCTAAGCCCAGAAGGAAGCTCAAGGTGGGGCTCTGTCTGCAGGAAGATGAAGGATACTCAGAGCTGAGGGATAGATCCCTGAGAGACAAGGGAGGGGCCTCCAGGGAGTGATTGCAGAGCGCCTCAGGGGAATGCAAATGATATGCAAAAATATGCAAACCATTAGTGATTAGTTGTGGGTCAACAGCTCCAGGGCCCTCTGTGTAATAAGTTGGCAACTCAGAGTGCAAAGCGTCTGATTGGGCTCAGGGGAAGAAGCAAGGGGCTGGCTTTGGTGGGCCTGGACTAGGACCTCTGACCCTTTCAGGTCACCAGCCCTCCTGGGTCCTTTCCTCATCAGAGAGAGGGTCTCAGGCAGCTAGAGGCTCACAGGAACCCGCGTTCACGCTGCAAACTGCCCTTCTATGCTTCTGCAGATGGAGGCTGGCCCTCAGACCTGTGGTGGCCACAGCGCCAGGCTCGATTGCTCAGCGGGGGCTGGATGGAGCTGCTTCTCCTGCTCTCTCTTTTCTCATCACCACGGGAACTCCTTTTCTCCTTTCTCCTCCTCTCGGCTTCTCCTCCGAGAGCCACCCACACCTTGAACACTATCTTAGCCCAGTCCCTTCCTATCTCCCTCCCAACCTGTTAGTGAGACCTAGTCTTAGTGTCTTCGTGACTCGGAACAGCCAGCTTTAGGGTGTGGGGAGAAAGGACCTGCTCTATCATTTCAAATTTGGGAGCTGATGCAGGAGCTGCCAATCACGCTGGTCTCCGGTGACACGGATGCTCCCAGGAGCATCTTTGTAGCTCCTGCATTGAGTCTTATTCCCCAGGTGGCAACGTCTTCAATGCAGACAGAACCCAAGAAGCTGTGGCCTTCCGAATGCCTGGCCTTGCTCCCAGGACTTTTGTGGAAGAATTTTTTTTTTCCCCTTGGGGCTCTGCCACAGCAGGGGCAAGGGGAGTAAATCCAATCAATATCTGCCAAGTCCCTGCCTGGTGCCCCGCAGCGTTGGAAGGTACCTTAGATTGCAGGGGAGGTGGGGGCGGGGAGTTGGTACGGGCAGAATGGATTCCCAGAAGCCATCTGGGCTGAAATCCCTCCCTCAACCCTCTTAAACCAGCTCCCCTCTACCTGTGGGAATCAACCCTCTTCAGAACAGTCCCTCAGAGGTGACAGGTTCTTGAAAACAAGGCAGGAGGGAGACCCAAGGGTGGGGTGGTTAGGAGGTTAGGTGCTTCAGCCTTTAGTGTGTGTGGGAGGGGCTGGGGGGTACTGTAGGGATAGACCTTAGGAAGTAGGATCTGAACTTCAGTCATGGTGATGTGGGTAACAGGGGGGCTGGCAGTCTGGGCTACGGAAAGGGAGGCTCCTGCTGGCTTCTTCCCTAGACTCCAGCCAGTATTCTGGCTAGCTCTAGGAGAAGAGCTGGTCTTGGTACACCCCACCCTCCACCCCCACAGTAAGGCTTGCAGTCAGCAGTCTGGGAGCTTCCTCCCAAGTCTTCATCCTTCTCCTGTGCCTTCCTGAGAGGGATACCAAGAGGGAAAATGAGAAGCCTGGAGGCTGTCTGGCCCAGATGGTAATCAGAAACCCCTCACCTGTAAAATGGGAATTACCTCCACTTTCCTCCTAGGGCTGAGGCTGAGGCAGATGAGGGAGGAAGAGAGTGGTTGAGAACAGGGAAGGTCTTTAGTGCACAGGCTCTGAGGAAGTCCCCGCCCCCCCCCCCCCCCCCCCCCCCCCGCAGGCTCACGGAGATGGAGAATCTCTTCAGCCTGCCCAGCTCCATCTGACTCTGGCTGCATGCAGCCTCCACCTTAAAGTGTATCAGCCCTCCCCTCCCCCAGCCTCTGGGTGGGAGACCCTCTTTTGCCGTCCCCTCCCCCACCCCTGAAACAGTCTCCTTGGTGACATTGCCAGAGTGGTTAGAATCAGGCCCCTGCCTCCTGGGGGCCTCTCTGAGGTGGGGGAGCAGCATCTTTCTCTGTCCCTCTCTCCTCCCCGCAGCGGCTCAGACACCCGCTGGTTGCCTGTGACCTTCAAGCTGTACTAGGTTCCCTTTCAGTTTCCCAGTCTTCTCCGGGTGCCGCGTGCCATCCGTCTTTAAGGGTGCCAACTCTGCAGCCACCGGGGGAGGATCGGGTAGATGTGTGAGGGGGGCTGGCTCCTCTCTGGGTGCCTGAGAAACAGAATCAAATCTGAGTAACTTTTCTTCTGATCATTGGTTCAGTAGCCTGAGGTCTCAAACTGGAACAGAATATATATGGCTGAGAAAAGACCTGTAGGACATGGGTTGGATTATGGATAGAATGGTTCCCTCAACCCCCACCCCTACTCCTATTGCTTGAGTGAGCTGGGATTAAGGGTGGACCAAGCAGGAGATCCAGGCAGGGCCTTTCTGTTTTAGCTAGTTTTACATCAACTTGACCAAGCTAGTGTCATCTGAGAGGAAGGAGCCTCAGCTGAGGAAATGCCTCCATGAGATCCAGCTGTAAGGCATTGTCTTAATTAGTGTTTGTTGCCGGGAGGGCCCAGCCTGTTGTGAGTAGTGCTGTCCCTGGGCTGGTAGTCCTGGGTTCTATAAGAAAGCAGGCTGAAACCGGGCAGTGGTGGTGCACACCTTTAATCTCAGCACTTGGGAGGCAGAGGCAGGTGGATTTCTGAGTTAGAGACCAGCCTGGTCTACAGAGTGAGTTCCAAGACAGCCAGGGCTACACAGAGAAACCCTGTCTCAAAAAAAAAAGAAAGAAAGAAAGAAAAAAAGAAAGGAAGGAAAGAAAGAAAGAAAGAAAGAAAGAAAGAAAGCAGGCTGAGCAAGCCACAAAGAGTGAGTGAGCTAGTAAGCAGCACCCATCCATGGCCTCTACATCAGCTCCTGCCTCTAGGTTCCTGTCTGGTTTTAGGGTTTGGCTTCCTTCCTTGGACTATGACTTGAGAAAGATAAGGCAAATAAATAAAGCTTTTCTTCTCCAAGTGGCTTTTGGTCATGGTGTCTCATCACAGCAATAGAGACCCTAATTAAGACACTCACTAACCCCGGGAATAAAATTCTAGAGCAGGGGGGGTGGGGGTGGGGGTGGGGGAAGAATCTTCAGTAATTAAGACAAATATTTTTTAAATACAATACTTTAAAATTAGGAGCCGGGGAGTTGGCTCAGTCAATAAAACACTTGTCACATAAGCATGAGGACTTGACTTTGATCTCCAGCACCCACATTAAATGATCTAGGGCACAGTGGCATGCACCAATAATCCCAATGATGCAGAGGGGGATTCCTGGGGCTCACTGGCCGGCCAGCGCAGTCTATGCTGTGAATCCTTAGTCAATGGGTGACCTGTCTCAAAAAACAAGGCTTCTGAAGAATGGCACCTGAGGTTGACGTGTGTCCTTTACACACGTGTACACATGTGCACACATGCACACACATGCACACATGCATATGCACGCGTTTGCACACACACACACCCCTTAATACTGAACAAACCCTATGACTGTGGTAGGCAGAGGGAAGCAGTGTTTCCTAAGAGGTTTATAACCTGATTCCCATTCCTGTGACTATGCTGAACGACACGGGAGCTTCAGTCAGGATTAGGGTTCATCAACTGGTCTTGACAGGGATTGGAGCCTGCATCATTTAGTGCGACCAGCCTCATCTCACAAGGCCTTAAAGGAGAGGCTGGAGAGATGGCTTCCGTCGTTAAACCGGTTCTTGCAGGGAACCTGGATTCAGTTGCCACAGGCAGTGGCTTACAAGTAACTGCCTTGTAACCCCAGTTTCCAGGGATCTGTGACCCTCTGGCCCCCCCGTGGTAACTGCATTTACATGCACACATACCTACACATAGACATTTATGCATACATACCATTTTTAAAATAAAGAATGTAAGTCCTTAAAGGGGAAAAGGGAGATGGGAGAGCCAGGGCTGAAGGAGAGAAATGCAATATTGTTCTGACGCAGACTCAGAACAATGGGATGCGTTCTGGGTGCTAAGATGGTGTGGGGCTGCTTCCTCAGGAATACCAGCAGCTTCTAGAAGCCGCAAAAGGCTCCCCTGGGCCTCCAGAAAGCAATGAAGTCCTGCTGGCGCCTTGGTTTGAGCTCAGTCAGATTCTGACTTACAGAACTGTAAAATAATAAATTTGTGCTGCTTCAAGGCGCTAAGCTAGCGATCATGTGTAACTGCAGCAATGAGAGAACTGAACGGTGAACGCGCATTCCCTCTCCGCGCCCATGAGGGACTGGTTCTGAGACCCCGTGCAGACAACGAAATCCGAGGATGCTCATGGGCTCTTACTTAGAACGCCCTAGTGTTTGCGTACAGGCTAGGCGCACCGACCAGTATGTGCTAATCCTCTGCAAATAACAGTTTTACTGTATCGTTTAGGGAATAACAGAAAATAATAATAGAGAGAAAAGGTCTGTGTCTGTTTACTTTCATTCTGAGTATTCTGCGGATGCTTAAGTCTGCGGGTGCGGAAACTGCAGATACGGAAGGCTGATAGAGATGGAGCCTGAGAGACTAGGCTTCTGCCAGACTCCACCTCGGCTCTGCTGCCCACTCAGCCTGAACTTCAGGGGAAAAAGGAGAAGGGTAAGGCGACAGGGCAGAACTACAGAGGCCTCAGGGCACCTGACATTCGCTGGATGACAGACAGTTGGTCTCAGAGTGATTGGAGGAGGAAGAGGGACCAAGAAAGGCACAAAGGGCATTAAGGTACCAGGACTCCATCTAGAAAAGAGACCACTGTGCTTGGGCAGGAAACAGAAGTCCAAGGTTAGAGGTATCACATGTTTCTGTCTGCTTAATATGTTAGTATGATATTACTATTATTGAGACAAGGTCTCGTGTAACCCAGGCTAGCTTTGAACTTGCTTCATAGCTGGGGATAACTTTGAACTTCTGATTCTCCTGGTTCCCCTCCCAAGAGCTGAGATTACAGGGTCGTGTCCCACTGTGCTGAGCTCTGCAGTGCAGAAGACTGAACGGCCGCTCTGTGCCTGCTTACTAAACCGCAACCCTGAACCTTATGAACGAACGCTTCTGAATTAAAAGAATGCTCAGAGTTACAAAGTATCACAGGACTTACAATAAACTAGCCATTTCCATTCCAGACTTTCCCACCCTGCAGCCCAGCCCCCGAGGCAGCCATTTTAAAACTGTTTTTGTTTTTCTAAGACTTATATCTGTTTTAAAACAACAACCAAATATATTGCAGGTTTCTATATTTTACAGTGTGAAGTCCTGACTATTGGTCTCGTACAATGGGAAATAAAATATAAAATAAAATATTATGTTGATTAGGCCATCCTCCGCTTGTCTTCAATTACACTTTTGTCAATTTAATTTTTTTTTTTTTTTCGAGACAGGGTTTCTCTGTGAAGCCCTGGCTGTCCTGGAACTCACTCTGTAGACCAGGCTGGCCTCGAACTCAGAAATTCACCTGCTTCTGCCTTCCAAGTGCTGGGATTAAAGGCGTGCGCCACCACCGCCCGGCTCTTTTGTCAATTTAAAAATTGCATTTATTTATTTACTGTGTGTGTGTGTGTGTGTGTGTGTGTGTGTGTGTGACAAGAAGTCAAAGAACAGCGGTTTTGAGTTGGTTATTTTACTCTACCATGTGAGTTCTAGGCATGGAACTAGGTGTCAAGTACCTTTATGTGGTGAGCCATCTCAGCAGCCCAATTTTACCACGTTTAAATCAATGCCCTGCCTTGCAGAGACAGCGTGGAAGATTGGCAGATCTATCTCTCACGCTGGCATCTCGTGGGTGGCAGGGCTGGTGTTTCTGGCGAGCCGGTTCTAGCTGCAGTGTGCACGTGGCCTCAGGCCGAGAAACATGGCGTCTGCGCTAGGCAGAGCCGCAGCAGCTTAGATAGTTGGATGAACCAGAGGCCAGTTTTAAATAATTACTACAACATGTGTGTCTTCCACAGTACACATCTGGAAGTCAATAGACAAGTCAGAGGATAACCTGTGGGACATCTCTTTCCTTCCACGATGTAGGTTTCCAGCACAGTTGATGGGGCTTGTCTGAACGCGCCTTCACTTAACTTTTATGTTTCTTTCAAAACTATATGCTTATTTCCTCTGCTTCCTTAGGAAGAGAGAGCTCTTTGAGGAGATTTCTGTCTCCTCACGCTCCTCTCCACCCCCTCTCCTGGTTGGCTGCTTTGGTCTCTGTCTGTTGGGCTGGAGACTTCCTTTATACTTGTGGTATCCTTGCTGTCTGTCCCTATTTGCCAGGAGACATCTGACAGCTCCACAGGACACTAGTATATAGATACTTTCACCTAGGCAGGCAGTCTCTAGAAGTGAGTCTCCCATCTCTCATCTGGTAATACAAACCTGCCTGTGGGGGGATGCTGGGACACTGGGGAGGGGGAAAGAGCTGCAGCTCCACAGTTCAGAGTACAAACTACCACGTCACCCCCTTCCCCAGCAAAGTACCTAAACTGGGTTGAGCACCAGCTCCCCAACAAACGTGCCCGAGTTGTCTAGCTGGAGTCCACGAGTGCCCCAGAGTGAACCTCTTCAGAAAAAAAGGATCTTCAAAGATAGAATGGATGAGGTCATCCTGGATTCCCCAGATGTCACAGTCAGTGACAGGTATCTTGTAAGTAGCTTCCAGAAAAGATGAGATCATGGGACGATGAAGCCAGAGACTGGAGTTATGCAGCCACAAGCCAAGGGATAGCGAAGCCACTGGAAACCAGAAGGCGTGAGGAAGGACACTTCGAGTTCAGGCTTCTGTTTGGATTGTGTTCAGCCCCTCTGCGTGTGCCAGCTTGCTCTACCAGCTTCAAAGTTATTTAGTCTTCCTCCTCTTCCTCCTCCTTCTCCTCTTCCTACTCCTCTTATTCTTCTTCCTCCTCCTCCAGCTGTCTGTCCTGATATCAGAGGCCCTTTCCCTCAGTCTCTCCTGGAGAAATCCTCCTTTTGCTGGGGTAGGAGAAGCATGTCGGCTACCTGTGGTGTGAGGGATATGAGGAGCTGTCTGCTACTAGTAATTTTTAAATTTTAATTACATTAAATTAATTGTTTACTTTTTTGGTTTTCCAAGACAGGGTTTCTCTGTGTAGCCCTGGCTGTCCTGAAACTCAATCAGTAGACCAGGTTAGCCTCAAACTCAAACATCTGTCTGCCTCTACCTCCTGAGTGTGTTGGGATTAACAAGGCATGTGCTATCACGACCTGGTTTAATTTTAATATTTTAAAAATTTACTTATGTACTTAGAGAAAGAGAGAGAGAGAGAGAGAGAGAGAGAGAGAGAGAGAGAGAGGAATTACAGAACTGGGGATGGGGTAGAGACAAGCGGATCCATGTGTTTGCTTGCCAGCCATTTTAGCAAAGCTACAAACCCCCCAGTTCCAATGAGAGATCCTGTCTCAAAAACCACAATGATGGCTCTTTGAAGAACAACCTGTGATTGACTTCTGGTCTCCCTGACTGTATACATGTACACATGTGTAATCGTACACATGTGTAATCGAATGCTTGAGCATGTGTGCACACACACCCATAGATTTACCAAGAAAAGGAGAAGATGATCAGAGTTTAGAGAATTAGGACAGCAAAGATAAAGGATATTAAAGATAGTTCAGTTAACTTGGTTGATATTCTGATTTCTTTCTTTAAAAGGGGGGGGGGGCTGGAGAGGTGGCTCAGCGGTTAAGAGCACTGACTGTTCTTCCAGAGGTCTTGAGTTCAATTCCCAGCAACCACATGGTGGCTCACAACCATCTGTAATGGGATCTGATGCCCTCTTCTGGTGTGTCTGAAGACAGCTACAGTGTACTCATTTAAATAAAATAAATAAACCTTTAAAAAAAAAGATTTATTAGGCAGATCTCTGAGTCTGAGGTGGCCAGCCTGGTTTACAGAGCAAGTTCCAGAACAGCCAGGGATACACAGAGAAACACTGTCTCGAAAAAACAAAAAAACATATTTATTTTATATGTATGAGTGTTTGCCTGAATGTATGTGTGCCACAGTATCTGTGCATGGTGCCTCTGGAGGCCAGAAAAGGGTGTTGGGTAACCTGGGGCTGGAGCTACAGACTGTTATGAGCCTCTGTGGGGTGCTGGGAAATGAACTCCATTCTTTTGCAAGAGCAGCAAGGGAGAGCTCTGAATGGCTGAGCCATCTTCCTGGTTCCCTATTCTGATTTATTTATTTATTTTTTTGGTTTTTCGAGACAGGGTTTCTCTGTGTAGCCCTGGCTGTTCTGGAACTCACTCTGTCGACCAGGCTGGCCTCGAACTCAGAAATCCACCTGCCTCTGCCTCCCAAGTGCTGGGATTAAAAGCGTGCACCACCACCGCCCGGCGCTATTCCGATTTTTTTTTTCCCTTTCTCCCTCTCGCTCCAGCCAAACCCTCGTCTAATTTCTTTGCTGTATAACTGTCGGGCTCATGCTCTCCCGACCCGGGCCAGTAGACACAGTCATCTACACCCAGTGAGGTGAGCTTGGCATGAAGAGACACGGAAAAAACCTCCATGAAGGAGAGCTGGGCACGTGGCTATCTTAGCTGTGGTTATATTGCTAAGAATCCCCTCCTTGGAAGAGTTGTAAGCATCTACCCGTTTTGCTAAAGTCCCAAAGACAAACAGAGGTGTGAGTTCACCCAAGTTCATGCAGGGGAACCAGCGAGTTTATTAGGAAACACCCACACTGGAGAGTCGGTGCCCGCAAGGGGTGACAGCTCCCCCATGGTGGTGTTATAGGGAACCCCATTCCCTTGACCTTCCCTACCTATAAACTCCCTTCTCTCTTAGAGATCCTGAGACAGGATGCAGTGAGGGCAGAATTGCAATCATCTGGTTTCAGGGAGCTACTCAGGTGAGCGTCTCAAGATCCTCCCCACCCTCTCCTTCCAAGAGAGACCTGGGCTCTCACAGCCCAGCTGAGATAAGTAATCTTTGTCGGGCAGGAAATGCTGGACTCCTGAAGATGGTAGCAATTCATCTTGGATGATCGTACCATACAGGAGGTGGTTTCCATTGTTTTGATTGACATGGAACTCCCCTGCTCAGGTATACCTGTTTCTCTCTGCTGGGTGGGCCAGCCAGCCTGGCCCTACGGGTTTGGAACATGATGGGAGGTTAGATCTTCGTTTCAAGCCATGATATTTTAGTACTTCTGCTATTGGGATTGGTCCATGCCAGCTGGGAGACCTGACTACTCCCCTCTAAACTCAGAAGTCTGACCATCTGCCTCTAGCATCAAGGTAGGTGTGCGTGTGCGTGTGCGTGTGCGTGTGTGTGTGTGTGTGTGTGTGTGTGTCAGGGATGGGGGGAGTTCAGCTATGGAAGAAACAAGGAGAATCGAAAGGGATTCTGGGAGGAGCTAAAGATCCAGAAGTGGTTGAGGCTAGTAAACAAGATGACGGATGGGTTGTGGGGAGGGGTTGAACTGAACACCTATAACAGACCTCAGTGGATCTGGCCAAACCAACACGGAATCATTCATGCTTGATGCCATAAAGCCAAAGAGACATTTTAACAGACAGATCCCCCGAAGATACGTTTTCCCTCCCCGAAAACAGGAGGTTCTAGTGCACCTGAGTCAGTAAGATAAGGAAGCACCCTCTGAGTTCTGAAAATTACATTTATTTATCTCATGGGTCGGGCACCCGTGCCCGTCACAGCAAGCATCTGGAGGCCAGAGAATGACTTGTGAAAGTTTGCTCTCTCTGCCGTGTGCATTCAGAAGATAGAGCCCAAATCAAGTGATGAGCAGCCATCTTGCCAGCCCAAGACCCTCTGTTTTTAAATTTTATTCTATTATTTTGATTTATTAGTATGCGTGTGGGTCTGATCTGAGGTGGAGATGGTTGTGAGCCACCCATGTGGGTGCTGGGGCTCAAACTGCAAAGGAAGAGCAACCTGTCTTTCTCTTTTTTCTATGTGTACTATTTATTTATTTATTTATTTATTTATTTATTTAATGCATATGAGTGCACTGTAGCTGTCTTCAGACACACCAGAAGAGGGCATCGGATCCCATTACAGATGGTTGTGAGTCACCATGGGGTTGCTGGGAATTGAACTCAGGACCTCTGGAAGAGCAGTCGGTGCTCTGAAGCACTGAGCCATCTCTCCAGCCCCTATGTGTACTCTTAACTGCTGAGCCATCTCCTAAGTCCCAAGACCCCCTGCTTAAACCACTACAAAAAAGTGACTTGAAGTTATTCGATGTCAATCACTCCGTGTGTTTTCCCCTTGCTCGAATTCCGTCCCTTGATCCCATCTTAGGAACCCCCTGTGCTGGTTGGTGTTGCATGTGGGAGCTCGCTCTGTCTGCAGAGTGGAGGCTGCCCTGGTTCACCGAGCACAAAGAAAAGCCAAGCAGATCTGGAACTAAATTGCTTATAATGCTATGTTTCAACAAACCCCAAGGGCTTAGATCATTGCTTGTTGGCAGAGAGTTTTGAAGGGGGCTTCCAGGGTGCTGAACTCGGTGGTTATGTGTGGGAAGGACAAGGGACTGGAAGTGGCTACAGTTCCTCAGAAGGTACAAACTACGAGCTAGGCCAATTATGGTACCTTTCCTGCCCCACAAAGTTCTAGGACATCAGCTAGCCATATCTTCATAAGAGAGTTGGGATTAGTCGTTAGATTGGTTTGAATGGTAGCATCTAATGTCTTCCCAGGAAGCAAGTACCAGATATTTGATGCCTCCCTGTAAGGGACCAGTAAGGGGTTCCCCATATCCTCACTACCTACCAAGACTGGTAAGAGGGAGTCCAAGAAAAGTCAGCAATCTCTTTTTACCTCCTCTCTCCTGCCTTTAGCTCTGCCTTTCCCTAGGAAGCAGCAGAAGCAATCAGCAACTTTTTTTTTTTTTTTTTTAATAAAAAGGCACTTTAGGGCTTTTATGCAGGAGGCTGAGGCCCATTAAGACACAAATTAAATCTTTGTGGCAACAGCCAGAGTGTGGAGGCTCTGTGTGAGGAGGGCCCCCCTCACTGGTGTAGCAACCCCCGCAGCTCCAGTTTCCGCTGGCCTTGAGTCCCACCCCGCTCCCCCGCTCCCCCTCTCCCTCCAGGATTAAAGTGCATCTTAGAGACTGGAAGGAAATTAATCAGTGTTTGCATGAAGGAGGTTAGAGAGCAGGCCCGGAGTGAGTCAGAAGAGAAAGAAGCAGGTGAAGTGGGGTGGGCTGAGGGAGGGAGGCTGGGAGCCGGCTCCCTGTCTGTACTCCGGGATCTGTCCCAACCTGACCACCACTGTGGCTCCCTGCCGTTGCACAACGAGAGTTCCGGGACCACTCACTCAATTTTGTTTCTCTCTGTGTCCCTCTTCTCCCAAGCGTTTCTCTGCAACTGCTTCAGCAACCTGAAAATCCTAATCTCCCTTTCCTGGGGTCACGTTTGAGGGTCCCAAAGAAGTGTATTTTGCCGAGGCTAGGAGACCCCAGAACTTGCATGTGTAGAAGAGACCGTTGGCCTATACCCAAGAAACCTGTGGTAACTTTTGCTGGACCTGGGGTCTGGACGATGTGGGGGTGGGCGTGGGAGGGGCTGAAAAGTCAGAGCAGGGTCCACCGTGCAGGAGGCGGGGCTGTTGCCAGGGGCGGGGCTGTTGCCAGGGGCGGGGCTGTTGCCAGGATGCCAGCTCCTTAGGTCGCCACACTCGTGCAGTGGCCCACCTGTCACTCATTCATTTCTTCAACAAATGTTTATTCTGCGCCTGCCGCGCAGCTGGCAGGAGGCTAAATACTTCAGTTAGGGCGCAATGAGAACGGAATAGAGAATACTGTTGGATTTCTTCTTTCTAAGAAACACCCTCCCCCCCATCCCCAGCAATTTGAATTATTTTTGAAATCAGGATTCATTTTTCACAAGCCCTAAACGCTAGAGTTGGTTGTCTGCGGTGTGTTTGGTCTTGTTGGACATACTCCACGGGCTGTTCACACCACGGCAGCTTAGAGGTTGTTTTAGTTAGAGTTTTACTGCTGTGAGCAGACACCATGACCAAGGCAACTCTTACAAGGACAACATTTCATTGGGGCTGGCTTACAGGTTCAGAGGTTCAGTCCATTATCATCAAGGCAGGAACATGGCAGCATCCAGGCAGGCATGGTGCAGGAGGAGCTGAGAGTTCTACATCTTCATCTGAAGGCCTGCTAGGAGAAAACTGGCTTCCAGGCAGCTAGGACAAGGGTCTCATTGCCACACCACAGTGACACACTTCCTCCAACAAGGTCTGACTTCCTAATAGTGTTGCTCCCTGGGCCAAGAATATTCAAACCAGCACAGAAATTATAAGATTCAGATCCATGTACTGTTAGGGCACCTCACAAGGCCTCAGGCCCTGTTGTAAATTCTTTTTTAAAACTCTTTTTTAGTTGGGCAGTGGTGGCACATGCCTTTAATCCCAGCACTTGGGAGGCAGAGGCAGGAGGATCTCTGTTAGTTCAAGACCAGCCTGGTCTGTAGAGTGAGTTCCAGGACTGCCAGGGCCACACAGAGAAACTTTGTTTCGAAAAACAAGAAAAACAAACAAATAGACAAAAAACATTTTTTAAAAATTAATTAATTAATTAAGGAGATGCCCAGGACAACTTTCAGGACTTAGTTCTCTCCTTCCGAGATATGGAACCTGGAGATCCAACTCAGGTCATCAGACTTTGGGGCAAGTAAGTACCTTTGCCTCCTGAGTCATCTCAATGACCCCTAGAGGCCTTGTTCTAAATACTTGTCATGTGACTTTTCCTAGGGCGATGTAAAGAAAAGTCAGTTCATCCCAATAGGAAGTCAGGGACAGACTAAAGAGTTTTTCATTCAAGTCCATCTTCGCAAACCATCAAATAGGTGATTCCAAAGGCAGCCACACTATCATAAAGTACCCCAGCTATGCTCCAGAGCTGGGGGTGTAGTTTAGCATGTATGTGCCAGCACCAAATAAACCAGGGGAGGTGGTACAGGTCCCAGTACTCAGAAAGTCAAGGTGGGGGGAGCTGGAGTTCAAAGTCATCCTTGGCTACATAATAAGTTTGAGGCTAGCCTGGGCTACATGAGAGCCTATATTAAAACAACAATAACCAGAGCTCTAATGCCTAGTTGACTTTTTTTCCATCTCCTATATAGCCTTTGAGAGAAGCCAGGGCGGGGCTCGTGTGCCTCTACTTTCTCCCATGAAAGAATGTTCTAGGCCTGGTCTTGTCAGGCTTTCCTGCCAGCTACTCAGAGATGCTCTGATTCAAGGTAACAGTAACCATGTCTAAACCAGGGAAGCAGTCATATGCAATGTTCAACAGGTCTCTTGAAGCTTGGGCTACATGAGCTGAGGTAGTGAGGCTCACTCTCTTAGCTGGGCAGGAGCAATTCCAAAACCAGGAATCCAAGCCACCACTGTATCTCAGGCTACAGGAGAGACAGGGTTCCAGTAGCCCAGGTTGGCTTTGAACTCCCTATGTTGCCAATGGTGGCTTTTAGCCTTTTCATTCTTTCGTCTCTGTTCCCAAAGCTGGGATTACACTGTGTACCACCATTCCTGGCTTTAGCACAGTTTTGTTGTTGTTGTTGCTGCTGCTTGTTTTTGGAGACAAAGTGTCATGTATCTCTGGCTGGTCTCAAATTCTTCACTATGTAGCTGAGGACAAGCTGGAACAGATCCTCCTGCCTCTGCCTGTGGAATCCTGGGATTTCAAACGTGAGTCACCTTCCCCGAGTTACGTAGTGCTGGAGATGCTAGGTGAGCTCCCTACCAGTTGAGCCACGTGCCCAGCTCTCTTCCCCAACCATTTCTGGATTAAAATTAATATTGTCCCTATTTAAAAGATGAAGAAATTGGTGCCATGGAGACAAATTTTCATCTGCTCCTCGAATAACATGGAACTTCACCAATTGCAAACATCAGTTTTCAGCCTAGTGACCAGAGTAGAGTTGGGGGCGGGGGAGGGGGGAAAAGGAAGGGGGGGGGGGAGAGACTCTGTTTGGACATGGCCACACAGAGAGCCTTTGGGGCCATTGGACCTCTCCCTCTTTCAGAAGAACCCCGTTCCACATCCCTGTCTCTGAGTGAGCCCAGATGTGATTAATCACAGAAACACCTGCCTGGTAGCCATTCTCCCCAGGCCAGGGAACAGGGTAGTGCGGAGTGGGTCTTGGGAGATAGAGAGAAGGCCAGGGAAGAGCCAGAAGCAGCCTGATCCTTCCCAGCCCCTCCCAGAGCAGAAGTCTTGAAGCTTTCCTGTTCTGGTCTGTTTCAGGCTGGGATGCTTGGGCTAGTGAAGATGGCTTCCGATAAGGAGGGAAGAAGTTACTAGAAACCCCTCCTCTCCTTACTAATTGCTGTCTAATGCAGGCTGAAAGCCAGCTTGGGAAGTAAAGAGCCTAGGGTGTTACCCTTCTCTCCTCTTCACGGTGACCCTAGAGGCAAATCTCTGGATTTGCCTGTTTTTTAGTCAGGATGGTGGGATGGATTCTCCTCAAGGAGGCCCTGGGCAGGAGCTCTCTGCTCTTCTCCCTGTGTCCCCTCTCTCTCCACCTCCCTCCCCTCTCCATTAGTTTCCACCTTTCCCCAGCCCAACTCTGCCAAGTGCTGGAAAATGAAGACCTCACCTGCCAAGAGGAGCCGGGAGGGGCGCCTAGGGCCCTGCCAGCAGCCTGGAGCTGTCAGGCTGCCGGTAATTAATTAATCAATCCATCTGGGAGGCTCTCAGAGCCAACAACAGCTTCTCCTGAACACGAACACGGCACAGTGGGCAGGGATGGCCGCTACTCCAAAGAGGCTGAGGTCACAGAGGCCTCGCTAACCTTGGCTACACAGCACCTTAGTCCTGTGACCTGAGAGAGGGCTAGGGGAACAGAAAGGAGAGGCTTACCCACTCAAGCCTGGTGTGTCTCTGGGTCATTGATTCCACAAACACTGTGTACCGCCTGCTGTGTGTCTTAGACTTGCTGGAAACAGGCTGAGACAGGGTTCACAGGATTCAGAGCTCACACACACACATTCACACACACACACATACACACACACTTTTACCCGTCAGGAATCCCTCAAGTGGGGGTGGGGCAAGGATATTAAATGCTAGTCTTGGCTAAATCCACAAGGCCTGGAGCACACACGGGGTGCAAAATTATCTTGCTCTTTGGGGGAAGGACAGTCTTTTCTGCCTCCTCCTCAATGATCCCCAGCAAAGCAGCAGCTGGGAGCCTTTGGCAGTTGACCTCCCAGCAGCTGAGAGATAGCTGCACCTGTGTGGGTACCTGGTCCTTGGGAATGTGTCTGTCAGTTTAAGTCACTAGAAGTTCTGTGAGCATCATGACCCCTGGACCAGGATTCATCATCACAGCATCATCTGGGAGATAGTCCTTTGTCAGCTCCATCCCATGTATTTGGAATCCCAACCCTGCCACAGAGGTTTTGGACTGAGGGGAACTGTCCATGTGTTTATGAAACTGGACGTCTAGTGTGGCTGACTGACAGGATGCGTGGGGGTCTGTTCTTCCCATCCACGATTAGAGAAATGGCTACTACTAATGTGAATGCTTAAAAGATGCCAACAGAGCATGAAGAACATCTGTACCTTTTGTACAGCTCTCTCTCTGAATGTCTGTGCTTGTATGAGACCCACGTGTGGTTCTTTGATTCCTCTTTCAGGCTTTAGGAGCATGGAACATGAATAGTAACTTGCTTGGGACTAGCTTACTGGGGTTTGTTTTGTTTGCGTGTATGCATACGTGTGTGCATGTATGCATACGTGTGTGTGTGTGTGTTTTGTGTGATTTTTTTTGGCCTCATATATTTAAGATGTCATTTCTTCTCTGCTGACTACATACTTCCATTTCTAGCCTCCACCCTGCACCTCTGTGTCCCATTTCTGAATATGTCAGCCTCATGGGGAATAAGAAAAGACTTTCTTTCTTTCTTTCTTTCTTTCTTTCTTTCTTTCTTTCTTTCTTGACACAGGGTGTGACTGGGTAGCCCTGGCTAGCTTGGAATTTGTTATGTAGACCAGGCTGACTTTGAACACACAGAAATCTACCTGCCTCTGCCTCCCCAGTGCTGGGATTAGAGGTGTATGCCACCACACCCAGCCTAAAAGATTTATCTATATTATTTTAATTATGTGTATATGTGGGTTGGGGCGGTGCACATAAGCGCAGGTGCCCTCAGAGTTCAGAAGAAGGCACTGGCTACTCTGGAGCTAGAGTTACAGGACATATGAGCTTCTGGAGGTGGGTGCTAGGAATCAAACTCAGGCCCTCTGAGAAAGCAGCAGGTGCTCTCAACCACTGAGCCATATCTCTAGCCCTTAGTTGGTTATTTAAGAAAAAAAAAAACTTATTTTTATTTAATTTGTGTGTGGGTGTATGTAGGGGGCATACATGTGCCATAGTGTGTACCTAGAGATCAGAGGACAATTTGTAGGAGTTGGACCCTACTAAAGTCCTCAGGGGCCTTTTCCCAACAAGTCATCTCTACAACCATACTAGTATTCCTAAATGTCATTCTCACCCTATGATGGCCGGTGAAAATTGATGCAAAAGGGACTGAGAATCAAATGTACACATCCACTAGACTCAGCCCACATGGATCTCTAATCAGTTTTCCCTGAGCTGGGTTTCCTCAATGCCTATGACCACTACGGCACCTCCAGGTGAGGGCAAGCGTGATGAAGGGGCGGCAAGGAGGAGGAGAAATCTAAACTGGTTCTGATTAGAAGAGCCATGCTTGCAAACTGTGCAAAAGGTCCCTGCATGCGGATCTATTTGTCAAAGCCCCTCTGAGCATCTCAGAAAGGAACTATTCAAGCAAGTGGCTTTGAAACAGAAGCCACATCAGACACATGGTGAATTCATTGACTCTGCCTCTGAGTACCAGGTTGGGGGACATAGGAGCTTGCAGGTTCTTGGGGACAGTGCCCATCCACAGCCTTGGTTCTGTCTCCAGGCTTCTCTTTTGCTGGTTATGTGACTGTTGCATTCCCGAAAACAAGTTCTCTGGACCAGCTGAGCAATCCTGGTGATCTGAGTTTGATCCTCCAAACTTCTGTAAAGATGGAAAAAGAGAAAACACAACCCTGTCTCGAAAAACCAAAAAAAAAAAAAAAAAAGAGAGAGAGAGAGAGAGAGAGAGAGAGAGAGAACACACACACACACACACACACAGAGAGACACAGAGACACAGAGACAGAGGATAGAGAGACAAAGAGACAGACAGACAGAGAGACAGAATAATAAACAAAATGTTAAAGTGATCTGGTTTTGTCTGACTTAGTGACCATTCATATCCCTTTATTTATTCTGGGGCAGGGATTCCAGGTAGCCTAGGCTGGACTCAAACTCACTAGGTAGCAGAGGATAACCTTGAATTTCTGATCCTCTTGCCTCTGCTTCCCAGTTTATACAATGTTAGGGATCTAACCCAGTCTTGTGCTTGCCAGAGAAGCACTCTCCCAATCAGCACATCCCTGTTTCACATCCTTTTAGGTGACCTCGGGACTGAGTGACAGCCCTCTGGTCCTCCACCAGAGCAGGACATACAATGACACTCGACACTCGCTGACTTTTATCAAATGGCCCCGAGGCTAAGGTGTCTGTTAGGGGGTGCCATCCTTCATTTTACGATTATTTTAGCAATGCATTCTGGGTGTTTTGTCAGAGTCAGGCCTTGAGGTAGGCCTGGGGGAGCCACACACCGGGCGGGCAGGAGGGTCCATGTTTTCTCTCTTCAGAGATATCGCCGTCACCTCATCCACACCACTTGGACTTGTTCCTACAAAATGCTCTTTTAGCCTCAATCTCGTGCCGGCCGGTCCCCGCATCCTCCACCCAATTTCACCTCATTACGCTTGCGGCTCCTGACCATCCTGCCAAAATCACTTTGGATCTTGCTTCTTCATGCCCGATCCTCCCTCTCCCTCCTGGCTCTGTGTCACCAGCGAATGCGATAAGCCTATTATGTCTTCATCGCTGTCCTTGATAACAGCCTTCCCTTGCCCAGGCTGAGGACGGAGCCCCGAGGCGCTAGAAGTTTCCCTGCGGAGAGACATGGCTCCCTTAATCCGTGTCCTTTGGGGACAGCCGATCAATCCACCTCATTATGTGGCCGCCCGGCCGTGTTGGGCCACTTCTTCTCAAGGACATTGTAAGAGGTCTCTTTGCCTTCCTCAGTGGAGGCCTGACGCTTGGGACACTGTTTCCTTCTCTCAGACTGGTGACTGTGTGTAAGACAGAGGGGGTGATTTGTTCTCCAACCATTGAGGATCAGTCCTTCTTTCTGTCTCTCTCCTCTTCTTGCTTCTTTGAGAGAGGGTTTCACTATGTAGCCCTGACTGGCTTGGAACTCATTCTGTAGACCAGGCTGGCCTCGAATCCAGAGAGATCCACCTGCCTCTGTCTGCTGAGTGCTGGGATTGAAGGTGTGCACTGACATGCCGAACTTTTATTTATTTAAAAAAACACACACACAACTATTTTATTGAGACGTACATTTAGGTCAGGAGTTCTCACATCACAAGCATACAACTTGTGATTTTCCAGAGTGACATACCATATAATATTACCATACAGAACAAGAAATAAAACAGTACCCGACTAGGGTCACCCTATTAAAAAGAACCCCTAGGGCTTCTAACTTCACAGATTAGCTTCTCTTTTTTTTTGAAATATATATAATGTATTTTTCAAATATATATGTATATATTTTTGAAATGCATATATATTCTATTTGTGTTTGCTTTTTCTTTATCACTATAATTTTATTTTTTTGCTATAATAATATTTTTTATTATTTTGTGTATGTTCTTTTTTGAGAGTATAATATTATTACATTTCTCCCACCCTGACCTCCGTCTAAGCTCCTCCTATGTACCCTCCCCATTCATTCAAATTCATGGCTTTTTTCATTAATTGCTATTGCATGCATATTTGTATATGTATGAATATGTGTATACGTATGTGTATGCATATGTATATTTGCATGTGTGTATATGAACGTGTATATGCCTGTGTATATGTATATAAATGTATATTCCTAAATATAACCTGCTCGGTCCATATAATGCTACTTGTATATGTGGTTTCAGGGGTGACTGTTTGCCTCTGGACAACCAATTGGTGTGCTCTTCCCTGAGGAAGACCACATCTCCCATTCCCAGACTTTCTGGGTTGCCCATAGCTCTTACTATAGGGTTGAAGCCTTGTTGGCTTCTCCCTGTCCAGTTGGCTTGACCATTGGTGTCATCCTTGTTCGGCTCATGTTTGGAGGGCCACGAGTGTAGCTTCTGATGTTACCAGGAAGTACAACCTCACAGCAAACACCCTGGCTCTTGCAGTCTTTCCAGGCTTTCTTGTGCATTGTTCCCCGAGACTCAGGTGCAGGATTTTTTTTTTTCTTTACTGAGACAGAATCTCATGTAGCCCAGACTGGCCTCCTACTTACTATGTAGCCAAAAAGGACCTCTGCCCCCCGATTCCCAAGTGCTGGAATTATAGGCCTGTGCATTATCCACAGCCCTGTGTTTAGTTTCTTTTTCTTTTCTTTTCTTTTCTTTCTTTCTTTTTTTTTTTGGTTTTGGTTTTTTGAGACAGGGTTTCTCTGTGTAGCCCTGGCTGTCCAGGAGACTCACTCTGTAGACCAGGCTGGCCTCGAACTCTCGAACTCAAATCCGCCTGCCTCTGCCTCCGAAGTGCTGGTATTAAAGGCATGCGCCACCACCGCCCGGCTGTGTTTAGTTTCTTTTGCTCATGTTATATCTGACCCTCATCTGCATTGGAAGCCACTGTAGATGTCCATTCTCATGGACACATAATACTCCACAATACAAACATTCCATAATGTGTCCATCCATCTCATTGTGGCTGGTCAGCACTGCTTACCTGCCACAACTATGATTTATCAGCTGGGCCGATGGGACCTTCTGGTGATTTTTATTTTTATTTTTTATCATATGGCACATATACATGTAACTTCCCATGCAGAGTCAATTCCCAAGAGTCAGCCTCTGGGTCATGGTTATGTAATTGATAGTTTTACCAAATACTTTTCCTAAATACCCAATACTGTGTATTCCTGTGAGCATCCTCTTCAGCCATCAAGAGAATGAAGTGAGATTCTCTTCATTCTCTGTGTCTCCCTGGTGATAAAGTAGAGAGCTCTCTCACAGGCTCACAGCCAATCAGATGGTTTCTTTTGGGAGTTATCTGTGCAGAGCCTTTGTTAGTTCTTCTATTGGTTTGTCGGCCTCTTTGCTTGTTATTTTGTAGCGGTTTCTTTTTTATATTCCTGGCATACACCAAGACTTCTTTTAACCCCCACCAATTATTTTTGCAAATGAGTCTACCAGGTCCGGGGAGGCAGCTGGGAAGGGGTGAGTTCCCCTTAGTGGGAAACTGAGTAGGAAGGAGCCCGTGAGTGGCTTGGGTTCACACCACCATGTTTTTCTTGAAATTCGATGAGGAAGATGAGGGAGATGGTGAATAGAGGCCAGCGTTCATGCCTAGGTGGGGCAGGATGGCAAGGAAGGCCGTTAGAATGTTGTTGAGGAACCCTGGGTGTGAGCACTCCACCTTACCAGTTCCGGGAATGTTAACTCTGGTCCAACAAGCATCTGTTCTAAGCATCTGTTCTCTCTTTCAGGAATCGGGGATGAAGATGGCTCGTTGGTTAAATCGGCTTGCTGCTAAGGTCCAACATGGTGGAAGGAGAGAACTGACTCTCAGGCGCTCACTATGGCATGAGGACACAGTTACAAATGCATGTGCCAACATAAATACATACATGTAATTATATCTTTAAGAATGATGAATCTTGGCAGGCAGGCACAAGACATCCAGAGGCCCCCTGCCGGCTGCTGAGTGGCCCATCCATTGAGGTAGCCACTACAGAGTGCAAGTATGTGGTGGAGAGATGGGAGAGAAGGAGAAACAGAACAATTTGAGCACTATGAAGACAGGGGGAATTGGAGTTGCGAGGGTGGTGAGGAACAGCCTATGTGAACAGCCTGCCCTGCCACTGGAGGCCATGGAGAAAGGGGCTTATATCAGCTCGCATTTCCAGATTACAGTGCATTATTATGGGGAACTCAAGGTAGGAACTTCAAACAGCTAGTCGCATGATGGTCAGGGGCAGAGAGAAACAAATGCAGACACGCTCACATGTTGCTTGTGCTCAGTTCCATTTTCCCAGTCTTATACAGTTCAGGGGCTCCTGCCTAGGGAATGGTGCTGCCCACAGTGGGCTGGATCTTCCCATATCAACTAAGACAATCTCCCTCTGACATGCCCAGAGGCCAACAATGTACACAATCCCTCATTGAGACTTCTCAGTGATTCTCTGTTGTATTAAATTGACAATTAAAACTCAGTAAAATGGCCTCATGCTAGGCTCACAGAAGGGATACACATATTAACTAATGCACCATTAGGAGGACACACACACATACACAATTTCACCTTACATTTTCAACCTTGTAAGGTGATACTAATGTTGTCTCCATTTTCAAGATAAGGAGACAGATTATGCATATTACCAAGACCACCCGATCGTATAAGCAGCAGAGCCAAATTTGAACTCAGACCTTCATGGATATGTTGCAATTTAGCCTAGCGAATCCAACTGCTACCAGGTTCGTATGTGTCCAGTCCTTTTTTTTTTTTTTTTCGAGACAGGGTTTCTCTGTATAGCCCTGGCTGTCCTGTAACTCATTCTGTAGACCAGGCTGGCCTCGAACTCAGAAATCCACCTGCCTCTGCCTCCCAAGTGCTGGGATTAAAGGTGTGCACCACCACCGCCCGGCTGTCCAGTCTATTTTTTAAGAGCCCTTCCTAGATTTCTTAGGAGTTAGAAGGTCAAGAGAGGTGTGAATCTCTAGATTCCGAGACAGATGGCAAGGGAATACGTGGTCTGGCATAAAGTAAGGGTGTTGCTAAGGGTGAAGACACTGAGCCCTCAGCACTAAACTGCAGATCCATCAGGAACCCCCACACCAGAGGCTCTCTGGAGTCAGGCCCAGGGCCGGAAGCCTGGGATGGCCCTGGGGCTTTCTGTAATGAGCCTGCCATACATTTGGACAGAGACTTATGACTTCTGGCGTCTGGGCCGCCTCCTCCCGCTTGTCCTCCCTGGTTATTTATCACATTTGTCCCTCTGGAGAGGCAGGGTCATCGCTTACACTGTCCAGAACACGGAATGCAATAAAGCTGGTTCTACAGGAAGCCCCGAGTCCCTGCCTCCCCACACCCGTGGTTCCTTTGCAAGGACCCACAGCAATGTTGACCCCTCTTCAGCTTCCCTGGAGGTCTCTAGAAGTATTGCCACATCACAGTGACAAATGCCACTCACCTTGCCAAGCTACCATAACACAAAGAGGGTCACATACAGCGTCCCAACATCCACTCATTTAATTTCCCCTTGTCCCACCCCCAGTCATCAACCTGAACCAGTCTTAGCCACAGGAAGGTGATATCAGTCTGAATGAATATCCCTAATCAGGAAATCCCAAAGTCAACATGCCTTGAAATCTAAAACACTTTGAATGATGACATATGGTGTTAAGTGAAGACTCTAAGCCTGACCTCATGTGACAGGTCCGAGTCAAAACACAGGTGTTCTAAAGACAGTGAATTAAATTACATCTTCAGCCTGGATGCCTAAGACGTATGTGAAGCACAAATGAGTTACATGTTTAGGCTTGGGTCTCATTCCCAAGATATCTCATGAATCCTTAAAAAATTTAGATTGATTACGTTTACACATATGAGTGTTTTGCTTGCATGTCTGTCTGTGTACCGCGTGCACGCCTGATGCTCTCATGGAGGTCAGAAGAGGGCCTCAGATCCTCCGGAACTGGAGTTAAGGATGACTGTGAACCACCGTGTGGATGGTGGAATTCAAAACCAGGTCTTCTGCAAGAGTAACCGTTGCTCTTAACCACTGAGCCATCTCTCTGGTCCCCATATTGTCCCTTTTAGCTTGGCTTGTGGAAACCAGAAACGGAGAATTGTCACAGCTTGTCTGTTTCTGCTCTGAGCTTGTGTCATCTCTCAGAGAGGTTCTTGGAGGGACCAGCAACCTTCTCCCATGATTCCCCTGGTTGCACGGCTGAGGGAGCTTGGCTCCAGATACCTCACGTTGGACTTGCCTGTACCACTGACCACATGGGAAGCCTAGAGCCACTCACCTATTTCCAGTGTCTTTGTGGTTTTATCTGGAAAATAGTGGGAAGAGTATGGATCATCTCATGAGGTAACACGAGGGAAGTGTGTGTGTCTTGTATGCAATAGGCGCTTAATAAACACAGCAGAGAATAATGTTATTCTCCAGCCTTCTTGCCTCTGCATGGAGAACTTGCCTTCTTCCAATCCTGGTCCCCTAGCCTAGGACAGTAGCTTCTCTATCTCCCCCTGCCTGACCCAGTTTCTGTGAAAACCTGAGATTCTCACAGGGAGGAGATGACAGTCACATCTACAGGTCTCATTGTCCTATTAGGACAACATCAGTGTAAACATTAGTTATTCACAAACCCAATTACATTTTGATTGCTCTGACCCAAGTGAGATTGGGGTTACTCTCAATCCACATTTATTTTTTGGCACAGGCTTCCTAAGCTTCAGAGAGATAAAAAACAATCTCCTTCCCCTGCGCCATGCCCTGGCAGGAGTCTTTTTCCCAGTGCCATTATTTCTTCTCCTTCCCAGTTCCCAGATGCAGTCATTCCTGGGCACTCTGCCATTCAAGAGGAAAAGATCTTGGTTAGAGCGAACCAAGAACTTCCACCAGGAAACCAGAAAGGAGGGGACTGGAGGAGGAGTTTAGTGTCTTTACTCAATTAAGGAGGCTCAGGGACAATTCCTGCCCTTGGAGCACAGGTGAGGGCTAGCCTGCCTTTGGAGCACAGGTAGAGGGCTAGCCTGCTTACACCAGAGACTCAGGTCTAGTCTGTGCCTCTAATAAACAATTTCAACTTCAATCCTACATCCCGCCCTCCCCCACCCCCACCCCCACCCCCACCCCCCAGAAGCTACTTCTCCCCAAATCTTTCCCATCCCAGTACATCTTTGCAGTTGCTCGGGTGAGAAACTGGAGTCTCCCACAATTCCTTTGTCTTTTTTTCACTGCAATCCATGAGCATGTTCACCCTTTCCACTATGGCCACTGTATCAGTCCCCTCTCTCGATGCTGTAACCAAGTAGCTGACAAAAAGCAATTTAAGAAGGAGGGTGTAAAACTGGGCAAAGTGACGGCACACCTTTAATCCCAGAGCTCCCTCAGGAGGATCTCACAGAGTGAGTTCTAGAACAGCCAGGGCT
The DNA here is from genome assembly GCF_004785775.1 of Grammomys surdaster. Lineage (NCBI taxonomy): Eukaryota > Metazoa > Chordata > Mammalia > Rodentia > Muridae > Grammomys > Grammomys surdaster. The sequence goes on along the minus strand of NW_021604628.1, from coordinate 1,106,349 downwards.
ACACAGAGAAACTTTGTCTCAAAAGAAGGAGGCAGAAGAGGAGGAGAAGGAGAGGGAGCGGGGAGACTCTTGTAGACCGGTGTCCAGTTACCAGCACCCATATTTGGCCGCTCACATTGCATATAACCCCAGCTCTCGGGAATCCAACGCCTTCTTCTGGCCTCCAAGAACACTTCAGTCGCATGCACATACTCATACCCAGACACACGTGGTTATATATTATTGAAGATGAATCTTTTTTTTTTTTTTTTTTGGGTTTTCTAGACAGGGTTTCTCTGTGTAGCCCTGGCTGTCCTGGAACTCACTCTGTAGACCAGGCTGGCCTCGAACTCAGAAATCCACCTGCCTCTGCCTCCCAAGTGCTGGGATTAAAGGCGTGTACCACCACTGCCCAGCCTTGAAGATAAATCTTGAATAAATAAATAAATAAAATGGGGAGATGCTATGTTCAAAGGGCAACCCAGGGGCTGAGAACTTTGAGAACAGGTTGTACCCAGCCTCGGCTCTGCTCTTTCCGAGGCCCCCAACTTATAGAAGCCGGAGGTCAGAAGGTTCAGGCATCACTATTCCTGGAAAGCAGCACCCTAGGGTGCAGATCTGGGGTAAGTGAGGTGGACGGTGGAGGGACCAGTAGAGAGTGTCCTTGTTACCCTTTGCTCCTGAGCACACTATTTTTTTTTTTTTAATGAAAATAAGCTTTCTTACATCAAGTAATAAACACAAAGATGCAACAGTTTCAGTCGTTTTCTTCCAGATGTTGTGATGGGCTCACAGGAAACACAGAACTGAGATCTACAGTCTCAGGATGGACATTTCTGAAACATCATCATCACCACCTGACTCCACAGGCGTCCACTTCTCCTGCCTGTTTTTCTATTTAACGCTTCCCATCTTTTAAAGCAGCCAGCATTTTTATTTTTTTTATTTTTCTCGTCCTTTACTGGACTGTGAGTTCTACAAGGACAAGAATTATGACGTCTCTTTAGTCTGTACATGTGTCCTCAGTGCCCAGCCCCGGTGTTTGGTGTTCTGTAATAAGTACATGACAAAGCCGGTGGGCCAATCCAGGGTGGGCGATGGGGGAGGGGCAGGAGCAGGACAGGACCTGAGGCTGCTTCCTACAGCTCAGGTCTCCGAGTTTGGCTCTGGCAATTGCCATCTGTAATGGAGAAAGAATGCATTCGTTGTTCGGGTAATTGGTAGTAACTGATGGTAATTTCGAGTAATTAAACACTAATTAATTCAATGACTCAGTAATGTACTTATTTATGGTATCCGTGTTTGTTCCCTTATAAATATTGGTATTACTTTTGTCAGGCAATTAAAATCCACTGGTGGGGACTGGCGGAGGTCCCGGGAGATTCTGGAAGCTTGGCCTGGACTGAGCAAAGAATGAATTGTGAAGGGGCTGGAGAAATGGCTGAGCAATCAACTGCTCTCGCGGAGGGCCTGGGCTTGGTTCCCAGCACGCACAGGGACTCACAACTTCCTGTAACTCCCATTGTAAGAGATCTGACACCTTCTTCTGGCATCTGTGAGCACCTACAAGCACAGGGTAATCAAATATGCGAGCAATCACATACGCATACAGGCACGCACGCATATACGTAACTACGTACGTATGCATGCACGCACGCACGCACGCACGTATACTCAAACTCTCTAAAAGGAAAAAGAATGAGTGGTAGGACCCAGGTGACCTGGAGAAGGGTAGCATTACGGATACTGAGAGGTTCTGTGTGTGTTAAGCTGGTGCAGGTTTGGGGCTGGGGTTTAATTATTCACAAAATCTTTACTAACCTCCCCACTTCCTCGTTCATGGCCCTTCCCAACTCAAAAGCATCGTTTTTGTTGTTGTTGTTGTTTTTAGGTTGATATTCAGGAAACCTGTCGGGGACAGGAGGAATGTGTGTGTTTGTGTGTGTGTGTGTAGTGGGGGGGGTGGTCTTTAACTTCTCTTCTGAGACCTCTACTTGAGTCTGATCTCTTTGGCACATGACCAGACAAACCCGGATGGATCTAAGATGGAGTGAGAGAGAGAAAAGGTTCCTGGGAGGTGGAGCAGGAAGAACCTGAGGTGTTGAACCTGGAGGAAAGGAAAGACCTAGATTTTGGAGTCTTGATGCTTTGGGTTAGGGAGGTACAAGTCTCCAGGTCCTGTAGATAGGCTGACCCACCCATAGGAGATCTCACCTTCTTCTGTCTAGGTGCTCAGTTCAGTACCCATAAGTCTTAGGATTTCTCAGGGACTTGAATGGGCAGGTTGCCTCTGTCTGCAGGGTTCTCCCTGAACTGCCATTTCCTCTTCTCTGGGTCATAGCTACTCTTCTGATGCTATGATAAGATATCCCAGCCAGAGCAACTTAAGAGAATCTCATGCTTCTGGGAATATAACCCATCCTGTCGGAAAAGCCGAGAGTGTGAGGCAGTTGGTGGCATCGTGTGCCTAGTCAGGAAGCAAAAAACAATGAAAGCTTGTGCCCAGATCACTTCCTCTTTAGCAAAAAAAAAATTTTTTTTAGAGACTGGAAAGATTGGTTCGTGGTTAAGAGTGCTTGTTGCTTTTTTTTAGAGGACCTGAGTTCAGTTCCCAGCATATACATCAAGCAGTTCACAACTGCCTGTAACTCCAGATCCAGGGGATCCAACACCTCTGGTCTCTAAGGAAACCTTCATACCCATATATAGACACACACACAGAGAGACAGAATTAAAAATAAAAGAAAATCTTTAAAAAATATTTTAAATAATTCTTTGAGAATTTCATGTGACATATTTTGACCAACTCACCCCCATTCTTTCTCCCTGAATCCTTCTAGATCCATCCCCACCTCCTTTCCCTCCCCAAAACTTTGTGTCCTTTAAAAAAAAAAATGACCCATTAACTCCAATTTGTGCTGCCTATATACTCCTGGGTATGGGGATATCTACTAGAGGGAACATAGCCTACCAGGAGTCACACCCCTAAAGAAAAATGGCTCTGAGGGCCCCACCCCTGTAGGCATTGACTCTCCATAGCTCCTCGTTTAGGGGTGAGAGGGCTTGAGAATCCCTTCTCACGACACACTAGAGTGTTGACTGGCTTGATTTTGTATAGTTCTTGTGCAGGTAACTACAAACGCTTTGAGTTCTTTGAGTGTAGTAGTCCTGCCATACCTAGAAGACACTGTTTTGCTCTGGTTCTCCCTGACCTCTGGCTCTTACAACCTTCCCACCTCTTCCTCTTAGATGGTTCCTGTACCTTTGGGAAGGGGGTGTGACATAGGTGTCCCTTTGCATCTGAGCACTCAATTAGCATTTATTTTCTGCACTTTGAACACTTATTTCTTTTTATATAGCATCCAGGGTCTCAACCTAGGGAGTGGTGCCACCCACAGTGGGCAATTCTTCCCACCTCGGTTAACCTAAACAAGATAGCCCCTCATAGCCATGTCCTAGGTGATTCTTGATGCCACCAAATTGACAATGGAGAGGAGGGCTTATGACTAATTTCTCCAGAACTGTTATTGCCTTTCCACCATGTGACTTTTTCAAAGTGGCCACAGGGACATGTGAGGCATGGAGTCTGGGATCAGATGACACTGGTATGATGAATTGGGAAATTTCCTCGGCACCTCCGAGCCTTCTTCTCTTATACTTGCCTGCTCTATAGAGTTGCCACAGCCCTGAAACATACCCAGCCACATGAAGCTCTCCGTCTATGTGACTAACAGATAGGAAATGCTTCTTTGTCCTGTTCATTAAATGACTAATGCAGGTGCCTGGCCCACCTGTGACTCACTTCCTCCTTGTCTTTTTTTTTAAAAAAGATTTATTTATCCTATTTTTACATGTGTATGTGTTTTGTTTGCAAGTTATGTATGTGCGCTGTGTGCACGCCCTCAGAGGGGATGTCAGAAAACAGCATGAGAACCTCTGGAACTGGAGTTATAGATCGTTGTGAGTTGCCATGTGGTATTACTTGGAACTGAACCTGGGTCCTCTGCAATAGTAGCCAACGATCTTAACCATTGAGCCACCTTACCAGTCTTCCAGTCTCACTTGCTTTAACTCCAGAGATGCTCACCCCTCAGGTCCAGATCAGCCGTAAGGATTTTCCCTCCATCCATGGGCTCCACAAGCTTCCTTCCCTCTCTTCTGCATGTAGAGAAGGTATGTTCTCCTTTAGGTGTCCAACTGTTGGCAGGGAATTCTCCTCAGTCTACACTGTCTTCCTGTTTCCCAATGTCAGCTGTGACCAATACACTGTAGTGCCCTCTGGCCATATCCCAGTGGCCCCCAGCCTCGAGTAGCCTCTCTGTGTCCCCGAGTCTGTCTTGCTGCCCTTCATTCTGGTTCAGCGTCTCTCATTTCTCCTCCTCTCTCTCCCCCTTTGTTCTCTCTGTCCCCCTTAATTAGCGATACTCTGGGACTGAGGTGTTTTTATTATGTTTTATTTATTGAATGGCTTTACTGTTTCCTGTTCTTAATTTAAAAGGCAGATCGATGAAATGCTTTATATTCCCCGCTCAAAACAAAGCTAAGCCAAGTTGTTTTTTCCTCCCACTGCTCTTCCTCGCCTCTCTCTTTCTCCCTGGGAAGAAAAGATATCTCATCTACATCCTTGTAATTGACAAGAACATTTAATTTGTTCTCTTCATTCATCCCGTTAATTATTAAGTAAGTAGTGATTGTGTGCCAGGCACTGTGCTGGACTCAGAGATAATTCAAAGCAGTTCTCCTGTCCAGGAAAGCTGGACACCAATATGTGACAGACAAAGCTCATGGTGCCACATTAATGTCTGTAGTGCTGGGCACAGCCTAGAGAGGGAGAGAGAGGGAAGGTTACTGGGTGGAATGCAAGTTGGGCTGAGACTCAAAAATGAACTGGTATCTTGATGGAACGCAGTATCATACAGAGAGAGACCAACCCAAGGACATGGGTGTACGTGCTTGACTTAGGAGGGTCCTAGGGAGTGTGGCAGCATGTGTCAGTTCACACCTTGAGGCTGTGACAAGAGGCCAGAGACCAACCCCCTAGTGGAGGAGAATGTATCACACTCGGTTTGAGTGCCCGTCCACAGTTGGCTGACTCCATATTCCTGGGCCCGTGCTGAGACAGAATGTCAGGTGGCGAAACTGTGGGATTCATTTCATGGTGACCAGAGGGACAAACAGGAAGGATCAGGGACCAAGACGTAATACCCCTCAAAGGCACACCCTTAGTGACACCCCACCTCCCACAGCTGCACCCCTCCCGATAGCCTTTTCAATTAAAAAAAAAAAGTTTTAATTAATTAATCTATTTATTGTGTGTGTGGATGGAGGTCAGAGGACATCTTGCTAGAATTGGATCTCTCCTTCCACCACGTGGATCCTGGGGGATCGAACTCAGGTTGTCAGGCTTTGCAGCAAGCTCCCTTACCTGCCTAGCCATCTCACTGGCCCAATCTAGTCAACTTCAGATTAGCCAATGGATTAAATTACTGGTTAGGGCCGAGCCCTCAGAGGCGCCCAGTGGTGTGCTGTGGTAATTTCCTGCACGTCTCTCAGGTTAATCTCAGTGATCAGGACTAACCATCATGGGGGAAGGCAGTGGCAAAAAGGCCTGATAGGAAGAAAGTTAACATTGGGTGGGCATTTGGGCTTCATCCCCTGTGGAGGTTTTGGAGAAGACTACGGAACATGCCCAATACAGTGACACCCCAAGTGGTCAGGGAGGCAGCTGAGTTTTTCTTCCTCTGGTCAACTGTCTTCCATCATTGGTGATGCTTCCCAAGAGATAGGGGTTCCCCTACAGGGCTGATCTAGCACAGGAATGGATGGCGGGAGAGCCTTCATGCAGAGAACTGAGGGCCCTGCTACCATAGGTGTTGGGGGAAGGGAGGAATGTTCCAGAGAGACAGAACTCCCGAGAGCGCCCCCTGCAGTTTCAGGAGGTCTCAAAAATCAAGCGCAGGAAACCTCACTCATTTATAGAAGGATGATAAAAACACCTTCCCCGCTCATCCGAGGTGATTTGCAGGGAGCCCCGGCTCGCCCAGGCCCCTGCAGAACAGAGCCCCATTCAGCCCTTTCTTTGAATCTCTCAACCGCACCTCCTGCCAGCCTATGCGAGGCTATTTATGATGTCCTGTCGATATCTGTCTTGGCGCGGGAGCGTGGAGGGGACGGATGGAGCCTGGGGTCCTATCCATCAGTCACTTGGCCGCAATCTCTAAAGAGATTTTAATTGTGAGCTCAGATTTACTCCCGCCATCAGCTGCGCCCGCCCGCCTACTTTACCAGCGAGAGCAGGGCCTGCAGGCCCGCTGTGCTCTGCCAAATGCACGTCTTGTAGCAACGCCGAGGAAATATTTGCTGCAGTGAAACCGTGTGCCCTGCGGAAAGCAATCGCCCTAAATCGCCCCCTGACAGCCGTCCCGGCTCTTGGCTACACAGATCTGCTTTCCTGTCTGCCTTCCACCCTGCTCCCTGCCACCAGGGACTTCGGCTTCTAACCTGAAATGGGGAGTCGTTGAGACAAGGGCCACATACCACGCCCTCTCCCAGGCCATGAGGTAGAGGGCATTAAGGAAGCAAGCAGGGTGATGGGTGGGTTGGAAGAACCAGCCCTGAGTGAGGCAGGCCTGTAACGGGCAGGCGAGTGAAATGGCCAGTGCCCTATGGCCCGCTTATAGCTGGAGGCAGGTTCCAAAGGCAAGGACATGCTTCTGAGGCTATAAGGATGGTTAGGGTTTGATGATATGGGAATTGGCAGAAGGTTGGATCTTTGGGGCCTTCAGCATCCTGTGTTCCAGCGACCAGGAACCGCTTCCCTGTGCTCACTGTGTGTGCCTCCCAGTGGCTCCTCTGCTGGCCACCATGGAGATCTTCTCTCTGTGTAGGCAGAAGGCAAACATGCTCCGGGTATGTTATATGGTATTCTCAGAGGATTAATAAAAACATTGTTTTAAACGACGCTTATCCTGGTAAAAGGAAGAAGTGGGGAGGAAGGGGAAGGTGGGAAGAAGGGAGAGGGAGGATGAAGAGGAGGGGGAAGAAGGAGACAGGGGCAAGAGGGGGAAGGAGAAGAGGAGGTAGATGTGAAAGGGGAGGAGGGAGATGAGAGAGAGGGAAGGGGGAAGAGAAGAAGGAGAGAATGGAAGGAGGGGAAGGAGGAAGAAAAGGAGAAGAGGTAGGAAAAGAAGGAGGGGGAGGAGGAAAGGAAGGAGAGGAGGAAGGGAAGAAAGAGGAAGGAGAGGGGAGGAAGGAAAGGGAGGAGTGGGAGGGGAGGAGGGAGGGGAGGAGGGAGGGGAGGAGCAGAGGAAGGGGAAGAGAAGGGGAGAAAAGGAGGGAGGAGGGGAGGAAGTGGAGGAAGTGGAAGGGAGGAAGGGAAGAAAGAGAGGCATAGGAAGGGAGGAGGGAGGGGAGGACTTTTCCGGGCCTACTTTGTAGAAGTCATCCCACTGCTGAATCTACCTGGACACAAGGACCGGGGGCTGCTGACTGCCAAACCCCAGAAATGCAAATACCTTTTATTAGGGGCACCATTTCCAGAGCTGGACAGCCCTCCCCCACCAAAGAGCAGGGGGTGCCACGCACAGGAGCATTATGGGAGGTGGGAGAGTCAAGCCCGAGTATGGGGTCCCTGTATATCAACAGTGAAGATCAGTTCCAGATCATTTCTACCCTCCTGAGGAGTCAGAGAGCACCCTTGACCAACTCCATAGCTCTCTCTAATTAGGCCACTAGGAGAGAAGTGACTGTCCCCTCCCTTCCTGTCCCTAGGCTTCTGCAGTGCCCATCCTCTCTCATTCAGTGGCATCTGAGTGGGCTGAGTGGGCAGTCGGAATGCTGTTGAGCAGGCTCTAGCCTGAGACATCCTGCCCCCCGACCCCCCATCACACAGGTGAGCCATCTGGGAGCAGGAGGGCAAAAGGTTAACAAAAGGTTGGGGAGCACCCACTAGGCCTCACCTCCACACTGGGATTGTGAGGTTGGGGTGAGACCCATTCTCTTCAGGACCCTCCATGTGGGGTGGTGAGGGAGCCAGCGAGGAGAGGTCTTCATGGCCAAACCGGATTGGGCTTGCAGCCTCTTCTATAGACGGGTTGATGCTCACACCTCCTCACCCCAAACCAATCCTCCATCAGACATGGCCTCCTGAAGGCCAGAGCCTGTAGAACACACATTCATGGTAGATGGGGACACACCACATGGCCGCAAAGCTGGGGAAAGCACAACTTCTTGGTCTCTGGCATGGGCTCGCCTTCCTTCAGTGGACTAGTCACCCAGCTTCTGCCTCAGGGATAACTTGGCCAAAGTACTAGGGTAGTAGTTGAATGAGGAAAGGTGGCTTGTCCCTGTCCTGTCTCCAGCCGGAGAGCCTGCCTCACCTTCCCGGGTTGTTTACCTTGGCCCGCTCCCTCTGCCCTGCTCTCCCAGCCGATCTGATTGCCGTAATTAGTTAATCAGTAACTGGCATAATTTCCCCCTGATTAATGCAGGAATAATCACCCGCCAGGGCTGCCAGCAATTTGCTTATCAGAGTCACTTTGAAACAGCTTTGAAAATGAGCGATTGGCACCTTCCTCGGGGTTAAAATTAGAGCCGGGGAGGCCGCCCTCTACCGTGGGCGGCTGGGAGTGGCAGGCGGGGCTGGCAGGGGAGCCTCCGCCCCAATGTCTAGGGCAATCGGTGTAGGTGACTGCCACAGTTCTGTCTGGCTGATCCTGAAGGAGGGTATTTGTGCTGGGACAGCTCCCCAGGATAGGCGAGAAAAGTTGGGGTGCCTTGTCTGCCTCTGGAATGGAGCTGGCCCACGGGGATCTGGACAGAGAGACCTTGGGGTGACAGCACAGGACAGAGGACATGCTTTACACAGTAGTAATAATAATAATAATAATAATAATAATAATAATAAAACAGCATCAACAATAGCAAACCAGTCACTTTCCGTTTATTTATTTATGCCGTTGTTGTGGCGGTGGTTTTGTTTTGTTTTTTTGAGACAGGGTCTCTCTGTGTAGCCCTGGCTGTCCTGGAACTCGCTCTGGAGACCAGGTTGGCCTTGAACTCAGGTTGGCCTCTGCCTTCCAAGTGCTGGGACTAAAGGTGCTCGCCACTATGTTTTTAAGGTTCCAGGGATGAAACCCAGGGCCCTGCATACTCCAGGCAAGCATTGTACCCCTAAGCCATACACACATCCCTAGCAAAGAAATCGCTCCATTCTTTATATACATTACCTCATTTAATCCCAGAGAGATGAAACCATCCGCTGAGTGAGCTCATCCATCGGATCAGTATCTGACTCTTAATTTTTTTTCACAATTTTACCTTTAATTAAGGAAAATTTCCCACGTGGGCAGAAACCATTGGGATAATGAGCTCCCATGAGCTCGACGCCCACTTTCTACACGTCACCCGATGTCTCCCCAATCCTCTGTAACCACTCTTGTTAGTACTGGTATCTATTTAAACCAGTTCCTGAAACAGCAGCATACTCCCTGTAAAACGAGGCACAGGGTAATCATAGCCTCTGCCTCTTGGGATTGTCAGGAAGTTTAATGAGATCCTTTGTGGAGGTCTGGGGTAAATATCGAACATCATTATTTTCAGAGTGGTGGGTAGTTTAGCTGGGTGTTGAAATCTGTAGAGTCCTGAGGAGAAGCATCATCAGAGTTTGGAGAAGGAAGGAGGACATAGGATGCTGATATGTGCTCCAGTCAGCTGGGATGGAACATTCACACGCTCACCCGCTCATACAAAGTTAACTAGGTTTGTTACTCACAGACACAGACAGGCAGCAAGGGCTTAAAGAGGAGTGGCCTTATGGGGAGCTGGGGGGGGGGGCAGATAGAGTCTCTTCTATGCATGGCCTACCTGCAGCATAGCAGGAGGACCCTAGGAAACAGCAGGGATAATACACAGTGGACTGAAGTCTTGATGGACAGCTGCTCTTGGGAGGGTCTGGAGAACTCACATGGGGCAGAGAGATCACAGAGGCGAGGAAGGCAAGGGAAGCTTTGTCCAGACCACAGCGGCCCAGAAGCTGCTGGAGCTGGGGAGGTTATACAACCATCTCTAACAAGTCAAGCATCGATACTAAGTAGTGTGGGGCCTGATCCTTGGCAACTACATGTCTATGTACACACACATGCACACACACACACACACACACACATGACCTCACTCCTGACTTGCAAATGAGCTGTCTTGTACACTCAGGCTGTTGCTCTTGTCAGCAGGATGCAGACACAACATGTCCTATACGTGTGCATTCTTGAGAACCACAGGGAAGAAAGTGGGGAGCGGGGCCGAGACTGGGTGGATCTCAGGCCACCTGCGCAGGGGTGTATGGGGATCTCCGGGTGTTGGTGCAAGGCTTGCACACCTAGGTCTTGCAGGGATGGGGAGGCGACACTGGTGTGACTGCTTTGTTTTATTTGGATGGACCTCAGGGAGTCATGCCTTCACCACTGCTGACTGTTGCATTGACTTTTCCAAGGGAGGTGGGAACAAATGTCTGCTGAACACAGACATTTGGTGACCAAACCCAACAGACCAAAGTGCGATTCACCTGGGGACCAGCAGGTGGGGTCTAAAGGGTCGATCAGAGGGGCTGCTGTGTCCCTGAAACGGAACCACGGCTCTACAGTTGCTATTTGGCTCATGGAGTACCGGGTTCTTTCTCGAGTTTTCCACCTGCTGCCCAAAGAGCTGGGGCAAAACACTGGTGCCCTGCACCGGAAGTGCTGGGGCGTCTACATTCTCAGATTTGCTGCAGGGGGCGCTGCTGAGTCAGGAGGTGAGAAAAGCGATGGCGACTTTGCCCGGTTCCCCCCACCCCCTAAGATTCTCACTACCTGGTGGGAACAGGATGCATTAAACAACGACGTAGAACAAGACAAGCATTTGCCTGGAAGTGATGGGCTCGCGAACAAATCAGAGCCCTGACCTGGCCTGTTAGGGCCCGGACCCTTGGCACGTGCACGCGGATGGATGGATGCACGTGTGCGTGGGCATGCGTGTACATGCATGGCCTCACTCTCCTGCCTTGCAAATGAGCCGTCCTGTGCACACATTGTCAAGGAACACCTGTCATAGAGAAGCCTTTGTTAGGGCGAGAAATAATGAGACGTTAATTTAGCAAGATTTCTCTGTCAAAGAGGTGAGACTGTGCGACTAGAGGCATTAAAAATAAATCATTTAAACGCCACAAAAGAATTTAAAAACGGACTTCATATTAAAAGACTCAAGCTTGCTCCCATTGGCCAATTTACAGGGAGTAGATGGGGTGCCCCATCCCCACCGTGGGTAGACGTCAACTTCGGTGCGTGGTGCGGAGCTGGCCTGCTCCCTCTTTGTGCATCTCCTGCCTTCCTGGAGCTCTGTTTTTTCCACTTGGCAGGGGCTGGACTCATCTGCCGTTTGGGCTCCTCCTTCATCTCCTCCACAAGCTTCTTTTTCTGTCTTCTCTCTTAGCCACACGGGACCCCCTGGTACTGAACTCTCAGTTCACGTATCCGGTGATCTCCATTCTCTTTCCCTTTTTATTTGCTTGATTTTGTTTGGTTTTGCTTTTCAGACAGTCTCATGCAGCCCAGGCTGGTGCCAAACTCACTAAGCAACTGAGGCTGACCTTGAACTCCCAATCCATGAAGCGCCTCCGCCTCCCAAGTGCTGAGATCACAGACACGCACCACCATGCTTGCTTTCTAGGCTTTACCCACCGGCAGACAGCTTCCAAAGAGTTCCTATCTCCGACCCGTTCTTCCCGAAAGTACTCCGGGCTGTAGTTCTTCTCCTTGGGTCCCGGACACCTTCCTCAAGGTTCCCTTGCTGGAAATTCCAATTCAATTTGTCCTTTTCAATTTGTCAGACTCTTCTTCCGAGGATTAAATTATCCTTCTTTGATCTCTACACTTTCAACGGGCCTTACCATTACCTAAGACCTTCAATCAAAAAATGCGGCTACCACATCTGCTCCCAACACACCCTGCGAATCCAAGGGCTTCCGGCTCCAGGCTGGCTCTTCCTCCCGCACATCCCACCACCGAATACATCAGGATCCTGCAGGATCTCTGTCTCTAACTGGGTCTCCCTCCTATCTACCCTCCAAATCCTGACTGGGAAGATGAAGTCCTGGTAATTCGAGAAGTTACCAGAGCACTCCATGGTGGTGGTGGTGGTGGTGGTGGTGGTGGTGGTGGTGGTGAGGGGAATATTAAGCCAGCACCCTCTTTCTCCTCTTTACCTCTCTTCCTGAACCACCTGACTAAGGGTGGCTGAGGAAGCTCTTCAGACATGTTTCTCTGCCACCTTAACCGCTGAGCCATCTCTTCAGCCCATCCTGCCTACTTTCTTTTTCAAAAGTGCTTTACTTCCAAACCACACTCCTGCCCCTACCCAGTTTTATTAGGCTAGGTGTTATCTTAGGTTAAATATTAGCTTAAGCTTCAGTAATAGAGATTCCACATGGTGGTAACTTAAAGAAGATGCTGTTTCTCATCCACACGGAGCTCTCATGCTTAAAGTCCTCAGGACCCTGGACCATTTTAGCTTACTCCCTTGTCTACTGATGCCCATGGTCCAAGATGGTAGCCAGAGCTCCAGCCATTACCTCTAATGTTCCCAGTATTAAAGTGGGTAGGGCATGTACAGCGTTTTGAGGACTTCTGTCTGGAATCCCATGGTGCATTTCCACCTGTATGCTATTGGCCCGCTGCAGGGAAGGGGCGTGGCATCTAATCTTTGTTCCGAATCGGGCCCCTGGTTGAAAACCCAGCTTGTATTATTATTCCAAAGGGTAGAGGGTTTTGTGGGGGACATCTTTATCTGATGCTATCTGACAGTGGTCCGGTCAGTGCCATTACACTGACTGGCACCTTTAAACTTGACAATGGGGAGACAAAGGGAGGTGGTTCTCTATGAGTTCCAGGCCAGTCTGGGCTACCTAGTGAGACCTTGTCTCAAAAACAAAAACAAAAACAAAAAACAAAACAACCCCCCCCAAAAAAAACAAAACCCCAAAACCCAAAGAACATAAAAAGTGCTATGTAAATTATACTTCAGTACAGTGCTGTTAAACCAAACCAAGGTGTCACACAAGTAGTTGAGGCATCTCCTCATGTGGTAGCAGACACGGACTAGGGGTTTCAGTGTGCCGTTACACATAGCTGCATAACTTTTTGAGGCAAAGTATCATTTATTATACAGCCTTAGCTGACCTTGAAATCACAATGTAATTTAGGCTTGCCTTGAACTTGTGGTAATCCTCCTGCCTCAGCCTCCCAAGTATTGGGATTCCAGCTATGAGCCACCATACCCAACTCTTACTAGGCTTAGCTCTTACTGACATATCGTGTGTGTGTGTGTGTGTGTGTGTGTGTGTGTGTAAGAGAGAGAGGGGGGGTCTCATGTAGCTCAGTTTGATCTTGAAATTCTTTTTTTGTTTGTTTTTTGTTTTGTTTTTTTTTTGTTTTGTGTGTGGTTGTTTGTTTGTTTGTGTTTTCTTGAGACAGGGTTTCTCTGTGTAGCCTTGGCTGTCCCGGAACTCACTCTGTTGACCAGGCTGGCCTTGAACTCAGAAATCCACCTGCCTCTGCCTCCCAAGTGCTGGGGTTACAGGTGTGCGCCACCACTGCCCGGTGACCTTGAAATTCTTATCCTGTCCATCTCCACTAGGCTAAGACTGAACCGCCAAACCCAGTTCATGCCATGCTGGGTCTTGAACCCCAGGCTCCACACGCCAGGCACTACTCACATACCTTAAGTTTTGCTGATCATGTCTAAGCTCAATAGCTTTTTAATAAGTTAAATAACTCTATCTGTCCTTACCTTTAGGCTCAGAGCATCTTAAAGAATATTCCTCTTCTTTGTTTACAGGTTGCTTTGAAACAGGGTCTTCTGTAACCCAGGCTGGCCTCAGATTCCCTACTTAGCTGTGAGTGACTTTGAATGTTTTACATTTCTAAATCTAAGTTCCAAGAGCTAGGATTTTACAGGCATGCCCCATGACACCCAGCTTTATTTCATTTTCTTAAAATGACATTTGTTTATTTATTTAGTGTGTATGCATGCACACAGCTGCCTTTGTGCATGTATGCTATTCAGAGGGCAACTTGCAGGAGTTAGTTCTTCCTTCCAACGGATCAAACCTGAATCATTAAGCTTGGCAGCAGACCCCTTCACCCACTGCGCCATCTTGCTGGCCCTTTATGCTCTAAGACTTTCTGCAGATACCTGAAACTGAAGATAGGGCCAAAAATCTATGCATTGTGTGTTTTTCCTCTGCATACATAATGATGATAAAGCATAATCCATAAATTGGAACTGGTAAGAGATTAATAATAACTAAAAATACAAGTTGCGACGATATAATGAAAATTACTTAAAAGGGCACTGGTTTTAGAAATTTCTGCTTAGTATCTTTTTAAAAGCTTTATGTGCATGTGTGTGCCTGAGTGAGGGGGTATGTACCATGTGCATGCAGGAATCCACAGAGACCAGAAGAGGGCATTGGACCCCTGGAATTGGAGTTATAAGTGGTATGTAGGTGCTCCAATCCAAACCTTGGTCCTCTGCAAGAGCAGTTAGCGCTCCTGACCACCGAGACGGCTCTTCAGCTTCCCACCTACAAGCTTTGAATATTGCCACAGAAATTGAAATTGCACACAAGGGACAAAGGTCATGGTTTCTCAAGTCCTAGGATTAGGTCAACCATTCCATGTCTGTCCTCCTTTTCTGTTCCATGAGAACTTTTGAGATGACACAGTTCTTAAAGGTATGAACTACACTTGCCCGAGACCCAAGTTTGGGTCCCAGCACCCATGTCATGTGGCCCATGACAGCCTGTAGCTCCAGTTCCCAGGGATCCAATCCCTCTTCTGAACTCTCAGGCATCTCCACTCATAAGCGCATGCACCTCCGGCACATATATGCCTGTGATTAAAAATTTTTTAAATAGTTTAAAATCTTAGAAACTCGTCTTCACAGACATTATCAAAAGGATACAGTGCATTGGAATGTTTACCATGAACGTGGTCTGCCCGGAGCTTTGGAGTTGTGTCTGTGTGTCTGTGAGCATTTAACATGCGTAACAGGGCTATGGTGCCCCGGTGCGTGTACCGTGGCTTGTGATCTGGGAACTATGAACCTGGTAAATACATGGAGGGGACTCAAGATATAAGCCTTGCCTGAGTGAGAGACTGAAGTCACAGTGGTTGGAAGGGAACCCAGAGAGATAGAAGATTTGGAGGGGAGAAGCCCCCTTTTTACCTCTTCTGGCACAGGGATTCTAGTGGGCTGTCAAAGTGCATCCAGGCAGAAAGTGGACACCACTCGAGACGTCTCACACAAGAGGAATATAAGACAGACGGTTTGTCAGACAAGGGATGGTGAAATGACTCAAGCTACTGAGAGAAGGAAACTGCTGGTCTGTCCCCTTATACTACAGACACAGAGGCAGGAAGTCATTCCGTACCCTAAGGTAACTGCAACAGCAGTGAAGACCAGCAGGAAGCTAGTTGGCACAGGGTCTGGTCATGAACAGCTTGCGGGGCCATCTTTGCAGAGGAGAGACAGTGAAGGCCGGAAATGAATCTGCCATCAAATCAGCCCTTGAGAAGGCTTGAAGGGCCTGGTTATGGACGGAGACTAGGCAGGGGAAAGGCCACCTCACCCAGACCCTTTTTGCTTGGCTTAGGGCCATGTGGGCATCCTTGGGATCCTGTGGGCATCCTTGGGATCCTGTGGGCATCCTTGGGATCCTGTGGGCATCCTTGGGATGATGTGGGCATCATTGGGATCGTGTGGGCATCCTTGGGGTCCTGTGGGCATCCTTGGGATCCTGTGGGCATCATTGGGATCCTGTGGGCATCCTTGGGATTGTGTGGGCATCATTGGGATCCTGTGGGCATCCTTGGGATGATGTGGGTATCATTGGGATCCTGTGGGCATCTTGGGATGATTGGGCATCATTGGGATCCTGTGGGCATCCTTGGGATCATGTGGGCATCCTTGGGATTGTGTGGGCATCCTTGGGATCCTGTGAGCATCCTTGGGATCCTGTGGGCATCCTTGGGATGATGTGGGTATCATTGGGATCCTGTGGGCATCTTGGGATGATTGGGCATCTTTGGGATCATGTGGGTATCATTCTGAGAAGCGCTGGCTTGTCCTCGAATTGGGGATGGAGGATATGCTGTGTGCTGCCAGACACCAGAAAGTCACAGAGCTTGGGGACAAGCCTACTGACCTCAAGTCACCCTCCCACCATGACTTCTGCTCTTCATATACAAGGCGATGGATGGACAAGACACCCTCATGCATTCCTCTGGGCTTGACCGTCCTCCGGTGCACCACTGAACTGGATGCTGGAGTGTGTGGCTTGGTTGGTAGAGCACTTGGCTGGTATGTAGGAATCCCCGGGTTTAGTCTTTGGCACTGCCTAAGCTGGACATGGCGGTGTGTGCCTGTGATGTCAGCACTCAGGAGGTGGAGGAAAGGGTATCAGAAGTTCAAGGTCATCTTTGAGTACATAGCAAATTCAGTCCAGCCTGTGCTACATGAGATGCTGTGTAAAAGCAAAGCAAAACACCTCAAAGGAAACAAAACCTAAATGTTGAAATAGGCCATGAGGGTAACTCGAGGGGAGGCAAGAAGGTGGGACCTCAGAGTTGGAGAGACGGCTAATAGCTAAGATCACTCACTGCTCTTGCAGGGAACCTGGGTTCTGTTCCCAGCACCCATGTGTCAGCTCACAACTGTTTGTAACTCCAGTTCTGGGGATAGGATGCCTTTATCTGAGCTCAGTGGGGCCCAGGTATACACATGGTACCCAGACATATGTGCAGGTGCACACATATCCGCAAAACAGTTAAAAGCCATAAATACAAAAGAAGGAGAAGGAGGAGAAGGGGAAGGGCAGAAAGGAAGGAAGGAAGGAAGGGAGGAAGGAAGGAAGGTCAAATGAGATTCCATCTACTCAGGGTCTGTAGGCACCTGCCAATTAGGGTCTTATTTATTTTATTTTTGTATGTGTGCATGTGCATGCGTGTGCATGCATGTACATGTGTGTGCATGCATGTGTGTGTACCTGTGTGTGTTGTATGTAGCTATAGCCCCCTCAACTTGAAAGCCTCCTTAGATCACTTCTCACCCGGTATTTGGTCACAGTAATAAGAAAAGTAGCTAATGTGGGCTGCCCTTAGAAAAGTAGACAGCGTTAGAGAACTTTCCCATAGACTCCCAGGTCTAAAGAACCCAATCATGTGCTCCAGACACCAGGCTGTGAGCACGGGTCAGCCTTCATTCCTTTGCACCCGTGTGTTTTTTTTTCCCCTTCCCCTTAATGGATGAGACACTTTTGCTAAATCAGAACGATTTACGCAAGCAAACAGAGAGCTCGATCCAGCATAGGAGTAGCTTTGGGTCTGTGTGGTCTTGGGATAGTGGTTGCCCCTCTCTGTTCTGTAATGAAGGCTAGGTCATGATACTGACCACGGGCATCCTCTAGAAACCTCCATGTGCTGGCTGCCTGGGTGAGAGAGTGGATGGGTGGCGTGTGGTATGGTGCATCTCGTGAACGGGGTATGGATGCCGGGTCTGGTGTTACGTGGTGGAGGTTTCGTGGAGCGCGAGGTGCGTGGTGCTCCAGTGAGATTGGCGATCTGATCTGCTTCCCCCGTGTCTCCTCCCCACAGGCTGCTCACATCTCATACATACCACGTCCTTACCACATCAAGAATTCATAATCATCCCAAAATATTCAATGGGGATATGAAATATTTACACACAAGGCACCAGACGATGAAACGAGTGTGTCCCCGGCCCTGACAGAAACCTTTCTCTTGCGGGGGCGGGGGCGCGCAGGATGGCGCTGAGGAGGGAGGAGGGCGGGCCGGGTGCTCTCCATGGGTTCTCTCTCATCCCACAGAGCTCTGGGCTTACAGAGCATATTTTGGGTGTGAGTCGTGGGAGGAACATTAGTTCTCAGCCTCCTGCCTGCTCCCCATATGGGAGCCTGAGGGCGGGTGAGCCTCAATTGACAGGGACATCTAAGTGAGAGGAACCCAGGGGCTTCTTCTCTGTCACTGGAACCTCAAATCCACTCCCCACTGCCAACCTCAAGTGTTTCAGGGAAACTCATCTGTCTGCTTGCTTTCACCCCAATCACAAGGACCTCACTACCATCATTTTGCAACTCACAGTTCAAATGCTCTTCCTTGCAAGGCAGACATGGTAGCGCATGCCTGCAGTCCCAACACAGGAGAGGCTGAGGTAGGAGGAGCTCACGTTGAAGCCAGCCGTCGTGA
>NW_021604628.1:1085722-1087971 GCF_004785775.1 Grammomys surdaster | reverse complement strand
GGAGGGAGGGAGGGAGGGAGGGAGGGAGGAAGGAAGGAAGGAAGGAAGGAAGGAAAAAGAGGTGATAAAGTAAGCTATCTCTGGCTTTGAAATGGCTCCACATTCTACCACTCCCCAACCCTTCTCAGCCTGGCATCCCTGAAGCTTGCTCAGAGGTCACCTTGCCCATCCCCCTGGCAGCCTGGGTCTCTAGTGTCAGCAGACCCCAGCTCTGACACACACCAGAGCACAGATGGGCCCCCAAGCAGCCTTAATGGGCTCGTCTGTCTAATTAACATGCAATTAGCCTAATGCATATTTTAATATCACATCAGAGTTGCTCATCAATCATCCCCTAGCCAGGGCTAGACAGACAGACAGACAATTGGCCTGCAGAACTGGGGGGGAGGGGAGGAAGATCTTGCTAATGACTTTTGGGGGGCCTGTCTCCACTCCTAGGGGGCTACGGGGCTGCCTGAGAGCTGTACCAAATCCAAAGTTCAAAAGTCTTTCCTTCTAGCTCCCATGGCAGGAAAGAGATACCCAGACCTCAGTTTCCCCACTGCAGCTAAACTGCCAGCTGGGCCAAGCAGAACTGGCTGCATCTTCATGCTCTTAACACAAGCTTTCCAGGACACTCCACCCCCCACCCCCACCCCATCAGGTTGGGAATCCTTTGAAGACAGATTCCTGTCATCTCTTTTCTCCACCTTTCCCAGAATCCCTAGCTCAGGACTGTGATCCAGGACAGAAGGAACGCTGGCCTACGAGTCACCGAATACAAGTGTCACAGAGTAGAAAAGATGGAGACTCAACCACTAAAGGTTTGATTCAGAGCAGGCTCACTGTGGGCTAGTCGAAGTGAAACCTTGAAAAGATGCCTCAGCTTCTCTGAGCCTCTGTTCTCTCAGACACAAAGGGATCCATCCACATCCTGCTGCCTTTGTAGGGCCAGTGGGTAGAGAATTCGACAGTTGGCATGATCTTTGCTCACTCCGCCTTCAGGTCACGGGGCCGCTTTCTTGGACTCTGGCCACTTGGCCGCCGGTGGCAGGAGAGGCCTAAGTTGTGGGAATGGGGGAGGAGGAGGGGCGAAGGTCTTTTTTGTGGAGGGGTGGGGTGCAGTCGTGAGTGGGAGAGGGAGAGCCTTCCTCCTCCATGGGGATGAAGTGGAATGTGACATTGTTCCCACCAGACCCCGAGCGGCAGAACACAGAGGCGCCTAAATATTTCATGGTCAAATTCATCAATAATGGAGACGGGGACTAAATTACATAACTGTCACCTTTCTGTTAAATAATATTTTCTGCAGGGGGCTGGGAGGGGGGCCAGGGAGGCCTTTATTACGAGTCATGAATGATTTAGGACAGCAAATAAAGGGTATCTGGAAGAGAGAAGACAGGGACTTCTAGAATCATCTAACGCACTGCCCTGCCATGGGGGGACAGATGGACACACTCAGAGTACAGGCGGAGAGGGTCTGGCATCTCTACAGAGTGTGGCAGACAGACTTCTGTCACTATAACAAAACACTAGAGATAAATTAATGTGGAAAGAGGAAAGCAAGTGGGGCCCAGAGATGTAGCTTGGTGGGTAGAGCGGCTGCCTAAGCCAAGTCCCCCACTGCAGAAATGGGGTATGGTGGCACATCTGATATCAGCACTTGAGAGGATCAGACCTTCAAGGTCATCCTTTACCATATAGAGAGTCTGGGGCCATCCTGGGCTATGTAAAATCTTGTCTCAAACAGAACACGACAAAGCAAATCTAAATAAAGAGGGCTGGTGGGGTAGCTCGGCAGCAAACAATGTTCGTCTCTGCAGCACTGATGATCTAAGTTAAACTCCGGGGACCCAGACAAAGGAGAGAGAAGAAAAACAGATCCACAAAGTTGTCCTCTGGCTTCTACACATGTGCTTTGCTTTGGCACGTGCTGGCCTCACCTTTAACATCATTTATACACACACACACACACACACACACATATACATGCACATACACACACATACACACACATATACACACATACACATGCACACACACATATACACACGCATACACACACATACACACATGCACATGCACACACACATATACACACATACATACACATACACACACGCATACACACACAGAGACACACACATATACACACACATACACATGCATACACACATACACACACATATACACACATACACACATATACACACGCATACACATACATACACACACATACACACACATACACACACACACGCATATACACA
>NW_021604628.1:1055352-1085622 GCF_004785775.1 Grammomys surdaster | reverse complement strand
ACATACACACACGCATACACACACAGAGACATACACACACATACACATATATACACACATGCACACACACATTCACACACACACACACACACACATATACACACACATACACATGCATACACACATACACACACATATACACACATACACACATATACACACGCATACACATACATACACACACATACACACACATACACACACACACGCATATACACAGAGAGACATACACATACATATACACACACATACACACACATATACACACACATACACACACATATACACACACATACACACATACACACACGCATACACACACAGAGACATACACACACATACACATATATACACACATGCACACACACATTCACACACACACACACGCCATAATAATTGGAAGGGGGTGTCTTCCTTTGAGAAAGAAAACCTATAGGATGGTATAGGCTTGTAATCCCAGCACTTGAGAGACTGAGGCAGGAGAATTGCTGCAATAATGTAGCCAACCTGTGTAGCTGGCCTACACAGCTACACAGGTACACAGGTAAATTTTTGTGAGTTCTTTCTTTTCTGCCCTTCTCCACCCCCTTTTTCTCCCCTTTTAACCCCCCAACACTAGATAGGAGAGAAAAAAGGATAGAGAGGAAAGGAAAGAGACCCCTGAATAGTCAGGGGTTGGAAGAGGGGTGATATTATTCTTAGACTTCTTTCTGCTGATTAGGGGTTTCAAGTTTCTTGGGGCATGTTTGTTCTTCCCTGTGTGTATATACATGTACCACATGGATGCCTGATACCTGCAAAGGCCAGAAGAGGGCATCAGATTCCCTGGAACTGGACTTACAGATGGTTGTGAGCCACCATGTGGGTCCTCAAACCTGGGTCCTCTGGGAGGGATATAGAATTTCTTCTTTACTTTTTTCCTCTTCTTCCTCTTCTTCTTCCTCTTCTTCTTCCTCTCCCTCCTCTGCTCCTCCACTCCTCCCCCTCTTCTCTTCCTCCTCCTCCTCCTCCTCCTCCTCCTCCTCCTCCTCCTCCCCCTCCTCCTCTTCCTCCTCCTCCTTCGCCACCACACAGGGCTACTTAACAAGCTGCAGCCAACAGCAGCCAACAACCCACACCTGAGAGCCCTAGCCTTTATACCCTCTGAAAAGTTCCCAGAATCCTAAATGTCACACAATTGCAGTAACTATTTACTGCTAGCAAAACCATACCCCTGCAAGACCAGAGGCAAATCATCGTCACTTTGTGGACAGTCTGAAACAGCCCATGTCCTCACACCTGGGATTACAATGAAAGCACATTCCTATTTCTGGGTCATGAGAAGCCAAAATTCTCACGACAAACCCGAGCTACGTACTGAGTTCCAGCCACTGAGTAAGACTTTGCATCAAAAGTAAGAAAAAGAGCTGGGGCCAGGTGGTGGCGGCGCATGCCTTTAATCCCAGCACTTGGGAGGCAGAGGCAGGTGGATTTCTGAGTTCGAGAGTTCGAGGCTAGCCTGGTCTACAGAGTGAGTTCCAGGACAGCCAGGGCTACACAGAGAAACCCTGTCTCAAAAAACCAAAAACAAAACAAAACAAAAACAAAAAACAAAAAAAGAAAAGAAAAGAAAAAGAGCTGGGGAGTTGGCTCAGTGGTTAAGAGCACTGGCTGCCCTCCCAGAGGACCCAGGTTTAATTCCCAGCACCCACATGGTGACTCACAACCATCTGTAACTCCAGTTCCAGAGAATCTGATGGCCTCTTCTGGATTCAGAAATCAGGCATCCATATGGTACATGTATATACATGCTAGCAAAACACCCATATGTGTACAATCACAAAATAAGTAAACCTAAGAGAATTTTTAAAGTAAAAAGAGAAGAACTCTAGTTTGCGGCTTCCAGTTGGCCCTTGTGCTTTGGGGCTGCAGCCTGAGTCTACACCGTAGAAGAAGCTACTCACTTCACAGCAGCCAAGAAACAGTGCGAGAAGAAGACGGGAGTTTCATTATTTCTTTCTCTTTTACTATGGGTCTCCAGCAACTGGAGGCCAATAGACCCTACCTTCTGAAGGCTCCACCTCCTTTACAGAATCCCAAGCCTTTAGCTTATTGGCTAAAGAGTCAAACCGCAGCAGGTGGACTTTGGGGACGTCTGTAGTTTGAGGGTCAAATGTCCTCCATAGGCCTGTGTGTTTGAACAATTAGTCCCCAGATGGTGGCGCTGTTTGTGGAGGCTGTGGAACTTCTGGGAGGCGTGGCCTGGCTGGAGGAAGTGGGTCGATGTGGGCGAGCCTTGAGGTTTTATAGCAGAACCCCACTTCTGTTCTTGCCTTGCTTCCTGATGGTAAATGTCACGTAAACAGTGGCCTCTCTCACACCTGCTGCCCAGCCTTGCCTGCCACGATATCCCTTCGCACTGAAGAAACCCTCGTCTGGTAAGCTGCCGCTTGTTCAGTAATTTATCAGAGCCAGGAGAAAAGTCACGAATATAGGGCTATACCTACCAGAACAAGTTTGAGTGAATAGCGCATCAACCTTGAGCTTGCGTGATCAAGTTGTTCATTTTACATGAAGAGAAAGATACTCAGAGACAGTCAGAGAGCCGGGCCACCAGCTTCTTGTCCAACAGAGGGGTGCTGTATGTGAGGAGGCTTCACTCAGTGGGCACCTTGAACATGCTTGTCAGAGCTGGAGTCCCTGTAGCCAGGGACTGTCTTCCCTCCCTGAGCCTGAGACCATCAAGGCAAGGAACTGTACCTTTTTCCTCAGGGAGCACCCCCAGAATCCAGGACTTCTTCTCCATCAGAACCACAACTCCGGGAGTCCGAAAGAATGTGGTATTGATCAGATTAGGGGCTCCTGGAAGGCTGCTGTCTGTTCCCCCAATCACTGTGGGATCCCCATAAGCCAGAACCGCATCTCCTGGCGGGGGGTGGGGGGGGCAGGAGAAGGCTCCTTCTTCTGCATTATTGAAGTCCATGTCACCTGAAGAAGGCGCCCAAGACCTGTGACACCTCTGTCTCCTTTCTGAAGGGAGGAGGTTGAAGAGAGCGTGGCCAGGCTCTGGTGTGGCTCCAGAGCTTCACCGCAGGCGAGCTCTCCCCTCCTGGGGAAGGCGCCTCCGTGGGCGTGTGTGCAAACTCACCCTGCACTGTCAGCCCATGTGGGAAGGGTGAGGGCTGGGAACGCTGTGCCCGCTAAGTGTATAATTACACGGTACTTGGGGTAATTTCCCTGTTCCTCAAGAAGCGCACGTTGGCCCTGATTTTCCTATCTGCAGATTGTAAGCTCGTAATTAGTAGCAAATTACCCACACAAGTGACAAATTTTTGTGCTTTCAAGTAAACAGACAAAATACCCACAGTTCATAAATTGCCTCTCGGTGCTGCAGGCACCTGGCTCCTGGCGATGCCCAGCCTGCCCACTCATGACAGAGCAGGGGACAGAGTCCGTGAGAGGGACGTGGCTGCAGACAGAGAGAAGAAGAGGGCTGGCTTATCTTTATACTTGACCCTTCCAGCTTGCAGACCAAGCAACACCAGCAGGTCACAAGCGTTGGGGAGGACTTCATGGCTGTTGCTTCACAGACAAGGGCTGGAAACACCAGGGTGTCAGTCTCAGCTTCAGAGTTAAGTGGATGCCTCTAATCCATCTGTCACTCAAAAATGTCATTGTTCTCCCAGCTAATACCACCTCTCTGAGCACTACATGCTGACAGAGCACTGACCCTCTGTGTTGGTTTGTATGTGCTCAGCCCAGGGAATGACACTATTAGAAGGTGTGGCCCTGTTGGAGTAGGCGTGGCCTTGTTGGAGTGGGTGTGGCCCTGTTGCAGTAGGTGTGGCCTTGTTGGAGTGGGTGTGTCATTGTGGGTGTGGGCTTTAAGACCCTCATCCTAGCTGCCTGGAGGTCAGTATTCTGCTAGCAGCCTTCAGATGAAGATGTAGAACTCTCAGCTCCTCCTGCACCATGCCTGCCTGGACTCTGCCATGTTCTTGCCTTGATGATAATGGACTGAACCTCTGAACCTGTAAGCCAGCCCCGATTAAATGTTGTCCTTATAAGAGTTGCCTTGGTCATGGTGCCTGTGTACAGCAGTAAAACCCTAACTAAGACAACCTCTTACAGGCCTTTGTTTTGTTTTGCAAGACAGGGCTTCATGTAGCCCAGGCTGGCCTCAAACTTGCTGTAGTTGAGGCTGGCCTTGAGCTCCAAATAGTCTTTGCCTTCACTTCCCAGTGTTGGGATTACAGATGTACACCACCACACCAACTTTGTTGCGTATGTTTGTATATTATTCTTAAACCATCTGAGCCATGGGCTATTGGCAGTCTCAGAGTTTCTGGGTTGAACCTCAGCTGGTAGGGCTCTTACCTGGCATGCAAAAAGCTCTGAGTTCATCCACGAGAACTTCACAAACCGAGCACGATGGTACAAGCTCTGTAATCTCAGCACTTGGGAGTTGGAGGCAGGATGAACAGAAGTTCAAAGCCATCCTCGGACATCAGGCAGTTTGGTGTTAAAATCTTGGCTCTACTCTGTATTAGCTGTGTGACCCTGAGAGTCTGGTAACTTCTCTGTGCCTAGTTCTTTATGGCAGCAGTTCTCAACCTGTGGGTCGCAACCCCTTTGGGGAGGGGGTCAAAAAACCCTTCCACAGGGGTCGTCTATCAGGTATCCTGCATATCAGGTATCTATGCCACAATTCATAACAGTAACAAAATTACCGTTTTGAAGTAGCAACAGAATAATATTATGGTTGTCGGGTCACCACAACACGAGGAAGCATATTCAAGAGACGCAGCATCAGGAAGGCTGAGAACCACTGCCTTACAGGTTAGCGCCTTACATAGGGTTGTAAGAATCAGATGATGCGTGCAACGTTTTTATCAGGCTCCTGCACACAGCAAGTGTTCCACCAACGTTGTTATCACTGCTCATCCTCCACTTGTGAGAGTCAGTTCTTAATCCCCAGGCTCGGCTCCTGCTGCGCTGGCGGCTGTGGCTCCCACAGTTTGTGTTTGACAAGCATTGATGTGCCCTGTTCCCCTTGAGTTCCCTGGTGCTATCTGATGTGTATAATGTCCTTCCCCTCCTGGCTCACATGCTCTACCACCCTGCCTGACCCCAGGGTCGTTATTTTTAAAAGGGGAGTTCTCACCCTGACTTAGTTTGGGTGTTACCGCTGTGAACAGACACCATGACCAAGACAACTCTTATAAGGACAACATTTCATTGGGGCTGGCTTACAGGTTCGGAGGTTCAGTCCATTATCATCCAGGCAGGAACACGGCAGCATGCGGGTAGGCATGGCTCTGGAGGAGCTGAGAGTTCTACCTCTTGTCCTGAAGGCAGCTAGAAGACTGGCTTCCACACAGCTAGGACGAGGGTATTAAAGCCTATACCCACAGTGACACACCTAATCCAAAAGGGCTACACTTTCTCCAACAAGATCACGCCCACTCCAGCAAAGCCACACCCATCCCAACATGGCCCCACCTGCTCCAACGAGGCCACGCCTACTCCAACAAGGCCACACCTCCTAATACTGCCACTTCCTGGGTTAAACATATTCAAACCATCACACACTCCATCAGCCTCTCAAGGGGTCCTATTGCAAAATGCCTGGCAAAAGCATCTGGTAGGTCACCGTGCCTGACACTCGATCTATTACTGTGCATGGAAATCTCCCACATTGATAGCGTCTAACGAAGCACACCTACTCACGGCTCTACGTGCTTCCGTCTCACGTGACTCTGGGTAACCAATAGACTGGAGCCCGGGTGAGTCTTGTGACGGTTCCTGCCTGGGTCTTAGGAAGGTCTGGAAGCCTGGTGAACTGGAACTCACGGGCTCGTACGACTGTCCAGAGCTGATTGGTAAATCTGAGGGAACTTTATGAGCTGTCTGATAACGAATTGGCAGCTCACGGTGAGTCTTTTGTTGTTGTTTTTGAGACAGGGTCTTTAGGTTTGCCTCCAACTCACTATGTAACCGAGGCTGACCTTGAACCCCTGATCCTCCGGATTTCTGCCTTTGGAATGAATAGGTATCGGTATTTGTAGCACGTGCTGACTTTAAATTCACAGAGATTTTCCTCAGCCTCCCAAGTGCTGGCATTACGAGAGTGAGCTACTGTATCTGGCCCTTCTTCTCTTTTGTCTTGGAGGCCCCATTACCAGTCCACCCCTATCTAGTGGCTTCCATCCTAAGCTCCAGTGAAGCCCGCCCCTCCATCTGAGAAGTCCTGAGCTAGCCCTCCTTTCCTCCCGTGCTGTGTCTGCAAAGACCCTGCCCCCATGCCCTGTGGAGACCCCGGGGCATAGAGTGCCCAAGATTCCCAAGTTGACAGCTAAAAATCCAGATGTCTGACTTGAGCGGATCCAGCTGGCTGCAACCCAATGCTCCTCCTACCAGAGGTATCACTAGGGAAGGAGGCAGCTCATCCTTGCTGTAATAAAACACGCTTGTGTTTTAAACCAGGAAGTTTGGGGTATGTTGTATCACATCCATCTATAGCTGGATCAAACATCATGTGTCCCCAAGACAAAGAAAACCAGACAGCCCCACCACCCTAGTTTCTCCCATAACTTTCTATAGTTCCTGGGGCATCCAGGAAGCCCAAGAAAAGGATGCTGTCAACAGGACGGTATCGCTTGCCCCCAGAGCCATGCCTGTCTTGCAGCAAACAGCCCACACTCCTCCACAGGACATACAAGGTGAAGGAATCTGGAATGTGGGCTTCCACTGGGGATCGGAGACAGGAGCAGAGTCCCCTCCCTTCCCTGTTGACATTTGCAAAGGACTAAATTAGGAGACAGGTAAATGCTAGTCTTTTCTTCTCCTGGGGACCAGGGAAGAGGGAGGCAGACTCTTGGGATTCTGACTGCTCCAAGCTTAGTAAGTGCAGTAGGGTCCAGCATGAGGCCAGGGTGTTGGGTTGTTGCCCTCAGCGAATGTTATGGGGGCTGGTGTACGGCAAGTCACCCTCAGCCTCCAAATGCCTGTGTAAAGCCAAGGGCCCCTACTTCAGGCGGTTACCCCCCTCAGTGATAAAAGCCTAATTTGGGAGATTTGGGAACGGGGATCTAGGAATCCTTGAGAATTTCTTATATCATACACTATTGTGTATTTCTTTCCATGGCACCCTTTTTTTTTTAAATAACAAAGAATGACCGTAAATAATAAACAGTCTGTCAGCTTCCAAAGTGATGTTCAAAATCTCCGAGGTGATTTTTTTAAAAGATATAATATAAAATGCACAGACTATTATTACTTAAGCCACTCTATGTTTATAAGATGGTATATGTTAATAAAATATAAAATAGTTCCCCGCCTGGTATAGAAGCTGGACAAGCAAACCCATCAAAATAAGGAACTGTAAAAATCACCACTGTGTCATCAGCATCTGAAAGCTAACACAAATATTTAATATTCAAATTTTCATTTGTTTTGCTTTTCTTTGAGACAAGGTCCTTCTGCGTAGCCCTGGCTATCCTGAAACTCTCTTTGTAGACCAGGCTGGCCTCAAACTTTGCCTCCCTCTGCCTCCTGAGTGCTGAAATTGAAGGCACATGCCATCACACTGGCTAATTATAAATTATAACTTCTTTTTTTTTTTTTTTTAAATGAATACCTGCCGGGCAGTGAGTGGTGGCGCACGCCTTTAATCCCAGCACTTGGGAGGCAGAGACAGGCGGATTTCTGAGTTCGAGGCCAGCCTGGTCTACAGAGTGAGTTCTGGGATAGCCAGGGCTGTACAGAGAAACCTTGTCTCGAAAAACCAAAAAAAAAAAAAAAAAAGAATACCTTAAAACCCACAGAGCCTGACTTATTAGCCAACCCTACAGTTGTGATTTCTGTTTTGAAACAGAAGTAGAAAGCGTTATGCCCAAGTTTAAAAAACATAGAAGGCGTTGGAGTGGGGGTGGGGGGGATGGGTGGTGGTGTCCATATTGCTGGATTGACCGAGCCTGTGGCTATGTGCACCTTTAACTTGGGAATTCAGATACTCAAGACTCTTCTCAAACAATGAAGCACGTTGTCTGCCAGCCCTGGCTTCATTTCTGCCCCTAAAATCGATACCACCTTTACCCATTCACACATTGAATCCGCTTCTGAGTTTGCAGCTGAGAATTCCACAACATCCCTAGGTTGGTTTTTTTTTTTTCTTCTTCTTCTTCTTTTTTTTTTTTGCATTTCCTCCATGGTTCATATTCAATCACTGGAAAAAGGCAGCGCCCGTGACAGGATGGTATTTGAAGAATGGTAACATTTGGGTCTCCCTGGAAGGTTAGTGGTACTATGCATACAAAAAAATTGCCAATTTAGGGGCTTATTCTGCTTCTAAAAGTTATGTTTTGAGATATTGCCCACAGGATCTGCATAATGTATGCTATGCAAATAAACTTATTAATATTTATTTTATTTGGAAGATTGACTTGCCGTCGGCGGCAGACAGGGCCACAAACACACACTGATATAACAGCAAGGGTGGTAAAGAGAACCTTCTAATGAGAAAGCCACTGCCTCCCTGCCCCCACCCCACAGATGCCTTTCCCCCCCACTTCAAGAAACACTGCTGTTCACCTTCAACTCCACACAGCCAGGATCCTCACTCCCCGTTTCCAACCTAATGGAAAAGGAAAAGGATTCCTTTGAATCATAAACATTCCCCCCGCGTGGATTGCGAGGCTCCATTTCTCAAGGAGAGGACTTTTGATACCTTTCCCCATTTTTCAGAATTTGGGGGAATTTAAGATCTGGGAACAGGTAATTTCCCGAGAAGTGCTGAGGGAGATACCGTGGCACTGTGGCTTTTGGGCTATTTCAGATGGTAGGTAGGAAGAGCCATGGAGGGAAGGGGCAGGAAATGTTCAGGGCACCTCCTGTTAGGTCTGTAGGACTGTAGGATGACTTCAGGATATGGGCTTTGTCTTGGCAAGGTGAATTTAGTGTGCCTGTCTCCGGACAGGAAGCGTGGCTGTGTGGTCCAGGACTGAGAAAAGAAGCAAAGAGAGGGTTGGACTCAAGAAAGACCCCTGATTTTGCTGGTACCCCTGTTTCCACCTAGACTGCTGGGCTCACCTAAAATGGTTTTGCTGTTCAAGGACCCATTTTACTGTTTTACCTTACCTTCATTTCTGTGACCTCTGGGGCATCCGTGATCTTGGTTTCACTGTATTGGAGAACCCTAAGGTCAAGTTTCAATCTAGACCTGGGATGGTCAATCATCATTGCCAAGTTGACTGGATTTAGAGACACCTAGAAGACACACCTTGGGCGGGGCCTTGTGAGAGTGTTTCCAGAGAAGTTTAATGAAGTTGGGAAGACCCACTCTAAGTGTCCTTGGTAACATCTCATGGGCTGGGGTCCTGAGCTGAATAAAAACAGGGGAAAGGAGGAACCCAGCTAGGCACCAGCATGAAACTCTCCATGCTGATAGCAAAGGCACCAAGCCAGTCATCTGACACTTCCAGCTACCGTGATCGGATCATGATCGACTGTATCCCCTCAAACTGCGATCCGAAGTACCACCCTTCTGCGATTGGCTTCTGCCAAATATTTAGTCACAACAACGAGGAAAAAAAAAAACCCGATAACATGCGTGATAAAGGTTAGTAGGAAACGTTAGCAAACCCCAAACAGGCAACACCATCAGAGGCTCGGCCTTCCCCAGACAAAAGGTTAAAATTACCCTGCTGGAGGAAGAACCATCTCGCTGAGGTACTTATAAAGATGAGTGGGGCAGAGGATGAAATAACAAATAAATGCCAATTACCGACCTGCAGTCCGCTGCGGAAATGAGGACTACAGCATGCAGCTGCGTCGCACTCCTGGCTTTCTTAAGGATATTTGTCTATTTTAATGAAGTTCCCTTTGCTTTCTGGTCCTCGCTGCCCATTGTACTCATAGGGGGATTTTTAAATGGTGATATTTAGAACCTACTACATAGATGATAGAAAGAAAGAAAGAAAGAAAGAAAGAAAGAAAGAAAGAAAGGAAGGAAGGAAGGAAGGAAGGAAGGAAGAAAGAAAGAAAGAAAGAAAGAAAGAAAGAAAGACAGGATCGTGATGCATTAAGAGTCTGAGCTTCTTTTATTATCCTGGGGCAGGAATTTAGATGGTTCACTTAGTCAGGGGAGGAATTTTTCACTGGGAGGAAAATTGTATTGTCCGGTAGAAGTAGGCGTTGATGGTGGTGGTCATGATGGGCAAGTTTAAGAATATAGGAGCTGGAGAGGTTGCTCCGTGGTTAGAAGTACTTGGTGCTCTCTTAGAGGACCTGGGTTCAAGTCCCACTTCCCACTTGGCAGCTCATTCCAGTTCCAAGGAACCCAGTGCCCTAATCTGGCTTTCCTGGAGTACTACAGGCATGTGGTACACACACACACACACACACACACACACACACACACACACAGGAAATCAATAAGTACATCTTTAAGAAAAAGAAGCCAGAACTGGGCAGTGGTGATGCACGCCTTTAATCCCAGCACTTGGGAGGCAGAGGCAGGTGGATTTCTGAGTTCGAGGCCAGCCTGGTCTACAGAGTGAGTTCCAGGACAGCCAGGGCTACACGGAGAAACCCTGTCTTGAAAAACCAAAAAAAAGAAAGAAAAAGAAGCCAGGCATAGTGGTGCATGACTTTAATCCCAGCACACAGGAGGCAAAGGCAGGCAGAACTTTGTGAGTTCAAGGCCAGCCTGGTCTACAGCCAGAGCTATGTGGTGAGACTCTGTTTTAAAAAACAAGAAACAAAAGAAAAAAAAGGCACTGTCATGGACATTTGTAATTCTTTGGTCTCACTGTGTAGCCCAGGCTAACCTCAAACTTGTGGTCTTCCTTTCTCTGCTTCTCGAATGTTGAAGTTACAGGTATGTGCTCCTCTGACTCACCTCTGTCTAAGGCTTCTAAAGATATTTATTTTTGTTTTATGTATGACTATAAATGTCTTGTCTGCACATATGTTTGTGTACCAAGTATATGCCTGGTGTCCTCAGAGGCTGGAAGAGGGCATCAAATGTCCTGGAACTGGAGTTACAGACGGTTGTGAGCTGCCATGTGGGTGCTGGGAACCGAACCAAGATCATCTGGACGAGCAGCCATGAATCTTAACATCTGATGTATCTCTTGAGCCTCTCTGCATAGAGCTTTAAGACAGTCTTCCCCTACATGCTATATCTGTCTGCTTGGACACCAAGTTCCCTGTCCAGGTGGTTACACCTTCTTTCAGGATGGAGATAGACCTCGTTCCTGGGCCTGTCTTCCAAGGGGAGCCATGCTAACTGATAAAAAGGAGGAAAGTCCTATGTCGGCTCATGGTTTCGGCTCCTACTCAGCTTGTTCCATTGTTTCTAACACTATGATGAAACTGAACACCACAGAGGGGACCGTGTGGCCAAGCAAAGCTGCTTAACTCATGATAGGCAGAAAGCCAAGAGACAAGATAGAGTCCCCAAGGAGAGCATCTCCGATGACCCACTTCCTACATGTAGGCCCTGCCTCCTAGCACCTTCCAAAACAGTGCCACCAGCTGAGAACCAAGGCTCCAACCCGTGAGCCCGTGGGGTGTTGTATATTCAAACTCTACCACAGTAAAGGCTCCTGTCTGCTTCAGCATGCAAGACAGGTTTATCTTATCTCCCATCTCCAGCAGGCCCCCAAATATTAACAGCTCTTACACCACTCAGAAGGTCAAGCCCAAAGTCTCCCTTGAGAGTCAAGGCAAACTCTTTGCGGGGAGCGGCTGTTAGGAATGAAAGAAACAGAGGCTGGAGAGACGGTTAAGAGCACTGGCTGCTTTTGCAGAGGCCTCGGAGTTTGGTTTCCAGCACTCATAGCAGGCAGCTCACAATTCTCTGTAACTCCAGTTCCAGGGCATCTGAGGCCCTCTTCCTGGCCCTGTGAGCACTTCATGCTACCAAGTACAAATACACACAGAGGGAAACCATTCAGACACATAAAATATAAGTAAATCAATAAAAATTTAAGTATAAGTTCTGCCCTTCTATGAACAAAAGCACAGAGTAAAGAATCTCATTCTTTGATTGATTGATTTCAGATAGGGGCTTGTTGTCTTAGGGTTTTACTGCTGTGAACAGACACCATGACCAAGTCAATTCTTATAAAGAACATTTAATTGGGGCTGACTTACAGGTTCAGAGGTTCAGTCCATTATCATCCAGGCAGGAACATGGCAGCATCCAGGCAGGCATGGTGCAGGAGGAGCTGAGAGTTCTACTTCTTCATCTGAAGGCTGCTAGCAGAATACTGGCTTCCAGGCAGCTAGAATGAGGGTCTTAAAGCCCACATCCACAGTGACACACCTACTCCAACAAGGCCACACCCACTCCAACAAGGCCACACCCACTCCAACAGGGCTACACCTTCTAATAGTGTCACTCCCTGGGCCAAGCATATACAAACCATCACACTTGCTATGTAGCCCTGGCTGTCCTGGAACTCGCTCTGTAGACAAGACTGGTCTTGAACTCATTGTTCCTCTGCCTCCTGAGTGCTCAAATTAAAGATGTGTACCCCACACCAGGTTATGTTCCCAATACCTCTCCAAACAGCACCCCAACAGGGGACCAGGGCCAGGACACATAGCCTGTGAGAGGAGAGGCAGTTCATTAAAACCCTAACAGCCAAGCCTGTTCATTAAAACATTGACAATAACTCCACAATGAGATTAGAGTTCCAGAAGATTCTCTGCGAAGACCATGTGCTGCTAAGTTCTGTCCTAAACTTGCTATCCAAGCACGGTCATTAGGACAGATTTCAATCTTTTTTATTTAATAGATTGGCGGCTCTAGAACCATTAGCTGGGGATTTCTGGCATGTGAGATTCCATTGGTCCTGCAGATATCAGGGACTAGCCCCAATGAGTGGGACCCAGTGCCGTTGAAATCTGTCTAGTGACAGGTGTAGAAGGCTGGCTGGCCTAGTTCTTATTTGGACACAGCTCCTACCTGGTAAGTTTCTGGGTTTTATCCTCTGATTTCCCCAGAGATTCCATGAGTCACCTCATCTCCTTGGTGAATTTCTCTATTGTGTCTGTGTTTGTTAGCGGATCGTGGTATGTATGTGGGTGTGAAATCCATGTTCATGTGGGTGTGTGCACGTAGGTGTATGTGGAAGCCAGAAGTCAGTATCTGGAATCTTTCTCAATTATAGCCTTTCTGTCTTATTTTGAGAAGCAGTTTCACTCAGCCAAGCTTGGCTAGACTGGCTGGATTGGCTGGCCAGTGAGTCCCAGGCATCTATCTGTGTCTCCACAGAATTGGGAATACAGGCCCAAGTTGCCATTCCTGACTTTTTATATGGTTGCTGGGGACTCGAACTCAGGTCCTTGTGTTTGTGTGACAAGCATTTTACCGACTTTGCCATCTCCCCGTAAGTCCCTCTTCTGCTAAAAGCTGAGGGGTGGGGGTAGGGATGTGGTGGCAGTGATCTCTGTGGCTTGCTTGCAGCTTATAAAGCCCGATCAAATGCAACTGGCTCCAGGTTCCTTTGTTTGAAAAACTATACTCTGGGTACTTACCCCTTGGCTGACTCGATTATAGGCAGCATCGAGACAAAGATGCATCAGATAGATTCTTATTCTCAGATAATAATAGCTGACACCGCTGGGTACGGTGGCCCACGCCTATCATCCCAGCACTAGGGAAGTAGAGGCAAGAAGATCCAAAGTTAATGGTCTTTCTTGGTTATGCAGAGAGTTGGAGGCCAGCCTGGCTTTCACAAGAGACCGTTTCAAGGCAAAACAGAACAAACTGATAGGGGCTGGAGAGACCTCTCAGCAGTTAAACGATTTGCCCCATAGGCGTGAGGTCCAGAATTTGGAACCGTGGAACCCGTGCAAACACCACGTGGGCATGGTGGCCCACCTGAGACTCCAGCCTCTGAAGATGGAGATGTGATCTAAGAGCAAACAGATGAAGGGGATTAGTTGTATGGGCAGCTCTGGGTTTGATTAAGAGACCCTCATTCAGTGAATGAAGGGGACGTATGGCCAGGAATGGTGGTCAGTCAATATCAGCCCTGGGCCTTCATATACACATGTACATATATGTGCCTATACACACAGTGTGTGACACACACACACACACACACATGCATACAATAGATACAGGAAAAAATTAAATAATTCCGGGGCTGGAGAGATGGCTCAGGGGCTCCTGTTGCTCCTGCTGAGGATCTTGGTTCTGTTCCCAGCTCCATACACGGTGGCTCACAGCCATCTGTAACTCCAATTCCAGGACACTTCTGGCTTCCTCAGGCACAAGGCACACACACGGTGCTCGTACATACATGTAGGTAAAATACTTATACACACGAAATAAAGTAAATGAATAAATCTCTTTTTTTTAAAAAAAACAATCCAAAAGAGTAAAAAAGAGAAAACCATTGGCTGACATTTAGTGACCATCACATGGACTGGACAAGACAGACACTACATGGAGCACCATTCCCCACCCCCACCCCCTCAGTAGTTTGGTTCTCATGACCATTTCCTGTGGTAACCGCTGTCCTAGACCTCTTCTTGGAGACGAGGAACTTGAGACTCAGAGAGGTCAAGTAACTTGACTGACACACACAGCTGGCATCCGACTACCGTGAGCCTACTCTTAATCATCTGTTTCCAGGTGACTTGTCAACCAGAAAGGACATGACCTGAACACTGTAACCCCAATACTGTAACCCTGTGCCCTACAGAACTGGTTGGCCAGAGGCAGATGGGCGGGGCACTCTGGACAGTGGAAAGTGTGTTCACAAAGGACCGGTGGCACTAGGTTACTGGCTGAAGTGGCCTGTGACAGTGTGGGGCCATGAAGGGGAGGGTAGGAAGGTAGGGCCTGGACCTCCTCCCCCTTCCGATTGCCAAGCACTAAGCTCCGCGTGCTGAGCCTACAGAGCCCGACTTGATCCTGGAGGCTGTAGAGCCATGAAAGGATTTTCGGTGGATTTACAATTTGGAAATCTCTTGCAGGTTTGCAGGGTGTGGGGGCTGGAAGGAAGAAGCTATTGGGAGGTCTTTATGTAATCCAGGTGAGAAATGAGCCAGGCTGGGATTGAAGCCCTGTTGATGGGAAGAAGAAACAGACAGAGGGGGTAACCGATGAGAGAGAGAGAGAGAGAGAGAGAGAGAGAAGCTGGAAGGCTGGAAGCCTGGACCCTGCATACTAAGAGGGAAGGAAGCACTCAGGGTGAGGTCCCCTGAGTCTACCTGGAAGATGGGGGTACTCCTGAGCCTACACCAAGATGAGAGATACAGGAGGAAGAACGGGGCTGTGTTCTAAGCAGAGAGGTGAGAGCCCTGGGGAGCTGGGCTGGAGATATAGCTAATGATGGCAGACAATTACGAAGGCATGCAGCAGAAAAGGGCGACCTCCCAGGGATGCAGGAAGATTAAATGAATTAATACACACAGTGGGCTGGGAACCGTGCCTCTCACAAAGCAAGCAGGCTAAGAGAATTTGCTATTAATTTTACTATCGTTAGTCCTGTTTCACAGGCCAGGAAACTGGGGCACAGTGTGTTCATGGAGCTGGCCGGGGTCATGCGGGCCACAGGGAGGCTACTGTCTGACTCAGGGCATGGTCCTGGCCCCAGACCCTGCTGCCTGCAGCAAACAGTGTAGAGGGTGACCAGAGGTTGGAGTGGGGGAACAGAAAAGTGATTAAGGCAGAGGTCAAGAGAGACCCTTCTTTGGCTAAACTGTGTCTAGGGCCTCTCTGGAGCCCAGATTTCAGCTCCATAAACTGCTCATCCCTGGAGATTCTTTAAAATATAGACATCTTCTTGTCTCCTACCCAGGATCCTCTGCATCCGTCATTCTGGAAGGGTCAAGGACCTGGCCCAAGTTTGAGAAACCTTGGCTATCGGAAGGAGATTGAATGTCCAGGACTAAGGTGTAAGGATAGAAATGGTTCCTGTTTGTTTGTTATTTCTCTTGAGACAGAGGCTCATGCATCCCAGGCTGGCCTCCAACTCAATATTCAGAAAAAAAAAAAAAAAGTGATCTCCAATTTCTGATCTTCCTGCGTTCACCTCCTGGCGTGTGCCACCGTGCCCAGTTTATTCATCACTGGGGATAGAAACAAGAGCTCTACCAACCAGTTACGTTGCCTGCCCCCCAGCATGGTCCCTTTTAAAGGCTAGAATGAAGACTTAGAGAGACAACATGGCAGGCTGTGGGGGTGGGGCGGAGGGGCCGGGATAGGGTTCACCCAATGTCGCAGGCCTTAGCAAATCCCTGTGGTGTGGGTGGCCGGAGCAGAACACCTCAGTTAGGTTCTACTTCCACCCCCCCACCCCCACCCCAGCCAGGTAAGTCCCTTAGAGTCTGCTTCCTCGTTGTTAGACTGGACACCCGAATCTCTGCCCGTGGAGGGTTCCGGTGAATAATTGACAGGACGTCTGACTACTTTGAGGGTTGTAGGGAGCGTGTGAGTATCTACAAACGGAGTGCACCGCCACATTCCTGTTGTTTCCACCCCTGCAGGTGGCTGGCTGGTGACAGACTGGGAAAAGAGCGTGGGAAGCTGTCTGGGACTCCGCAGGCAGCTCCGTGGCTTGGCAGATAAGTGGGGTAAGGTCGGTGGGCCTGGGCCGAGGAGGAGCAGGTGTGGGGACCTAGGAGGGGCCTGTCGGACTGATGGACTGTGACCTCCTCCATGCTTATCCTGGAGCACGCCTGATGGTTTGCTCAAGAGTGTTCCATGGGAAGGGAGCGCGCCTGAGTGCAAGCATATGCGCATGCGCGCGCACGTTTGGTCCCACGCTTCAAAGGACATCCCAGAGCAGTGATGGGTAAGATGTCTTCTCTGAGAAACAAGCCTCTCCAGTGAGTGACTCTTCAGCTGACCTCCTTCTTCCAAGCAGTGGGGATAATTGGAGCGCTTGCAGCGTTCAGTTTGTTTGGGTGTTGTTGATGCGCCGGCTGTAAGCCAAGCATGCGCACTCCTGTCTGGTGCCAACCAGCCGCCCACGGAACAAACATGAGTTAGTGGAAAGGGCCGTTGTTTTCCAAGATGCACCCTGGTAGCATTCAGAGTGCCTGTATGGTGGCTTCTTGGCTACCCCTTCTAAATATGACAGCTCTTCCCCGCCATAAATCAGAACCTTCTTTGAGGAGAGGTGATGGGTGAGGGTCTGGGGAAAGGAGGGAGGAAGGGAGAGGCATGATGGTGTCTCAGTGCCCTAGTTCAAGAAACAGTCCTCTGAGAGTTCCCCTCTTGTCATATCAATGTCCTCTTCCAAAAGCCAGCTTCCTGTTGCAGCTGTTTCTGGAGAGCTGTGCACTTTGACTCTGCTGGGGGAGTACATGTTGTGTGTGAAGAAAGCATGGGGAGTTTAGTTCTACGTGTTTGCCAAAGACCTTCCCAGCTGGGTTTATTGACTGTTTACATCCCTTCTGGGAGGGTCCTGAAGCCCTGGCCTATGGATTTTGTGTTCCCATAACACCTGTTGTATGCAGCGCTGCCTAATTGCACAGGGTCCAGGGAGGAGCACCTAGACCACGGAGGACTAGGGGACTCCAGTTCAATTCCCCCTTCTTGGTGTACTTCTAATTGCAGACACTCACAGGGCATCCATCCTGTTGACGTTTGGCGTGATGTAGTCATCCACAGAGTTTATACTTGAGAACCATTATTCAATGGTTTTACACATGTACTTGGGCGCGTGTACGCGCACGCACGCGCACACACACATATATACATAAACACCACTAATTTCAATAAGTTTATAATTTCATGTTAGGTCACATTTCCAGCTATCCCACAGGCCACGGGATTGGATGTGTCCAGTAGAAGTCTGCTGGGGCTCTGGATGGGTCAAAGATAGGAGAAATATGATCTCAATTTAGTCTGGGTTTCTGTACTGGTGGGTTTTGTGTGTCAAGTTGAAGTTATCACAGAGAAAAGAGGAAATGCCTCCATGAGATCCCCGCTGTAAGGCATTTTCTCAATTAGTGATCAAGGAGGGAGGGTCCAGCCCATTGTGTGTGGTGCCATCCCCGGGCTGATGGTTCTGGATTCTACAAGAAAGCAGGCCGAGCAAACTAGGGAGAACAAGCCAGTAAGCAGCACCCCTCCATGGCCTCTGCATCAGCACCTGCCTCCAGGTTCCTGCCCTGTGTGAGTTCCTGCCCTGACTTCCTTTGGTGATGAACAGCAATGTGGAAGTGTAAGCTGAATAAACCCTTTCCTCCCCAACTTGCTTCTTGGTCATGATGTTTTGTGTAGGAATATAAACTTTAAGACAGTTTCTCTAGTGGGGCTAGCACCTAGGATCCATTCAGTAATGTTGTGATAAGTTTGACAACAGGCTTTCTGGGGGGAAGGGCCCTTTTGATGCCCTGGGGGTAGGGCTGTGCCAGGAAGCCCACCAGTCTGGGAATGGAATATGGGATATGCTGGTTTGCAGACACAAGTGTGAGCAGAATCTCGTTAAGCTGTAAAAACTGGTGTCAGATAGTATCTGGTGGCTAGTAGGCCTTCAATCAATACATTTTGGGTGAATAAGCAAACATGGACAAATGTATGAATGAGAAAACTCATGAATGAATGAATGAATGAATGAATGAATGAATGAATGAGTGAAGAGTTGGCTGGCTGGGTGCTGAGTCAAGAGGCTGTTGCAGGTTGGGTTGCTGTTGTTAAGAGGCAGAGGAAGGGGGGAGAGGCCTCAGGAGTCAGGACCCTGCCTCCCAATGGGTGCCCCAACCCCAGCCTCTCCCACCCTAAG
This sequence comes from Grammomys surdaster, assembly GCF_004785775.1. NCBI lineage: Eukaryota > Metazoa > Chordata > Mammalia > Rodentia > Muridae > Grammomys > Grammomys surdaster. The sequence goes on along the minus strand of NW_021604628.1, from coordinate 1,066,885 downwards.
CTTCCCCAGCTCAGGCCACTGCTTAGCATTCTCTCATAAATAACCCGAGTGCTGTTGACCGCAGGCTTCTTGTTGGGTCTTTTGTTTCCTCAGTCGTGACAAAAGCAGCATTAATGAGTTATTGGAAAAACGGAGCTCTGCTCCAGGCCAGAGATTCTGCAAACACAGAACCAGTGGTGCCAGGAGGCAGAGGGGTCCTCCTGGGTATGTAAAAGGGAATTTACATGTTCCCATAACTCTTCTCTGTTGGGGCACTCCAGGTCACACAGACAACTGAGGGAATCCCTCAGAGCCTGAATGGGTTGGGGTCCAATAGTCTACGGCTATTAGAGCAGCTACCTCAGGACCTTTGCACTTGCCTGTGCCTCTGTACTCACCCCTGCCGCACCCTCACTTGACTTGACTGAATGCCGCTTCTTCTTTCCCTGGCGACCTTGCCTAACGTGACATCACCTCTCCACTCCCACCCGCCTTCCCTTACTCTATCTTAATTTTGGTTTCATGGTATACAGCAATTTCTAGATTCTTCTAGAAGTAGACCCAGATGAAGGTTCGAGAGAAAACAGTATTTGGTGGCTCTAGAAGACGGTTATAAAGTTGCTACTGTTGGGAGCTGATGCTCGTATCACTAAGGAACTGCAAGATGTCTCAGAGACGCCTCCCAGACTGGTGGCAGAACTGGGCTAGGCCCTAGGCCCTGTGAGTCAAAGGGTAGGCACCATCACTGAGGAACATTTTCCTGATGAAAGAGGTGTGGCTTGGGCTGGTAGGAAAGCACAGTGGGTAGAGGAGCATGCTGCTAAGCCTGACAAATCGAGTTTGATCCCCATGACTACAGGGTGGAAAGAGAGAACTGACTCCTGGAGGTTGTCTTCTGACTTCCTCGTGCACATTTTGTGGCACATGTACCTAAAGGTACAAGTGTGTGAGCGTGCTGTGACAGTTTGTATGTGCTTGGCCCAGGGAGTGGCACTATTAGAAGGTGTAGCCCTGTTGGAATAGGCGTGGCCTTGTTGGAGTGGGTGTGGCCTTGTTGGTGGGGGTGTGGCCTTGTTGGAGTAGGTGTGTCACTGTGGGCGTGGACTTTAAGACCCTCATCCTAGCTGCCTGGAAGTCAGTCTTCCACTAGCAGCCTTCAGATGAAGATGTAGAACTCTCAGCTCCTCCTCCACAATGCCAGCCTGGATGCTGCCATGTTCCCACCTTGATGATAATGGACTGAACCTCTGAACCTGTAAGCCAGCCCCGATTAAATGTTGTCCTTATAAGAGTTGCCTAGGTCATGGTGTCTGTTCACAGCAGTAAAACCCTAGCTAAGACATGTGTACACACAAAATAAAAAAAAAATACAATAAATTATGAAGAACAGTGTAGTTGAGATTGGATCCAGTCATACAGGAGGTAGGCCTACTTTGGGGATACCTCTTCTGGTCTCTCTGGCCCCATCCTTCCCCTGGGTTCCCTACCATCACTATTCTGAGCTAGGGCATTTTATGCCCTAAAGTCTGGCTTGTGCTAGTTTGGCCCAGCCCACAGAGGCCTGAAAAGCCTCCTTTAGGGATGAGCCATTCTTCCAGGTCCCATGTTGGAGCTAGTGCTTTCCTTCCTCAGCTGGAATAACCAGAGCTTTAAATGTTATTGTCTGAGCAATAAAATGCCCCACAGGTAGGGTAGGGGTGACTGAGGGTCTTTTGATGGGCGTGGAGAGGAAGGTGGGCATGGCATGTTGATCTGAGGAGTGAAGGTTCACCTCAGCCTATCTGCGGTGTTTGGTGGGGCTGTGTACAGAAGCCTGCAGGCCACCTGAGGTCATGTGGATGCACTGGTGGACGCCTCTCAGAGTGTGTCCAGGGCAGTGCAGCCTGACACAACCTCCGTGCGCTGCCACGACAAGAGTCAGCGGCATGGCAACGCAAGGTCTCTTTTCCTGGACCCTGAAGAATCAGACATAACGAAGGCTGGTTTCTCAGCACTGCGGCAATTGGAGACTTGGGATCCGAATTTATTTGACTTGGAAAAATAAAGCAGGATGACATTTATTGCAGGAGGATGTGGCAGTGTAAATTCAAGCCCACTCCAGTACAGGAGGCCCTTGGGGCCTCTAGGCAGAAGGGTCTGGGTTGAAAGGCCTGCTCTGGCCAAGTGGGAGGAGAGGGGTGGGGGGAGGGCAGGAGGCGGGGCAAGAAGGCCAGTAGGGAGACCGCAGAGAAATATAATGTTTGTTTGGTTTTTTTAAAATGTACTTGAAAAAATAACATTTCTTTATTTCTGATTGTAAAAATAACACAGGCTGCTTGTGGAAAATTGGGGAGAAACTGTAATATATAAAGTCAGAGATGCAAATCACCCCAAATTCTTATCACCCACGATAGTCATTAAAATAGAATTACCCAACCTTCTCATCTTTATTCCGTCCCCGGCTCTTTAATAATTGAGGCTGTATTAATATTATTTATATAATTTATATTCTATCTATAGAGGACAGCGAATCCCATAGCTCCACACGGTAAACAAATGAGAAATCTGCACGCACACAGTCCCTTGTCTGTCTACCTCACATCTTAATTTACAGGGCCGTGAAGCACAGAGAGGAAAGGGACAGGCGCCAACCGTGCCAACAAACAGTATGGTGATCCTAAAGGAGTGACCTCACAGTTTCCGGGCCTCAGTTTCCTTGTATCTCACAGCATTCTTGAGGAGAGTCATCGAGAAATGTCCTCAACAGCTGTCACAGTGTCATCCAGCCCTGGCCATGGAGGAGGGACAACCAGCAGAACTTCGGCATTCAATTTCCTATGTGGCTTTGAGAGCTTCTCCTCCTCTTCTTCTTCCTCCTCCTCTTCCTCCTCCTCTTCCTCCTCTTCACCTTCCTCCTCCTCCCCATCCTGTTCTCCCCCTCCTCTCCTTCTCCTTTTTCCTCTTCCCCTCACCCTCCTCCCTTTTTTTTCCTTTTTAAAGATTTGGGGCAGAAGAGATAGCTCAGCAGTAAGAGCTCCCGGCTGCTCTTCCAGAAGACCTGGGTTCAGTTTCCAGTGGTTCCCAACCTTCTGTAACTTCAGTTCCAGGGAATCAAATGTCTTCGTTTGGCTTCATCTGGCCCCAGGCATGCATGTAGTATACTTACACACAGGCAGGAAGAACACTCACACACGTAACATAAAAATAAATACATCCAAAAAACAAACAAGCAAACAACCCTCAATAAAACCTCAGTGAAACAAAAGGCATTCAATAGTCTCCGGCTTAGCTGCCTGTGTTGCTACATAGTAACTAGCTGTGTGGTATCAAGACTCTGGCTAAGCCTCTCTATTCTTCAGTACCCGCAGCTTCCAAGGAGGTGATGGAGGGGTCTATGAAGGCAAGTGGTTTTTAGTCTGGGCTGAGGCATTTTAACCCACCGGTGCCCCCAGAAAGCCCTTGAGTAGGGGTATAGAAAGAAGATGCAATAAACAGGCTGGATTATCTTCAAAGGGCTGAGCCGTTGCTCCCTTCCATCCCTGCAGCCATGCCTGAATCTTAATGTTCCAGATCCCCTCCGGTAGGCACTGGGGGATCCTCGTAAGAACCAGAGCCAAACAATGAGACTAGTTAATTAAAAGAACAGTAAGTCCCCTGGGCTCTGAGCTCTCTGAACTGCTTGGCCTGTGGCAGGGGACCCCAGCATTTCCAATCCTCCCTGGACACTCAGCAGTCCCAGCACATCCTGTAGAATCAGGAGACAGCCCAGGGGGACCCGAGGGAGGAGGGGCACAGACCCATGTGGTCCTAGGGTTAAATTGTGTTGTAGAGAGAAGGGGGAGATGAGGTCCTGCCTAGGGTGATGCTGGCCTGGGGTCACATTGAAGCAGAGGGAGTGGCCCCATACTTTCAATGCTCAGTGGGGGCCAGGGACCAGGGACGGCTCTGGTTCTGTGGAATCTGTGTGAATGGCGCCCCCTGCAGGAAATGCCATGTCTTCTCCGTGTGTGTGTGTGTGTGTGTGTGTGTGTGTGTGTGTGTTTGTGTGTAGCTGTATGTCCATACAAACTGCTCCTCCGTATCTGCTGCAAATTTCCATGTCCCCAAACCCCATGTCCCCAACTCATCACAAATGAGTCATGGTCTGCCTGGGCTACAGAGATAGTTCAAGGCTAGCCTAGACCACTTTCTAAGAAGAAAGAGCCTGGGCATTGCTTAGTAGGAGAGTGTTTGCCTAGTATGAGTGAGAGCTTGGGGTTCAGCCTCCAAGTGAGGGGTGATTGGGGACAGAAAGAAGACAATTAGGTGGAAGGTTAAACAGAAAGAGACAAGGGAGAACTCAGGGCCTGTCCTTGAGCCCCCAGGCTGTGACCTCAGCCTCACCAGTCCCCTTCCTGGGCCATCTCTTTAAGCTGGGGAACATTTGATCCTGCTTCTGGCAGAGGCTGCTGGGAGGCTGAGAAAAGCTAGCTCAGCGGAACAAGATACTTCCACTGGGGCCCCAGAAGCCAGAGGACAGGCCCTCTCAGCCTGCTCTTGCAGGAAGAGCTGCCTGGCCTGACCTCTAGCCCAGCCACAGCCCAGAAGCAGAAAGCAGTGGGTACCCACCTACCGTCTCTGCAACCTGCTTATCCCAGGACTTCCTATGGATACCTGCCCCTCATCCAGTTGAATCCTTTCTCCAAGAATCAGCATCACCAGGCTGCCTGTGACTCAGAAGTATCTTCTTAAAAGCCGGGTATTTGCATCTGCCCCCAATCCAAATTTCAACTGGCTGATTCAGGCCTCATCCAAAGTCGATTTATGTTGGTCACTGCGGTTGGCTTGGCTCACGAGTACACAGGTGACTGCTGTGTATTCAGCCCTGTTCTGGATGCTGTGAGCAGCCCCACGTGACCAGGACACATGGAAGTATCTTTATACTTCAGCTCAAGACACTGATGCCTGTTCTAGACCTGGGACACGGGTGATATCCAAGACCAACTGGCAGCTGGAGGTTCCAGAAAACAGCTGATCTGCAGATGCCAGGCAGTCCTATGGGCTGGGGTGGCTTCCCCAAGAGGCTTTTGGAGTGGGTGGGGGCAGGCTTCTTGCCTGAATGGACTCTGGTATTGTAAGGAGAGCAGCTTCTCCTCCCTGTGCATGTCACCAGCTGCCAGTGTCAGAGACTCACCATCAAGCAGGCCCAGTCCCCAGGAGCCCTGAGAGAAGACATTTGCATTGAGAGAGAGAGAGTTCCCAAATAATACATCAGGCTGCTTCCCTGGGGTGGTAAAACTGAAAGGCTGCAGCCGGCCAGGCAGAAGTGGCAAGAAACAACCTTTCATTAAGAGCACAGAGTTGTTTACCCGTCCAGGATTTCCTCTTTATGTTACGGTCCATCCCTAAGTCTGTATTTGCATCTATTTCTACACCAAGGTGGGAAACAGTCTCCCCTCTTAGGCTGGAGATGGGCCCCAGGGTTGTGCCTCTTCCCTCAGACTAACTTCCCTGTGGACAGTCTGCGTCTCCTCAGATGGGGCTCCCTGAGGACAAGGCTTTATTTTTCTTAGATTGGGACTTTCTGGTGACTGGCCAGGTCTTCACTTGTGTGGTGCCTTCTACACAACGGGATGTCCAGAATGACGTATGTATGAAACTCGATTGTTAAAGATGTATTTATTCTATGTATGTCTGTTACAGACGGTTGTGAGCCACCTTGTGGTTGCTGGGAACTGAACTCAAGACCCTTGGAAGAACAGTCAGTTAGAGAGGTGGCTCTTAACCACTGAGCCATCTCTCCAGTCCAGATCAAATAAATTGTTAAATTCTCCAGCCTGTTGTCTTCCCTGACCCATTCAGTAGAGACACAGGATCTTGTGTTCTGCTGTCCCTTATGCCTGCTCAGAGAAAGAGATCATCTCTTTTTAAAAGTTGGTGTTAAAACATAATTACTTCTGATCTGCTGAACCATCGGCTCACAGAAAGGTTAAACAAAACCTCCTCTTTCCAGCAAGAGTGTGAGCAGAGGGAGGCTGGGACAGTGCGGGTGACTCTCTGATGGGAAATGGTGGTTTATTCCTGTCAGGCCTCCGCCACAGTTCACAGGCGTTGGGGTCTGATGATATGAGGAATTTCAGGAGGTGGCCCAGCAATGTTGCTATCTAGAAGACTATTCTGGAGTCCAGAGACAGGAAGGTTGCACAGTGAGGCAGGGTGCAACCATGGCACAGTGGCAAGCCCATCAGGGAGTAGCCTATGGCCTCATTATTCACATCTGTAAAATGGACAGGCCACTTGTCTTACCTCACAAGAACAAGATAAGAAGAAAATAGTATGGTCTCTGTGGAATTCACTAGAAAGTTCAAATGTGAGGGCACTGGTCTTAGTGTTTTTAGTGCTGAGAGAAAAACACGATGACCAAAAGCAACTTGGGGAGGAAAGGGTTTATTTCATCTTAGATTTCCATATCGTAGTCCTTCACTGAAGGAAGTTGGGCAGGAACTCAAGGCAGGAACCTGGAGGCAGGAACGGAAGGAAGCACAGGTCATGGAGGAGTGTTGCTTCCTGGCTTGTACTCCGTGGTTTGCTCAGCCTGCTTTTTTATGCCCCAGTGAGCTGTCCCCACTACATCAATCGTTAATCGAGAAAAAAAAAATGCCTCACAGACTCGCCTACAGGCCAGTCTGATAGGGTATTTTCTCAATTAAGATCCCCTCTTGGGCTGGAGAGATGGCTCAGCGGTTAAGAGCACTGACTGTTCTTCCAGAGGTCCTGAGTTCAATTCCCAGCACCCACATGGTGGCTCACAACCATCTGTAATGGGATCTGATGCCCTCTTCTGGTGTGTCTGAAGACAGCGACGGTGTACTCATATACATAAAATAAATAATAACATTTTTAAAAATTCCCTCTTTCCAGATATATCTAAGTTTGTGTCAGGATGATAAAATCCAACCAGTACAGGAACCTATGGTGAGGGCTGATAGTTACCAGAGATTCCAAATCAACCGGTCTTCCAAGCTGAGGCTTGGATCCCGGGCTCCCAGCCAAGCCCTGCCCACTGCCACTCGTCAGGTCACGTGGTGTTTGTTGACCATCCACTAAGTGCCAGGAACTGTGCCATGTGCTGAAGAAACAGCCCCTTCCCTTCCCTGATCAGCTCAAAGCTTTTACAGTTCTCAAGTCACATGAGCAAAACCATCAATCCCAAGCTACAGAGGGCTTGCTCCTTGGCTTGCACTGGTTACAGCTCTATTGCTGACACCGTGCAAAACACCATGACCAAAGCCAACCTACAGAGGAACGAGCCGATTTGGGCCATGGGTCCAGTGGGGTAAGAGTCCATCATGGTCAAGCGACGGGGCAGCAAGCAGCAGGCTTGGCAATGGTGGCCAGAGCCCGGAGCTGAGAGCTCTGCGTGAACGGAGAGTGGCTGAAGCTTTGAATCCCAAGGCCTGCCTACGCTGACACACCCCCTCCAGCAAGGTCGTACCTCCTAAGCCTTCCCAAACAGTTCCACCCACTGCTCGGTGAGTGGGGGGGGGGGATTCTCATTCAAACCAGAACTCTCTTTGATCTCAGCCACTTCCACTTGCTCCTCACCTGCAGTCAGATCTCCCTCACCACCACAGGGCCTTTGCACATGCTGCCTCAGCCCGCGGTGTTCACCTCCCCAGATATTAATGTGGCTCAGTCTCTCTGCTCTTTAGTATCATGGCTCCAGTGTTAGCGGGAGCCTACATCCTTTCTCTGGTAGTCCAGCCCTCCTGCTTTCTACCACCTCTCCCTAACTTCAACATTCTCCTTACTATCTAAACACCAGATAGCTTCTCTATTTGCTTGGCCCTATTGTATGTCTCTTCACACCTCCATAAAGAAGGTATTTTATCTTAAAAAAATAATTTTTTTTTTTTTTTTACACAAGTGCTTGGTAGCTTCGGGCTTGGTAGCAAGTACCTCTGCCTGATGAGCTAGCCTACCACCTCCAGATGGGATTTTTGTCTCTCTTGTTTGTGCTGAGTCCACGGCACCTAGAGCACTCAATGAATGATGTACATATTGCCGGGCGGTGGTGGCGCACGCCTTTAATCCCAGCACTTGGGAGGCAGAGGCAGGCGGATTTCTGAGTTCGAGGCTAGCCTGGTCTACAGAGTGAGTTCCAGGACAGCCAGGGCTACACAGAGAAATGCTGTCTCGAAAAACCAACCCCCCCCCCAAAAAAAGAATGGTGTACATAAAGAAGAATGCTCATCTAAAGCCTGCATTCTATCAGCAGGGCCTAACTGGGTGTGGCGGGGGTAGGGGCCACGGCGGTGGGATGCAGCTCTGGTGACAAAATTCCACAGGCAACCCCCTCCCCCCATCCAGGGTGTCATGGAAACATTACATTTTCCTTAGTCTCGAGCTGTACAATTTATAACACAAGTTAACTGCTTACTAATTAGCAGCTGGAGCCATTAATTGGCTATTTGTTAGAGCTCGAATTAATAAACTGGTCCTTCAGTGGGGTCATAACTCTCACCGTTCCACGTCCCCTCCCAGTCAGCCTCCTCCCCTTGACCAGAACTCAGCCTGCTGTGCGATTCGATCAATACCTGCCACCGTATGATTTTCAGACGCAATCTACTTCTCGAGGCGACGGCACCATCGGGGCCGGGCCGAGTCTCTCCACACTCTACCTTGCTGCCCTTCCAGGCTCTGACTCACAAGAGGACAGCAAGCAGCTGAAAGAGATGGAGAGCTTTCTAAGAACCGTGATGTCATTAGAGACCGTGGCTAAACCGCCCATGCTGGACCCTGCCCTGCGAGCCTGCTTCTCTGGCTCCTCTTAGACATCGGAGACCAGAGTTAGCTAGTTCTGGGTACTTCCTGGGGCCCAAGTGCTGAGCCTTCTCTGAGGCAAAGGAAGGAGGGCTTTCTTCAGTGAGGAAGTGATGGTGGCCCCCAGGTAGCCTGTTTTAGTCTGATCCCAAACCCTATGATTCCTCATGGTTCCCCTCAGGGGGCTTCCTGCAGATCTTGGGGTCCAGCTCTCTCGGGCCTCCAGATTCTTAACAGACCCATGTGTGGTCCAGAGCACTGGTGCGTGTAGAAACTAGGAGATGCTAGTTATTATGCTAGCTTCATAATAAGAACCTCTGGGCTTACATACCTGCAGCCTGGGTAGCTTAGGAGGACAGAGCAAAGCTGTTCAGCCTGGCTTCTTATGTCAGAGCACCTGACCCTTGCAGCGTCTCTGTGAACAGGCCCTAAGATGCCTGACAGTGCCCGACACAAAACCTCTGCCCCTGTAGCAGTTTCACCCAGTCCATTCAGCCCCCGTTAGGTCGAAATCCTACCTGCTTGCTATCTGGGTTGAAAGTGAGGCCCAGACAGCTTAGGGCTGGATCACAAGCCTGGTGGTCCTCTGCTTTCCCTGAGACTGGCTGCCGCTGTCAATTCTGAGGCTCTGTCCCAGGCAGCAGGCCTGGAACACTGGGGGAGGAAATGACTGAGTTGACAGGCACACACGAACAGACTGTCGAGGTGTTTACACTACACACAGAGAGTATTCACAAGTGGATTAGCACAGCAAATGTTCAATCCCAGCCTGCCAGGCTCTGGACTTCTGCTCCCCTCCTCCCTAGCCCTCCTCCACCACAAGCAAGGCCTCATTCTTTTCCAGGCCAGTATGTGTTCAGACGATATACCCATCCTCTCTGCTAGGCCAGAGAAGAGCAATTTGATATTGTTTGGGATTGGGAAGAGAAGACAACAGTTTCCCAGAATAGGCAAAGCCAGTGAGAGCCTGAGTCATCAAGGATGACTCCCTGGGAGCTTCCTGGGGGATTCTGGAAGCTTCCCAATAATGGCAACATGACAATAAACCAAGCTACTCACCGGTCACCCCCTCATTGGATATCCACTTCCCTTTCAGACTGAGTGGGAGAGGTGGGTGGGAAGACATTGGACGTCTATCACGCATTTCCCTTCGGGTTAACGGGAGGCTGGGAGTAGAGCCCGTGGAAGGTAGCCTTGGACTGGGGAATCTGGCCTATGATGGACATCATTCATTCATTCATTCATTCATTCAATATATCTCCAGCTGGCATCTGCTGAGTTGAGCTTAGGCACCCTTAACTGAGCCTTGAACTCCCCCCCCCCCCAATGTAACAGTAGGGGAGAAACAAAGAAGCCAGGAACAAGCGTGTGTAGCCTGGATGAACCATAAAGAAACCGAGAAGGGTCAGGCTGATGGCGCCCCTCCCCACCTACCAGGCAAGTCCTGTGCTTTCCACTCCTCCTTAACAGGTTATGTCTGCCCAGGAGGGCCAGAGGAGGAGCATCCCGGTGGGAGTGAGTTTGGAGAAGGAGGGGTTTAGTATTAATATTTTTAATTTATGCGTTAATTTACACGCAAGAGAATCAACTCTTTGGGTGAACAACGAAACAGGTCTTTGAGTTTGGACAGACGCCTGAAGTCACGGATCCACCATCGCAGCCGATCCTGAACAGGATCCAATCTCGGAGCTTGTTAGCTGCTGCGGCTGGCTGTCCGCGCTCCCACGGGCCGCCCTATAGTACAATCCCTGCCGCTCGCATCGAGATAAACAACGGCGACAGGTGGAGCAGGTGAGATTAGCAGGACCCCGGGGTTGGAGGGAGGACGCGATCGGAGGCCCCGGGGAGGTCGCGCGCCTCTCTCCCCAGCCCACGCCCCTCCCCAAGGGCGTCTGGAAGGAACTACGTCTTGGTCACGGCTTAGGGGAGGGCCGGGTTAAGGTGACGGAGTCTCGGTGTGTGTGTGGGGGGGGGGGAGACTCAGGCTTCCCGGCTTGGCTGCGGGAAGCGCGTGCACCCCTAGGGCATTTGGCCACGCCTGAGATCTCACGGGTAGGCAGGGTTTGAGAGAAGCGGGCTGAAGGGGACACTGGGTGTCCCTGTGGAGCTCTGGCACTGGGGTCTTGCTGGCAAACCTGTTGGCAACCTGTGGGCCGGAGCTAGGACATGAGCTACAAGCGCGTCCTCCTTCTCAGCGGCTCTGGCAGTGGCCGGGCGCCCGAGCCGGGGAGCGGCCGAGGCAGCTTGGAAAGGGGCTGGGGCTCTGCCAGGGGCGGCTGGTGGTGGAGGTGGCGGGATTCCCAAGCCGAGCCAACATCCCTGCAGAGCAACAGCAGGCAACCGCCTCTCGCGCCAGCTCTGGTCTAGGAGAGGCAGACGCCTCGGCCTCTCCCTCCGATCCTAGCTAGGCTCCGATATCGCCTTCTCTAAAGTGGCAAAACACTCCTAAGTGTCCAGTGCCCTGCAGGCTTAGGTCCCCGCAACCAGCCGCCGATGCCTGGCGGGCGAGCGCGCGGCGAGCGGTTTGCATCCCGCCCGGGCTTTGCCAGCCTAGGCTGTGCAAGGGCGGGCGGAGAGCGCGTGCGAGTGCGCGGCTGCAGAGCCCGCGCCGAACCCACGTTCCCGCTACTGTCCTCGGGATAGATGGATCCATTGCTGCCTTCTGACATTTTTCTGCCAGGGGGCTGGTGGGGGAGGCGGAGATAGGGAGAGAGAGATGGGGGGCGGAGAGAGAGAGAGAGAGAGAGAGAGAGAGAGAGAGAGAGAGAGAGAG
>NW_021604628.1:1008795-1055342 GCF_004785775.1 Grammomys surdaster | reverse complement strand
GAGAGAGAGAGAGAGAGAGAGAGAGAGAGAGAGAGAGAGAGAGAGAGAGAGAGAGAGAGAGCTTCCCCCAGCCCTGTTTTGTTTTCTCTAATTGGTCCTGGGGGAAGCAAGAAAATTGGACAGAGGCTGGGCCGGGCGAGCTGGGCTGCCTTTAATTGGCTCCTCTTTTTTTTTTTTAACTGGAGGGGAATCAAACAGGAGAGCGAGCGACAAAGGGTGGGAGAGCGAGAGACCGATCGCGGAGATGGGAGGAGGGAGAGAGGGAGGAGGGAGAGCGGGAGGCGGGGTGGTGGTGGTGGGGAGGTGGAGGAAGCGCGGAATGAAAAGCTCGGAGGGACCAGAAAGCAGCACAGCGAAGCCCAAGTTGCCGAGCGAGCGGAGCGCTCCCGCGGCCCCGGAGCCGGAGTGGCCGCCGTGCCCGGGAGCCCGGCCCGGCCCCGCCCGCTGGGGCCCCCTCGGGCCCAGGCCTCCGGGAGGGGGGCGGGGACGCCCAACTTGGGGCGCGGCGCAGCCCCGCTCTCCCGAGATCGCGGAGCCCGGGAATGCCACGGCGGCGGCCAGACGGCGGGAGAGGAGCGGGGAGAGAGGAGGCGGCCGGCGGCTCCTGAGCCCGGGCCTCCGCAAGAGCGCGAATTATTTTCAAAGGACTCAAACTTTCCTCTTTCCCTTGCTGGCTGCGGTCCCTCTTGCTTTGGAATCGTTCTCCGGATTCCCGCGGGGGCGCCGGGACGCGATCGCCTCCCCCGGATTCCTCGGCGGCGGCTCGGCTAACTTCGTGGACTCGGGGACCCGGAGCGCTCGCCCCGCGGCCGAACCCAGTCCTCGCTGCTCCGGCGCTCCAGAGGACCGGGACCCGGGCGCCCTCGCCTCCGGAAAGGGCGCCCAGCTCGGCTCTCTTGGGTCGGGCTGCGGAGCCCTCCATGCCTACTGCAGGACTGGAGCCAGCGGATTAACCAAAGCTGAGCCCCGGCCTCCCGGCCTTGGCTCCGCGGAGGGGCGTCCCCTGGGCGGGGAAACGACAAGTTTGTCAGGCATCGGTGGCCTGTTGGATCGGAGATCGGCCGCCGCAGCAGAGAGGTCCCCCCGCGCTCAGCACCCTCGGCGGACAGCCCTGGGGACCCAGGACTGCTCGGTGGCCGAGCTTTCTGGGCCAGGGAGCTGGCTGCTGCGCCCGGTGCGCAGAGGCATCAAGGTCTGGGCCAGCGCCCCCTGCGTCTCCACCCGGGCAGCCGCACAGTGGGAAGAGGACGGAGCCGAGTCGCGCGGCTTGCTCAGACTCCTAGTCTCGGTCGCCGCCCTCTCCGTCGCGTCTCAGGGAAAAGGAGGGAACGCAGAGGGCATCGCGGTGCCCCGGCGGATGCGCCCCCCGCCGCCTCTCAGGCTGCGCCGCCTCGCGGGGATGAAGGACTAGCCGTGAAGATGGAGGTGACCTGCCTTCTACTTCTGGCGCTGATCCCCTTCCACTGTCGGGGACAAGGAGTCTACGGTAAGAGCCAGCGTCCCGCTCCACCCTGGCGGAGCCGCGCGGAAACTTTGCAAGATCTTGCTCAAAGTGCGCGCTGCCGGGGCTCGGTGGAGCCCTGGGCTTGCACTCTAGAAAGGATGGCCGCGTCTCCGCCCTCGCCTGGGCGCCGGGAGACCGAGCAGGCTGCTCCCGAGCCTGAGAACCGGTCCTAGGGTATTGGCGTGTGGCTGGGGATGCCGGGGTGAGGTCTCGGCTTTCCGAAATCTTTCCAGGGGCTGGAGAGATCCGGAAGTCTTGGGAGAATAATACAGTGGGCTCAGGAGACCCGGGAAGAGCCCAAGCTTTGGGCTGGAGTAGCTGGTTCCTACTGAATCCTTTTCCTCCCTCGGCTCAGCTTCCCGAGTGGAAGCGGGCGATGTGCGATCCGGAGTTGTGTGCGGCTGGCGGGCGAGAAGCTCTCCAGCACGGCGGCCCTGAGGCTGGCTCGCCTTCCCGGCAGTGGCCGCTGCTCGATCGCCTCTTCTGGCTTCTAAGCAGTCTGAGCCAATGCTGGGCATCCCCTAGTGCAGGCGCTTACTGTTTTCAGCATCCTTTTTCAGACCTCTCCTGAGCCAGCTCTTCCTGTCCCTGCTTCCCAACCACCGAACCCCAACCCCGGCTTCAGTCTGCCTGCTTGCACACACAGACACATTCAGCCACAGTCCTTAGGAAACGCAAACGCGGCTCGCACCCATCCGGCTACGTGTCTAAACTCTGCCTCCCGTCACGCAGCTCTGTTCTTGGTTGCCCAAGACATGCTCGGTTGCGCCATAGAGTATTCTGGTCACCTTTTCTCCACTCCATGCCGCGGGTTTCCCCACTGAAGACTCCTTGGTTCAATACTACCCAGGGTCATCCTCCCGACGTGCACAGCACGTAAAGTCAGTCAGTCCCCAGAGCCCATGGCCCTGACTTTCCTTGCCTTCTGCTCACCGCAGGGCGGGCTTTGTAGTTACTTTCTAATGATGTGCGGCTGGGGAGGGCAAGATTCTCCCGCTTTCTCTGGGGCTAAGAATCTAATTATTCTCTTTGAGAGTAGAGGGAGTTGGACCTGGACTGTGTTGGTGACAGAAGCCATATCCCCTGGCTACTAGTTTCAGGTCCTGGGTCTCTGTGTCGGGCAGGAGAAAGGAACGCCCTGGAGAGGGAATATCTGGAAAGTGTACACCCTTGGGCTCTAACAGCTAGCTGGCTTGGGCTTAATTCCCTGGTGAGGCCAGCCCAGGCATCCAGCCAAACTCTGCTTCTTAATTAGTTTGTGTGTCTCTTACTGCCTGGCCCCTGGCATAGGCCAGAAAAGGCAGGCAGGAGGGTTGCTGCAAGAGACTGGGCTTTATGTATGGGGTGGGGGTGGGGGACTATGAAACTGGACAGAGAAAGACACCAGAGGCCTCAGAGTTCCTGTCCTCCAGTACCACTAAAGATGCCGGCAGCTCAGCCACTGCCACCTTCAAGGGAGTACCCCAAGCGGCTATTGTAACTTGCTCACACACCCTCCTGAGATGCCAGCATCTTCCTCCTGTGTCCTTGGGCTGGTCTGATGACACCATATGCTCTCTGGCTTGGGTTCTTCCATCTTCATCTGGGCGGCCCAATGCACATTTAAGGAGGCCTCTCTGGGTCTACTTAGGAACCTCAACAAAGAGGACAGAGGTTGGGGAACAAGAACCATGGTCTCTGTAGACCCTCATTTTCAAGTTTCTCTGTCCCACCTCTCATATGCCAGGATCCCGGCTGCTCTTGTTACAAATCAAGGAAGGGTAGATACACTGGGTCTGCCCCTCTTTCTTCAGAGACATTCTTTGCGCCTGCTCTTAGAGAGCTTGGCTCCAGGGAAGGCTGGGTTGCAGAGAGGATTTCCAAGTGGGACATCTTTTTTGGAGGTGATCGAGAATCAGGAGAAACAGGAGCTGGAGGGACAGTGTCCCTTGTGGGGTTACAAGCGCTTAGTGACATCTCAGCAGGGTTGGAACTAAGGAGTAGGGTGAAGATGCAGGATGTGTTCTACCCCACCCTTTTTTCTGTGAACCCCAAAGCAGATGAAGCAAATGAGAGGGAGTGTGGAAGTATTACAGGGATGGAGATGTCCCACCCTGGCCATCCACCGCAGCATCCAGCCCCAGTCTGGTACCCAGCACCGTGTAGGAACGCCAATGAGACTGTTTGAGTAGGTGATGGGCTATAGTTGGGGCAGGCAGACGATGCTTCGTGAGGTTTTCAGGTGTCTCCAGAGCTTGGCATTACTAAGGCTTTCGTTGGAGGTTGCTATTCAGAGAGCATGAGGTCCTAGGCAAGAGTCTGAAGTGCTGGGGTTCACTAGCTCGGAGGAGGGAGTGGTAGTATGTCAGTGTATGCTGGAGATAGACTTTAGCTGCTACCCCAGCTCTGGGTTCTGTCCCAGGCCTGTGGTGCTGATGAAGGAGGGTAATCTCATAAGGAGGCTGGGACCAGGGCAGGAAAGAGGAATGGGAATAGAAGCCTCTGACATGGATGAGGGTCAGCCCAACCTAGTGGGAGACAGCGGCTCAGAGCTCTAGACTCTGCATCCTGCCGGGTCCACACTACCTCTCTAAAGCTGGTCATCATCAGCAGGATTGGGGGAGGCCCTCACAGGCTGGCCAGGTGGCTGTGCTTTTCTTTGGGGCCACAGATGCTATAGTGGCCGGGTGTGAGACCAGATGGTCCATTTGGAGCAGGGCCTTCTCCTTCCCCGAGTCTCAATCTCTAGCCTAGTTTGTTGTTTTCAGGGTGGATCCTATAATCTGCCTTCTGTCGGGCCAGTGTGTGTGTGTGTGTGTGTGTGTGTGTGTAGGGCTGAGGCGGGCCCCAGAGAGGTCTAGTTTTGTGACAAAGACAGTAGGCTGATGAAGGAGGGGTAACACGCTCTATGAAGGCACAGTCAGAGATTTCCTATCTTCTCAAAGCAGTCAGACTTCCAGGCAGGGGCCAATGAGCAGGATTCAGCTCGGTACAAAAAAAAAAAAAAACCCACAACAAACCCCTGGATTATTTAATATGCAGGAGTGGGAAGTGACATTATCCTTAAGACAGGTTGTTTGCAACTTACTGGGGGAAGTCAAAATATTTCACCCAAGGTGTCATCAGAAACTACTATCCTATGCTAATTTTTGTGGGAACATGAAGACAGATGTTGAATAATTTGACAAGAGCAACATCGCTTACAGAATTATCACCAAGGCAGGTTCTCCCCACCTCTGGGGGATGGGGGCGGCGGGAGGGGAGAGGAATTTCGGGAACTGAAATTTCCCAGTGCGGGGGTTTCTAGTATTGAGGTGGGTGGGGACACTTGGGACTTTTTCTCTCTGAGTTCCACACCCCTGCCTTGAAAGAGGCAGCCTGGAGAAGCAGGTTCTGGAAGCAGGCTGCCCCTTGAGTCAGCAGCAGGTTTAGGTTTTCCTAACTCCCTAGGAAGGTTCCTGCCTACTTTGTCCCCTTTCTGGTTTCATCCTTTGTTGGAGACACTGCCGGAGGCAAAGATTGTTTTGTGTCCACAAATCCAGACTATTTTGCCTGTGCTGCTTTTGGCAGCACCCCCAAGCCTGCCTGGGGGCTCCTCACAGGGTCATTCTATTCAGCTCCTTCTGGTTGGCTGTGTCCCCCACCCCCCCAACACACACACTTCAGGCAGATGCCCCTTCCTATTCTGCAGGCTGGGCATCCGAGTATCATACATGGGTGAGGTTCAGGGGTCTGGAAGCTAGATTGGAAGGGATTGTGTGAGTTAGGAAAGTACCCTTAAGGGGCAGGCTGGGACTATCTGAGGAGCCTACATGTAATTGGCTAGGTCTAGCTCTGAGATGCTGTGGCCGGGTGGCAAAGCCTCATTTAGAGCCCTGTATTAGCTCTGCTTTGCTGGAACATGAAGGGATGGGCGGGGGGCTCCATAGGGAGGTGGAGGGAGCTAATCACAGCCGCCAAGGCCTGGCAAATGAATGATGCAGGAGATCGATACCTGGGGTGGGAGTGGATATCAGGCCGTGGTAGCAGGGCTGGCTTCTCCAGGTTGCCCAGGAGGCATGAAAGGTCCTGGATGTATTAAGGCCCAGGTAGAATGTATAGGCTCCTTTTCTCTCAACCTGTTCCCCACAGAAATCCCGATGACTCTTTCTGTGACTGGGTTCAGGAAGATTGGACCGGAAGGTACCCCACCCACAAAAGCTGGGGAGACTTGGAAGGGAATTTCCGGTCTCTCAGTCTAGAAAAGGCCCTACTTCACCTTCTCCCTGCCTAGATACCTCAGTTTGAGCAAGTCCCTGATGCCTGTAAGTCAAAGAGGTGGGGTGTATTCCCTTAGGGCCCCTCGTTATAAAGCTGTTCTTCCAGATATCGCCAGCAGGGGGCAGACTTGGCCACCATATCGCTGCTTCCCTTTCTTTGCTGGCCTTACACTGTCACAGAATGGGACTCTTCCTGTCCCGATTCCCCAGCCTGGGGTGGAAAGGGGCTTTTTCCAACTCCCACATACCTGACTCAGAATCTAAGGGCAACCACCCTTAGATAAAGCTACACTTCCTGCATTTACAAGATTATTCAATTCTCCTCTGGGCCATTGAGAACTTCGTGAGGGCTCTGTTGAGCTTCTAGGTCTCTGGTTATCACAGGTGCTGTATGAGCAGGGGTCTGATACCTCTCCAAAATTGCCTCTTTTCAAACCTAGGTATGGTCCCTGGCCGGCATCTCCTTGTCTGCTGTCAGAAGACTACGGGCCCACGTGCCATTTAATAGCTGATGCAGGAGGCAGGCGAGAGGCTGTGCTTAGCTCAAAGGAATGGATTTTATTTATTTTTAAACAATGGAGTCTTCCTTTTTTCCTAAGACTGGATAACATATGTGCTCTGCAGAACAATCAAGGAATACACCAAAGTCTAAGAAAATAAAACTCAGTCCCCACACACCGGGTATGGCTCTTCCTAGCATCTTTTAGTATATAGGGGAGTGACCCGTTTCAGGGAGGATCCTTGGTGAAGGTGATGACCATTCACAGGCATGGTGGTACCCCTGTGCCCTGCCAAGTCTTGACCTGACTGTGGCCTTCATTTTCCATGATATACTAAGAAAGCAGCCCAGGGGGTGACTGTCTTTGTCATTGAACTAAGGCTTCAAGGTCATAGGTAACCTACTTAGGGTGGCACAGTTGGTAAGACAGGATCCCCAGAGTTGGTCTCACGGGCCTTCTGGGTAGGGAGAAGGAAAGTGAAGAATGATTTTCTTTGGTATCTACTGAGTCTCTGCTTCTCTTAAAGCAGGTTCTGGGCACCATGGGGCTGCTTAACATGCGTCATGGAAGGAGGGAATAGTTCCACAAAGATCCGATAAACCCTTCTTGGTAAAGACAACAGGAGACACTTGGGGAGGATGCAAAAGTCACCTCCCAGGGCTTGTGGATGATGGAGATTGGACCAGCCTTGGTCATCAGCCGCCAGACCTGGGAAAGCTATCCCTGGCAAAGGGCATGCAGAGGTGAAGACCCTGGACATAGAGAGGAGGTTGCCTTGTTAGTCAAGCAGCATTGATTGAAAGGAAACCAGGGCTGGGAGAAGGAGGAGGAGGAGGAGGAGGAGGAGGAGGAGGAGGAGGAGGAGGAGAAGGATGGAGATCATGAATCTGCGTTACTGTCTCCAGCTCACACCAAGCCTCCTGGAGAGATAGACACCTCAGCCCATATCACCCCTGAAAAAGCCAGGAGGTTCAGAGAGATGAGGTTGCAGCCCCCCACATAGGCCCCAGAGTTATGAACTGCAAAGCCTGCAATGGTGGATGGCTTGGGAAGACGGGCAGGAGGGTCTTGGTAGGAAAGGAAACAGTGATGTTTACCGTGTTTGAGGGGACCGTGTGGAGAGACTTTCTGGGGTCCTTGCAGGGTGCAGCGTTTTCTTGAGGCTTTGGTCTGGCTCAGTGGCTGGGAGAGAAAAAACTAAAAGAACTGAATTTAAGCTTTTGGGAAGTGGGGTCATGACCAGTTCTTGTTTCTCCCAGAGTTTACATGCCTACGGAGGGAGAGACTGACCACAACATGAGAACATGCATATAATGCATCTTACTGAGAGGAATATGGTACAGACCAGGGGACTGAGGAGAGATAGTGTCAAGTTCATACATGGTGGCTGAGGATGGGGGCCTTCCCTGGGAGCTGTCCCCAAAGCAGACACCTGAAGATATACCTAGGGAAGAAACCACACGAATATCCACAGAAGCGGTCCAGGTTGGGGAAACAACCAGTGCAAAGGCCCTGGGGTACGGACACAACCTGGCTTGTTAGGACAAAATTTAGCAGCTCTTTGTAGGGAAGAGAAAGAGCAGGAGGAGGAAGGAGGGGAACAGACAGGATCTGAGAATTGGTCAGGTCAGATGTCTGGAGCATGGAAGGCTCTGTAAGGGCTTCTGAGTTTAAGTGGGACGGAGCACGGTGGAAGGGTTTGGAGCCTGAGGAGGGCAAGGGGGAAGTTTTCTAGTCCTTTGAAGGAGGGAAAGGGGTTGAGTTGGAGATCCTACAGAACATGGTCACGAGACCCAGAGCAAGGCAGGGAAAGAGATCCCATGGGGAAAGTCGCCGACAATGGCCTGAGGTTTGCAGTTGGGGAGCAGGCTCGCAGTGGGAAAAGGCAGAATAAAAAGCTGTTGATTAGACAGATTTGGGACAGGAGAGTGAAAAGGGTAAGGTCCCGAGCTTCTGAATTGCTGCTTGATCCTGCCCCAGCGTGAAACCCTGAGAAGAGAAGCGGCCCTGGGCCAGCCTTCTTTCAGCCAGCAGACAGGCAAACAAAGGCCTAGGCAAATAGCTTTAATGGTCCGGGTTTTGTTTTGAGTAGGGCTGGCTGGGTAGTCAAGAATGACCTTGAACTTCTGTCTTTCCTGCAGTCGTCTTCAAAGCACTGGGAGTGTTGAGGACCGAACTCAGGGCTTTGTGCATGCTAGGCAAGGCCCCTGTGGACTGAGCCACGTTCCTAGCCGCTGAGTGGTTTTGAAGGTGGGCTTTGTGTGTAGGTTGACCGGCAGAGAGGCTGCTGGTGTGAGGAGAACACGGCTCAGAAGAGGTTACCATGGGCCTTGGTTTCTCTCCACAAAGCAAAACGGACATCAGCAGAGAAGGGGTGTGTCTGTGGGGACAGTGGCTGAGGCCAGGGTCCTGAAATGTACCCATGTCTAGGGAGAAGAGAGAGATGAGACAAAGTCGATCTCATTAGGGAGGCCTGTCAATGGTGGCTTGAGAAGGGTTGGGGACGTAGAAGGCAGGGGCAGAGTTGAGGGGTACTGTGTGAGGTAGAAGAGAAGGTGTTTCGGGGTCCACTGAAGTTGGGGGGTTCCTCAGGTTTTCTCCAGGAGGCCTTTGGTAAAAGCGCAGATCTAGGCTGTTCCTAGCAGAGACACTGGCTGGTACCTGGATTGCTCTTTGCATTACAGGGGCAGTAGGCAGGTGAGTAGAGCCCACCGGGTACTTGGCTGCTTCTTCAAGGAGAGCCTCAGTTTCTCTGTCTGGAAGGTGGGTTTGTCACCTACGGCTCCTAGGGTTCACAGGGAAGCCTCTACAGGATGCCAGCTCTGAGGTGAGCCATGGGGACTCTCTCAGGAGCAGAGTCGGTGGCAGCAGACAGAGGGTCGTCCCCGAGTGGGTGCTGAACAGAAGCAGAGTGTTGAAAAGTAGGAAGCAGCAGCCGCATGTGTGACAAGTTTGGAGGACCACGGAGGCCTGAAGGGACTCTAACCTGAGTCCTGTTCGCCTGCCCCTGGTAGAAGGTGGTGGCTTCAGCGTGTGTAGTGGCTTGAGGGCTTGGGAGAAGCCACCCCACACTCTCTTTGGTTCCCTTCCAGCCCCAGAGTCAGCCAGGATGCTAGGATTATCTGGCGGGTTGGAAACTGTGGGGGGCTTATCCACAGTGCAGGCTAGACTCTTCACCTATCCAGAGTGCAGGCTGGACCCTCCGCCGCCGCAGGAGCTCTGCAGACGGAAGCTTCAGCTGGAAGCCCTGAAATTGGTGCTTTGACGTAGAGGCTATCTAGATCCACTCAGTGGGTGCAGATACGTCAGAACAAGCCAGGCCTAGCTGTATCTTCTCCCTAGGATGTCTTCAGGATTTGTCTAGGGTTCCAGGCCACTGCCCAAGCTGAGGGTCAGTCAAGCTCCACTCGACCCTGGGGGCTTTAATGCAGTCCCTTTATTCCCAAAGCCACCAGCTGCAGCCATTGGCTTGGATGGTTCTCACAGAAGACTCATGCCAGGAGATCGGGATACCACTTGATTCCTGCCTTTAACCACAGAGCCTCCTCACCCCGAGGCAGCTAAGGGCAGAAAGATACACTGCAGGGGGTGGATGTCTCTGAGGAGCTCCCCACAGCCCTCGTTTTCCAAGTGGAAAGGTTGAGGGTCAGGCTGAGTGATGTAGCGAGGTCTTAAAGTTGGCAGGTAGGTGGCAGAGTCGGGATTTGAACTCAAAGCTGCCCAATGACAGACTTCACACCTGCCTGTACTACCTCAACTGTGAGGCTCCAGTGGCACTGCCCTGTCGGTTTGCTCCCTAGCCTTTCTTGGGAGGATGGGTTGATTCCTAAAGCGGCATGAGGAGCGCGCGCGCCACCCCCAGCCCCCACCCCCCCCCCCGGTCTTCCAGGGACCATGTTTACCTATGAAACACCGAGGCTTCAGTCTCTGGCTCCTCGGGTCCAGGGATTCTCCAGGCTCCTCCCACCTTGGGGGATCTGCTTAAGTCCCCGGATTTGGCTGTATATCAGATAACCCGGGTCAGTCCAACAAATATCAGTCCCCCAAACACGCGTGTTTTGTCATGCATACTTAAATCAGCATGTCTGACATTTTGGCCAGTCCTTTTTTTTTCCCCCTCGGAGACAGGGTTTCTCTGTGTAGCTCTGACTGTCCCGAAACTCTCTCTTTAGACCAGACTATCCCTTGAACTCAGAAGTGGGTCTGCCTCTGCCTCCTGAGTGCTGGAACTAAAGGCGTGCGCCACCACCGCCCGGCTCAGCCTCCTTCCTTTCAAGAAGCTTTCTCAGAAGCCCCCGGGTTCTGCTTACATTGGGCAGCCTCGGATTCCTCGGCCATTTTAACTGTAAAGGAGGCTGAAGTGGGCACATGCTGACCTACAGGAGTTCCACAGAAAGACGTGCATGGGGGTCAACGAGCTGGCTCAGCCAGTAAAGGCACTTGCCACGAAGCCCGAGGACCTGAGTTCAATCCCCAGGTCCCACATGATGGAAGGAGAGAATTGACTTCTGAAAATTACTCTTTGACCTCCACAAGCTCACCTTGGAATGGACACGCGCACACACACACACACACACACACACACACCTCACAACAAATTATAATAATAATAAAAATGAAAAAGAGATAAAGATGGAAGTAGATGGCTGACAAGCTAGACACCACCCTCCAGTCAGCTGTTGATCTATTTTGGAGTTTGTATATGTAAGAGACCAGCGGTCCATGTCAGGGGTCCTTCTCAATTGCTTGCCACCTTGACCTGCGGCTCACTGATTGGCTGAACTGGTTGACCAGCGAGCCCCGAGGACCTGCCTGGCTGTGCATTCCCAGAACTGTGAATACATGTCTGGCTTTATCTATTTATTTTTTTAAGATTTATTTTTAGTTATGTGTCTCTGTGTGTATACACATAAGTACGGGTGCCTTTGGAAGTCAGATTAGGCATGAAGCCCCGTGGAGCTAGAGTTATAGGTGACAGTGACCTGATGTGGGTGACGGGCCCTCTGAACGTGGGTCTTCTTGCTAGGCCAGCAAATGCTCTTAACCACTGAACATCTTTCCAACCCAAACCTGGCTTTTTCAAGTAGTGCTGGGGGTGGGGGATGGGAATGGGGTCCCAACAGGGTATGTCAGACCTAGCCATCCCCCTGTGGCCTCAGGTGACCCAGATGTGGATCTCTGAGAGTGTAGGACACTTGAGACCAGAGACGGCAAGGTCATCAAGCTGTGTGCCAACCAAGCACCTGCCCACCACTGAACCATCTTCCTTTCCCACTGCCATGTCTTCACTGAGGTCTGAGTGGTGTGAATGGGCACACTTCACCGGCCCGGCTGACCTCCCTTGGATGAGACAGGGCCTGGGAGAAGACCTAAACCAGACCAGGCAAGTGACTTGTCTGCAGTCACTCAGACTTTCCTGTAAGAGTCATGCCTGGACTCCTGCCTGCCTGTGGCTATGTCCCTTTCCCCCAAGCGACCCCCTGCCCTCCCAAACCCTCTCTCCTGGCTCTCCAGGGAGTCTGTCTCCACTAGCAGGTATCTTATTTCAGCCTGAATTCCATGGCCTGGGAAGTGGCAGCTTCCTGGCTTGCAGGACCAGATCCTAAAGGGCTGGGGAATCTTTCTGAGGTGACCAAGTTCATTCGCTAACTTCTAGGGAGCCACTCTCTCATGAGACCATGAAGCCCCACTACAATTTCCTGTTCCTTTCTTTGGTCCTCCGTTTTGGGAAGTTCTTGCTACTGCCTGACCTTATTTCAACTTGCTGGAACATAATCTGACATCAGAAAGACCCGGAGCTGAGTCCGCCTGAATCTGTCCCTGGCCCCGAGCCTCTTCTTATCTTGACATCTTGACAGAGGCTCATTTCTCCAACTCTGAGTGGACTCCCGGGAGGGCCAAGCTGGACGAGAACTGCATTCCAGTGGCCTGATCCCTTGGGTCTGGTTCTAATGCACCAGCAAAATGCAGGAGACCTTGGGGAAGGTTGGGTTAGCATCCTGCATCTGAGAAGGTCTATGTGCAGTGAGGCTGGGCTCCCCATAGAGCAGCTGCAGAAGCACTAGAGGGTGTGGCAGACAGGACTCGGCCACCCCACTGTGGCCTCATACAACCCAGTGCATCTGGATCTCTGCAGGAAGAGACCTGAGATCAGAGACGAAACGTTTCTGAAGATCACACAGCTACCATGGGACCAGGCTGAAGTCTATGGCCATATAGAAGGACTCCAGAGTCAAATCTCTTTCAATATCCCATGTCACCTCTTCGGCATGTCACTACAGTATTAATGAATTCCTGTCTCTCCCTGCCCCTTGAACCCCATTCCAAATCTCCCACTGCCTCAGTTTCCCCCCAGACTCGGTGACGTGCTTGCTTTGAGTCTGGAGGGGTGGACGTCAGAACCCTTCATGAAATGTCAGGAGGCTCTTGTCTCGTTGTGGGTGGAGCTGGCTGACACACTTCCCACAAGATCCGCCATGCAGTCAACAACCAGCCGGCAGGGGACAGCACCATCTCCAGCAGGGAAGGCCTGGAAGCCCAGGCCCAGTCCTAATGAGTAGGTGGTTCAGGACCTGGAGGGGAGTGGTGGTATCCAGGGGCTGCCAATACTTGGGGTAAGGGATGGGGTGTGAACATGGCATAGTGTGAACATGGTTATAGCCATGGTGCTTCAGTGGGGGACACCATGCCCATGGAGCTGAGGTTTTAGGCAGCATGGGTTGAAGCAGGGAAGTGATCTCTGGAAACAAGGGGTCCCTTCTCCATCTCCCTTGAGGAGCCTGGTTAAACCAGTTTGCCTGTGTCTTTCTGGAAAGCTCTGGTTCATATCTGCCTCTCTTCTTGAGGCAAGGACACACCCATCTCTGCTTCCTCCATTGGCCAAACATCTCTCCCCACTGTAGGACCCTTGTTAAGTCTGACCTCTGAGTCCACAGGGCACGGAGGAACATCCGCTGTAGTGGTGGGCAAGATGACGTCAAGCTCCGTGCAATGAACGGCAGGATGGCTAGCCACTGAAATGGCTAGAGGAACATAGGGCACTGACAGCAGGCCTCACCCCTCAGCCTGGCCTTTGTGGATGGAGCCAGCCTGGTTTGAAGAGCTGGATGCCCTCGGTTCATGCCTCTTTCCAGAGCTGCTCATTAAATCCCGGTATGTGGGGTTCTCCTAAGTCAGTGGCCCTCAGCCTTCCTAACGCTGTGACCTAACTTTAACACGATTCCTCCTGTTGTGGCAAGGACTTATTAGTGTGGCTACTTCATAACTGTAATTCCACTACTGTTATAAATTGTTATGTAGATATCGGATACACAGCTCGTCTTAGGTGACCCCGGGAAAAGGTCATTTAACGACCGAAGGGGGTCACGACCCACAGGTTGAAAACCATTGCCTAAATATTTCTAGCAAATAAAGGTAGAGTCTGTCTTCGGAGGGGACAAAATCAAGGAGTATTGAGGACAAGCAGGGGTCCTCAGGGTACCTTGGGAAATTCTGCAGGTGGACCTCAGTTCTGAAGAATTCAAAAAATCAGGTCAAAATGGTGTA
Organism: Grammomys surdaster; assembly: GCF_004785775.1. Classification (NCBI taxonomy): domain Eukaryota; kingdom Metazoa; phylum Chordata; class Mammalia; order Rodentia; family Muridae; genus Grammomys; species Grammomys surdaster. Next base: position 1,041,555 of record NW_021604628.1, on the reverse strand, counting down.
GCAGCTTGCCAAACAGGCCGAGTTTTGAGGTCTACAGAATTCTGTCCTTATCTTTAAGGAGTTTGCTGTCCTGCAGCCCTGAACAGCTGCAGCTTTCACAAGGGCCACAGAGGAACACCTCTGGCCTTTTGGGGATGCTTCTAACTGGGACCCCAGATGAATTCAACACTTAGCGAGCACCCTCTGTATGCCACACGTAAGTGTTACATGCAGCTCAGATCTGCAAGGTTAGAGAGGCTGAGCGATCACTGCTCCCCTGTTAACTCTGTCTTTCAGAAGCAGAAACTGGTGGCCAGCTGTAAGCTGGTGGCTTTGTTCTGTCTCCTCTGTGGGACCTGGGCTCACATGGACTGAGATGTGGTGTGTGTGTGTGTGTGCGCGCGCACGAGTGTTTGACATGGCAGGATAGCCAGCAGGATAGCCAGCCTTCTCAAACTACCTCACTCCTAGGACATTCAGAAGGTACGGCAAGCTCCACCCTACCTTGCCTTAGCTTTTCCAGACAATGTGGTTCCTGGGACTAGCCTCATGGTGGGGCCAGTAGGTGCTGACTCCTGAGTCCCTGAGTCAGAACACCCCCGTGTGGATTCTTCCTTTTACTTTGGGAAGAGAGGGAGAAGCAGGTGGTGAGCTTGCCTTCGCCCCACCCTTCTGCCCCCCAGTTCTGTTGGAGGCAAACATGAGACTGGCAAGTGTTTCTTCACTGTGTGCTTGAGTGTGTGTGTGTGTGTGTGTGTGTGTGTGTGTGTGTCTGTGTGTCTGTGTGTGTGTGTATGGACACATACTGGTGTTACATACAGATGGATGGATGTGTGTACTGGATGTGTGCCCTGGGGACATCCCTGGGGATTCTGAGCAGCTACCTTTGTCCTCAGCCCTCCAACAGATTGTGGTTCCTGGCAGTCACCAGGTTCAGCCTCAGCGCCCCGGGTTCAAGCTGTCTCTTCCTGGCTCTTGTCCCTGCTGGCCACAGGCCCTCTCCTCTCCCCCACCAGGAGGCCTGGGGGTAGGGGGCAGGGGCAGGCCGAGGCTGGCCCGGAGCTCATGGCTAATTTTCCCGGCCGCAATCGATCCGGCAGCTTCTCCCGAGTCTATTAGCAGTCGGCAAGTGAAAATATCCCCCATCGAGAGCCCTGACCTGAGACAGGGAGGGATCCATAGCAATTTGTTCAAACAGAGGAGAGTGATTCCTTCTCATTTCTATTCCAATTTAGTCCAGGGAGAAGGGGGTCAGGCTGGGAGGCCAGAGCTGGACCCAGGCCTTGTCCACTGGGTCTTCTGTGCCAGCCAGGGTGGCAGCTGGTGTTACCCGTAGTTCCTGGGGGGGCTTGGGAAGGAGGCCTGCCAGCCTTCCCGGCAGGCTTTGCTTGGCTGCCTGGGCCTGGTTGTGGGTTTAGTTTTCACAAAACACAAAGCCACCCTCCAGAGCCTCATTCCCAGGCACCGGGCCCTTCGCCAGGCGTGCGCTCACCCAAGGCACCCTTGCCAGAAAAAAGTCTGGGCTGGTGCAGGACCACAATGTCCCCAGCTGGGCCCAGTAGTAGACTGGGGGAGGGGTCTGCCTTCTGAAGCTCCATGACCAACTGATTGGGGACAGTTTGTCTGACTCAAAGGACAGCCAGGACATTAGGGCACCTGTATATCTACTTCCCTACTCAGGTTTCTACTGTGAGCTTGCTCAAAGCAAACGGTTTTGCTAGTGGCCTAGCCAGGAGTCTCTTTCAAGCTCCTTCCATAATACCTGCTTCCAGGGCTGGGGATGTAAAACCATCTGAGGAGTGTTTGTCTAGCATGTGTGAGTTGCTGGTTAGGTCCCCCACACTACATAAACTGGGTGGACGGGCACGCCTGCGATCTCACCACATGGTCCAGGAGTTCATTGTCACCCTTGGCTACATAGTGAGTTCCAGGGCAGCCTGGGCTACCTGAGGACCCCCCCATCTTGAGAGAGAGAGATAAAAAAAACCTCTTCTCCCGACATTTGGTAAATGCCTAGTGTATTCTTGTCACCAGGCCAGAGAAATCCCCTTCCCCCATCTACCTTGGTTTCTCCCTGGTGTTCCTTTTTCTCTTGTGCCCTCAGCCGTCTGCCTGGCCCTCCTCACATCCCCCACGACCCCAGAGAGCAGTTCCTTTCTTATGACTGGGGAGACCCTAATGACTGAAGTTTTAGGGGGCCACTGCAGTCCCTTTCCAGAGTCTCCACATACAGGGGCCCCCTCAGGCCTAGGCTTCTCAGGAGTGGTGGCATGGCAACCAGAGAGAAGGCTTCTAGGAAGGGTTGGCCAAATGGCCCCACATGCGTGGAGGCCCCCTCCCTCCTTCACAGCTTCCTTCCCTCCTTCAGAGCCCCAGGGAGGGCAAGATGGGTGAAGATCTTCACACCGAGGTATCAGCGGCTGGCAGCTCTGAGGTCAGCTGCTGCACGTGACTTGCCGGGCTCAGGTGATACCACTGGTATTTAATTTCAGCATCACACAACTAAATATACCACAGTGGGTGAATGATGTCTCGCTCTTGCTCGGGGTGGTTGGGGTGGGGGGAACGCGGTGGGGCAGTGTGGGCTGAAGGGAAGCCATGAAACCTTCTAGAGTGGACCCTGGGTTCCAGTCCTGCCTCAGGCATGTGAAAACTTGGGCAGGGTTTCACTTCCCTCGTGCCTCGATTTCCTCACCCGTGAGAAGAATTGACGTGTGCTAAGCTGTTCCTAGTCCAGTTCCTGGTTCAAGGAGGGCTTAATGACAAGTTGAGAGAGGACTCAGAGAGCAATCACAGTCCCGGCTGTGTCATACACACAATGCCACCTGAGGGGAGGCATGGCATGCTCCGTGTACAGGCAGGTGACACAGTATTGGAGAGACAGAGGATGAGGCTAAGGCTGTGGGTCTGGAAAGGAGAAAGGTGAAAGGCTGCCCTTCCTGTTTGTCTGCCTTATGCAGACCCACCAGCCACCTCTGTCTTGTTGCAAACGCCACACTTCTTTCCTTCCTGAAAGGCAACCCCATCATGTCCTATCTACAGCCATCCCCCTGTGGAGCTCTCAGCCCCAGGAGCAAGCCCTTCACTCATCACCCACCCAGTCATTTACAGTTTGCTCGTGGGCATAGCATTATAATCAGATCCCACGGTTTATGCCATTTACAGCCACAAAAAAAAAAAAAAAAGAGAGAGAGAGAGAAGAGAAACCTTTCAGTAATGGAGGGGGAAAAACTCAACTAACAAGAGCGTGCTTGAAGAGGAAGGCAGGCATTCTATTTCCTGATTTATAAATATACTAGATGCTAAAGAGAATAGATTCCCAGACCTTTTTTTTTTTTTTCTGACTCTAGGAAGGAAATGGCATGTCCTTTAAGAGATTTAACATGTCTCCTCCTCAGGAATGTTTGCTTTGAAGGAACACAGAGAGAGAGAACAAAAAAAAAATGGCTGGGCGTGGATGGTCTTTGTTTCTTTTAAAAGTAGTATGTGTTTGTGTATGTGTCTATGTGCATGTACATGCAGGTATCCACAGAGGCCAGAAGGGGGCATCAGATCCCCTGGAACCAGAGTTCCAGGCAGTTGTGAGCCACTTGATATGGGTGCTGGGAATTAAACTTGGGGTCCTCTGCAAGAGCATCAAGTGTCCTTAGCTGCTGAGCCAGCTCTCTAGCCCCTCGGTGAGTTTTATAAAAGAACACACAAAGTAGGGGTATGGGGTGTGGCTGTAAGTGAGGTGCCCCGGGAAGGTCTCTTGGAAGAAACGGCTGGAGAGCGAATTGGAGAGTTGGAGGATACTTAACTAAGCAGAGCAGTGGCACCTCCGAGGTTATGAGGTAAGAGTGGGCTTGGCCTGCCTCAAGGACATATGGAGAAGGGCAGTAGAATATGACGTAACGGGGGACAGACGACTGGACAAAGCAGGCATGTTGGCTGATTGACACTGTCTGCTGTCATTGGATCACCTGGGAGACACACCTCTGGGTATGTCAATGAAGATATTTCCAGAAAGGTTTGACTGGAGAGAGAAGACCCCAGCTGTCACGTAGGGGCTGGAATTCAGTGAACGAGGAGCAGAAAGTGTCCATTGCTCTGCTATAACTGTGGGTTCAGCGTGGTCTCAGGATCCTACCATCTGAAGGACCGGGAGCCAGAATAACCCCACCCCTCCCTGTAACGCGTCAGGTGATTGGCCCTTTCTATCTTCACACGTCAAGTGATTGGTCACAGCCGGGAAGAAAGAAACTAATGCTGCTGTTTGCTGAACGTACTGGTTAGGTTTAAGCGAGATGGGAAGGGGGGGGGGGGGGTCCTGGGTGAGTGAAGGAGAAGGGGGTTGCTGTTAAAGGTCGCTGCTGCTTCTGCTGTGTGGTGAGGGAGGCAGGCTAGTGGATGAGGGAGGAGGTCCGACAGACCTGTCACAGGCTGCTTTAGCTATCCAGACCGGAGCTGGTGATAGGAGCATACAAGAGGAAAGCTCCAGAAGACTGAGCAGGGGAGGGTCACTAGTGGGTTGCAGACACGACACAGGAGAAGGAGAGTTCGGAGCTTCCTAACTGATAGGTAGTCATCAGGACATCAGACAGTGTGTCCCGCTCAAAGAGGGGTGGGGGGATGCTGGCTCCAGAAGCCAGTGGATAGAGAGGTGCAAGAAGTTAGCATAACCTTGGAGCCAACCTTCCCATGGCCCCAGGTGGCTAGGGTGACCTTCTGGCCCACAGGAACACACTGGTGACTCTACATGCAGGCGGTCTTGGGAAGGTTCTGGAAGTGTGGCTGTCTGTGGTTGCTCCCTGAAGTTGGCTCAGAGCATCTCAAGGGTGAGGGCTCCATTGGGGACTCAGAGCAACCTGAGGAGAGGGAAAGGGGCCTCTAGACTTTCATCCTCTCTTCTCTGCCTCTCCTCTTTCTTCTTCCATCCTAGGAGTTGGGGCCCTGCCAGCTCCCGAGCTGCAGGATTGATTTTGCTTTCAGTGTTGTTATTGTTATTATGAACCACTTAAACAACTTCACAGGAAGCAGCCGGCCCTCGCGAGCATCAAACATTAAGCATTCATTCGAGTTCGCTGCCCATACCTGTCGATACATTTTTACATAGCTGTAAACAGTCGTCCCTTCCGCTCTCTCTGCTGACTTTATCTCCCGCACACGTCTCACGCTATTGACAGAGCTCTCAGCCCTGCCACTTTAATGGACAGGTAGCACCCTCTGAATTGATGGGCCAGGCTTGGGTCACCGTTTCTCTGCAGCTAGCTCCAGAGCAGGTACCAATTTGCTTTTCTCTTCAATAACACCACCATGAATATCCTCATGCGAGTGATTTTTCCATTTGAAATAATTTCTTCAGAGGTCTCCTCCCGGAACGTCTAGCTTTCGGCACTGAGACAGTTGGATAGGCGCATGCGCAGCCCGGCTACATGACTCTGATCATCTGCCTGTTTGTCTGACCCGGTTTAAAAGATGTATTCTCTCGTACTTTTTAATTTCTGACTTTTCATATCCCGGGGCCACGTTTGGACTTCTCGCGATCATAACAAGACTAGATCTGCACCGGGCTTTGCAGTTTACACAGCACTTCGTTAGATGTCGCGTTTAACCAGCCGCTGTGAGCCTGATGTTATTTTTGTGGGGGTGTAGTCGAGTGAAAAGCTGGCATAGAGCCTCCCCCTAACCCTGGGTTCCAGCAAATTCGATGGAAAAGATTCTCACTCAACCATCGTTGACCCATTTTGTCTGAGGGCTCAGCGTCCCAGATACCTTCCAAAAACCCAAGTCAAACCCTGTGCTCTGGGGTTGGGTATCAGATCCATGGGCTCAGGTGACTTCCTGGGCTTTAGGGTCAGGAGTCTTCAGGGTTCTCTGGCTTCAGCACAGCCCTGCTTTGCTTGTTTCTCGTCAGGGCCTGAACCAGGCTCTGCCTTCGAAGATGGGAATTTAGATGGGGTGCAACAGGAGATGCCTGATCCCCAGGATCTGTGTCCCAGACTTATAGGGATAGCAGCCACTCAGGAAGCTGTGAGAGTCCATTCTGGAATAGACAGGCTGTAGTGTGGGTCTGGTTCATTCTGCCCCACCCTGTCTGTCCTTCTAGAGTGTCTGTCAGGTGTCCCATGCTGTGCCAGGGATAGGCCATCCTAAAATATTTAACACTCACTGTTTACAGTCAGCCCATTTTATAGTGAGAAAACTAAGGCTCCAAATTAGAGTATTATGGTTTGCTTCAAGTCACACAGCAATTATTGTCACAGTTGGGACAGGGAGCCACATCTCGAGGCCTGAGCCTCCCCCCAGCCTGTACCTCCACTGGGAAGATCTGTATAGTTATAAGGAATGGAGACTGGGTTATAATCAGACTCTAGGGTCCTGGCTGAGACCAGGGCTGAGGGAGCCATAAGAATGGGAGAGCATGTTGGAGCTAGGTGACAGGGTTCAAGTTAGGATGTTGAATGAGTGAACCAGTGAGCTTGGCCCCAAATCCCTGAACCAGGCCACTAGACAGCAGCCTTAGCCTCAACATCAAGGGGTGCTCTCTCAGCTTCCCTTGCTGCTATGATTTTAATATCCAGCTAAAGTGGCTCCCATTCAGTTTTACTGACTCCTCTTGTGGAACTTTGGGACTGGCTCTCAGAGGACCCTGGGCTCTGTTAACAACTGGAAATAGAGCAGAAATGAGTGCCTAGTACTCCATCCTCAAGTGGATATTGTTCCTGGTGGACAGCACTGTTCCAGCATTCCCTATCTTATAGACAAAGAAACTGAGGCTCAGAGGTTTATTAACTTGCCCAAAGTCATATGACTGTGAAGTCTAAAAGTTCTGCCTCTGTCCCTCAGATCCACCTTATGTAGCGCCAGCACCTCATAGACTCAATCTAGCAGGCTCCTGCCTGAGATTGAGGACTTGCTGCTTTCTCTTCTCTGAGTGGCTGCCCTGTGCTGGCTACCACTGCACTTTGTGCTCAAGCTTGGACCAGTGTCCCTGCATCCATAGGAACCTAAAGGTTCTCATTCAGAGGTCTTCCCTGGTGGCCAAGGATGGCTGTCAACTGGCAGTTGACAAATGTCCCACCTCCGGCTTTCCAGCATTACCCGGCCTACCTCCTGCTTACTTGCATGCGTTCCAATGAGGCACAGATGTGGCGAAATGCAGAATATTCCCAGAGACTGGGGCACAGACGAGCTGGCCACTGCTTTCAGAAAGATGGGTTGATAAGATGGCTGGCCTCTTTCAGAAGCTTCTAGCTCTGCCAACAGGCTGTGTGTGCATCTGCCGATACAAACCTAGCTTCTTTGGGGACTCAATGGTGGTGATGGTGGGCTGGTTATCCTTAGGTGTGGATCCATGCCTTGCTCAGAGATGAGGGGAAGTTTGGTTGGACATGTGATTGGCCTTTTATCATTTGCTTAGTGTGTGTGTGCAACTGCATATCCATATGAGATGCATATGTGTGGAGGTCAGGGGTCAACTTTGAGTATTGTTCTTCAATAGCCATCCATCTTGATTTTTTTTTTTTTGAGAGTGGTGGCCCATTGGTCAGCAAGACCCAAGGACCTACCTGTCTCTCCCCACTCCTCAGCACTCACTACCAACACCCTGCTCTGTGTCTTAGTCAGGGTTTGTATTCCTACACAAAACATCATGTCCACAAAGCAAGCTGGGGAGGAAAGGGTTTATTCAGCTTACACTTCCACATTGCTGTTCATCACCAAAGGAAGTCAGGACAGGAACTCACACAGGACAGGAAGCTGGAGGCAGGAGCTGATGCAGAGGCCACGGAGGGGTGCTCCTTACTGGCTTGCTCAGCCTGTTTTCTTATAGAATCCAGGACTATCAGTCCAGGGATGGCACCAGCCACAATGGCCCAACCCCCTTTATCACTAATTTAGAAAATGTCTTTTTTTTTTTTTTTTTTTGAGACAGGGTTTCTCTGTGTAGTTTTGGCTGTCCTGGAACTCACTCTGTAGACCAGGCTGGCCTCGAACTCAGAAATCCACCTGTCTCTGCCTCCCAAGTACTGGGATTAAAGGCGTGTGCCACCACTGCCCCTCGAGAAAATGTCTTACAGCTGGATCTCATGGAGGGATTTCCTCAAGGGAGGCTCCTTTCTCTGTGATAACTCCAGCTTGTGTCAAGTTGACACACAAAACCAGCCAGTACACTCTGGCTTTTTACATGGATACCGGGGTCACCGTGCTTTGCAAGGCAAGTACTTCACTGGCTGAGCTAGTCCTTCTGCCCAGTGGGCGTGGCTTTGATCAGCACAGTAGGCTTTTCAGGCCATGGGGTGACTGGCCTGGGAGAGGATGACCAGGGGTGGATGGGGCCAAAAGTCTGCAGGAGTGTCTCTGAAGATGGCACACACTGGGGTGAGGCTAGGGGAGATAGGCGGAGAGAGATGGGATTGTTTCAAACTGATTTTCCCAGCATGCACCTGGAGGTCCCACTAGTCTCACCAGGCTCCCAGAAAGTGTCCTGGGTCACCCCTGGCTGGCATTGCATAGAGACCAGGCTTCTGGCAGCCGTGTAAATAGCTGGGTCACATGAAGGTTAGGCCATTTTTGAGAGCATGGAGGACAAGGCTCATTTCCTTCGGAGACCCCGTGTCTGATAGCCCACAGGTCACAGGAAGGGGGTCACAGAATCAAACGCGGCAACCCTGCTGTTGCCTGCCCCAGGAAGCCGTCTCCCACGCCCTTGGACACCGTTCTCTGAGCAGCTAATTAAGGGAGAAAAGCTTGTTAATATTTCAGCACCGTTAACTCCACTAAGTTAGTAAGTGTCCGTTTACATTACGTGCATAAAGGGATCAATAAACATGTTCGTTCCCAGAGATGGAAGGGCAAGAGGGGTCTCAGCGAGGGAGGGATGGTATTAAAGGATCCTACCCTTGTGATCTAACCAGAGCCGAGTCCTTAGCACTGGGCTGGGCCCCCAGCAAATGAAATCCAGGAAGTGCTGTGGCTTCCAGACCAAAGCGATTTGCATGGGTTTATGTAACCTTGCTGAGCCTCATCCTTCTCATCTGAAAAATGGGAACAGCGCTAGGCTCCTTTTAAGGCAACAAATAAGGTCACTTCTGAGATGACACACTCCGTAGAACACCGCGGAATGAATGTGCGTCCCGAGTATGCTACTGTGGTGAGGGTGCTGTTATGGGGACACCTGAGGTCTGACCAAGGTCCCAAGCTCGTCCAAGTCCCTCACTGACTGACTCTCAGCAGGCCTTTAGTCACAGCAGGTGGCCTCCTGGCAGAACTAAGTAGTTCTTAGCTACTCATAGAATTTCACAGGACAGTGAACAGAGTTGCAAGGCAGCCTAGGGAACGGCAGGGTCTGAGTCCCTACCTACTGTGGTCTCAGTAAGTGGCGCTGCCGAGGTGTTTTCTTCTCTGTGCCTCAGTTTCTCACTTTGTGAAGGAGGCTAAACATTGACTTGCCTTTTTGTCTTGGAACAGAGATAAGGAGCGGGAACCTATGCATGGCACGGTAGACCACACACTTATACTGAGCATGTGCAGGAGGAGTGGTAGAGTCTTTAAACCACCTTCTAGAGAGGAGGAGTGCCCCGGAGCTCGTGTTTGTCTTAGTGGAGGCTAACGGTTTAGGTGGCTTAGTCGCTGCGTGCCAGACATCACTTTATTTATTCGACATGTGCATGCCTAGTTACGTGCGTGTGTGAGCATGAAGCATATGCCCATGTAAGAGTTCCTGCGAGCATCCTTGTGGAAGCCAGAAGAGGGTGTTGGGTGTCCCGTTAGTTTCTTTCTGCCTTATTGACTGAAAAAATGGTCTCTGAGCTAGCAAGGCCCAGCAACCTCTTGTCCTGTCGGCCGTCCCATCCCCTCCCCCAACCCCCAATACCGAGGTCAAGCCTTAGGTTTTTACATGGGTGCTGGGGGTTTGAACTCAGTTCTCCATGCTTTAACCGCAAGCACTCTTGCCCTTAGAGTGCTCTCCCAGTTGTTCTAGACACTCACATGTGTTTACTTACGCGTTCCTCACAGCGACTGCATTTTTAAAAAGAAGACTAAGGCTTGGGAGGCTTGAGAGGCACTGAATTGTTAGAGCATCCCCTAGTTTCAAGAGAGCTCAAGAGCGCCCCCTGCTTTCAATCCCTGCATAACCCGCGGGATGAATTTCTAGCGTATTCATGAGACATATATCCCTTCCAGTTTGATATCTGCAAGAGGACCACAGTAGATGGTTTCTTGTCCCTCTTCTTGCTCCTGTTTCATACTCTTGGGGGCTGTCACTCATAATGAGGGCTTGCATTAATTGGGCCAGTGTTTTACGTATGTAAAACATACATTATTTGGAACATTGGAGGTGGTTCTGAGGCAAAGACTTGAGCTGCGTCACCCAGCAGGGGGTAACAAACCTGATTGTCAGTCCTAGTCCTGGCGACTTCAGAAGTCTGCTCCTCTTTCCAGTCTGTCCCTCCTGTTCTTTGTCACATCCCCCTGCATTCCCGAAGCCACCTTGGTCCTTTTTGCTTCCCTGCTTGATCATGCCCTTTGAGAGTGAAGCCCTGCTTAGTTTTAGAGACAGTCTCTTCAGCACCCAGCAGGCGCCGACCCTGAACGTTTGTTGTTGGGCAGATGGAAGAAAGGATTATGACAGACCCTGACTAGTGGCCTTTTGAAGCAGCCGCTGCTGCTCCCGGAGGCTCCCCGGCTCCCCGGGATGTGCAGAGCCGGGGCGGAGAAGTAGAGTCAGGGACAGAAATATCAACGTTCATCTAGAGAACATAGTCTGTGGTCATGACCTGTGGAGGACAGTGCGGCACACGGCGACATGTCAGGGAGAGGGGGCACTGGGGATGTTATACCAGGAGGAAAATGTAAGGCTGGAACCATTTTTTTTTTCAAGATAAGGTTTCTCTGTGTAGCCCTGGCTGTCCTGGAACTCACTCTGTAGACCAGGCTGGTCTTGAAATCAGAGATCCACTTGCCTCTGTCTCTTGAGTGCTGGGATTAAAGGTGAGCGTCACCACTGACTGCCTCACCCAAATCAGCTATTAGCATGTGACTTTTCCTGGGGAGCCATGAATGAATGTCTATTCACTCGCTAAGGCTCCTAGGGAAACTGAGTTCATGGCGGTTACTTACAGAAGACTGGGCAACTCAGAGGTAGATACATCTGGGGAGCTTCCCCACACAACTTGCAGGCCCCTCTACCCAAGAGTCTCTCTCCAGCAACCTGTGTTGCTCCCTGTGTAACTTTCCCCAGGGGCCTCGTGAACCCTAAAGCCCTCTGAATTGCCTGGTAAATCTGCTGGAGTCTCTCTCCTCCCTCAGGGAATGATTGTTTCTGTCCCCAGGAAATGGATACACAATGGCTCCCTCATGTAGAGGTTGCAGATAGTTCTAGATTCTCTAATTACAATGATTAATGCCATCAGAGACAGGTACATAGATGGTTTTGCTATTGTTTCTTTTTTTAAAAGGTTTATGTATTTATTTTATGTATGTGAGTACACTGTCACTGTCTTCAGACACACAAGAAGGCATCGGATCTTCATTACAGATGGTTGTGAGCCACCGTGTGGTTGCTGGGAATTGAACTCAGGGCCTCTGGAAAAGCAGTCGGTGCTCTTAACCTCTGAGCCATCTCTCCAGCCCTTTTTATTGTTTCTTAACAATAAAAAAAAAAGAACTTAGTGTGTTAGTCACTGTGACAAAATACCGGAGACATTCACCTTAAGAGTTGAGAAAGGTGCCGGGCAGTGGTGGCGCACGCCTTTAATCCCAGCACTTGGGAGGCAGAGGCAGGCAGATTTCTGGGTTCGAGGCCAGCCTGGTCTACAGAGTGAGTTCCAGGACAGCCAGGACTACACAGAGAGACCCTGTTTTGAAAAACAAACAAACAAACAAACAAAACAAAAAAGAGTTGAGAAAGGTTTGCTTTGGCTCATGGTTATTGCAAATGCATACCACCATGGCCAGCTTTTTTTTGTTCTGTTTTTTTTTTTTAAATGAGTTCTGGGGATCAAATGCAAATCCTCATGAGTACAAGGCAGAAACTGAATGGGCTGATGTGTGTACTCAACCATACCTAGCCCTGCTTTGAGGTAGGCTAGCCTCAAACTCTATATATCCAAGAATGACCTTGAAGTTTTTCTCCTAAATGCTGAGGTTCATGCCTGGTTTTGTGTAGTGCCTGGGAACAAATCCAGGGATACAGTAGCTATAAGCAAGTACCCTACAAATCAAGCCACAGCCTCAGCCTCCTTTATCAAAGGTCTTCCCTTAATACTCTCATGATTCAGTCACCTCTTGCCATAGCTGGGGACCAAGCTTCCAACACATGAGCCTTTCGCAGAGAAGCATGTCATATCAAAACTTTAACAGACAGGGTGACCATCCAAACAGATACCTGGACATGTGGACCTTGCCACCACCGAACCAGCATCATCCAGACTGAGCTATCTTCTATCCCACCTTCCTGGGGACGTTCTGCTATTCCTTTCCCAGTTAATAATACCTTGTCTACCCAAGGCAGTCGCTGCCAAACCTCTGTCGCTACAAGGTTACCTTTCACAGTTCTGAATTTTTGAACAAATGAAATCATGCATTATAGACACGTTTGTGCCTGGGTTCTGACAAATTGTGCCTGAGAGGACCGGCGGGGATGGCCCGGCCATCGCTCATTTCTTTCACATTGGCTGGGGATGTGTTGTGTAAAGACAACAGCGTGAGCTAAGGAGATGGCTCAGCAGGTAAAACCCGAGCCATGCGAGTCTGAGGATTTGAGTTGGATCCTTACAATAATTTGGACACGATAATGGAAGAGCATAATCCCAGAAGAGAAGGGGAAGCAGATTCAGAATTACCACCATGTCCAGCAAGCCTGCAGTATGTAACTGATACACACTGCCTGACATTTCGTTTTGGTTTATTGCTTGTTTGTTTTAAAGATGTGTGTGTGTGTGTGTGTGTATGTGTATGTATGTGTGTGTGGGTGTATACACAGTCAGACACAGCAGAAGAAGAGGGCATCGGATCCCATTACAGATGGTTGTGAGCCACAATGTGGGTGCTGGGAATTGAACTCAGGACCTCTGGAAGAGCAGTCAGTGCTCTTAACCGCTGAGCCATCTCTCCAGCCCCTTGTTTTTGTTTTTGTTTTCAGACAGAGTCTCTTTGTGTAGCCCTGGCTGGGATAGAACTTACTATGTAGACCAGGCTAGCCTCAAACTCACAAGGCTCTGCCTGTGTCTGCCTTCCCATTGCTCTATACAAGCACGTGTCACCACACTGGGTTCCCTTTTACCACTCTTGCCAGGCTCGGGACTTGATTATGAGATTTTGTTGTTGTTGTTGTTGTTATAAGAAGAAAAGGCACTTAGATGGTTCTTTTTTTTTTAAGGGGTTTATTTGTAATTATGGGTATAGGTGTTTAGTGGGGCAAGCATATACATGTGGATTTTGGGGACTGGACTCAGGTCCTCTACAAGAGTAGTGCATGCTTTTAACCACTGAGACATCTCTCCTGCCCCTCGGGAGATGCTGGGACCTGTTGTCCGATTGCCATGAGAGCTCATTCCTGTTATATCCATCCCCAAGAGAGGAACTATGGCATTATGGGAAACACGTCTGTTTAGCGTTCATAAGCCCACTCTCTACTATATGAGACTCGGATCTCAATAGCTAATGTTGGCAGAGGGAGGCGGGCCATCTTAATGACGTCATCCGCGATGGCCGCTCCCCGCCCACCTTCAGCGAGGAAGCTACAGGCTCTGCTCGCGTCCGCTGGCCAGGGCCCCACACCCTGTCCCAGGCTCACTGTGCCCTGAGTGTGCAGCTTTGTAACTCTTTCCCATCCTTCCTTATCAGTCACCAAAACCCCTGTCATAACAACACTGCCTTGCTGTGGGCAAGCCACTGCGTCCAAGATAATAGCTTATCTTCCATTGAAACCTGTTCAACCGATGTCTTCCTTGTCAAGAGGCACCCCGGGCTTCCTGCAGACATCCATACAGACATCCATACAGCCTCCCTGGTCTTATCAGCAACCAGCATGCATGACATCTCCCGGTAGCTTGTTGCTTGATGAGGTTTCCTGGGGACCCGGGCCAAAGATGTCTATCTCTTATGCGTATGGTTGACGTTTGCGCATTTTTATGGCACGGTGACAGCGACAGGCCCACTCCCTGGAGTGCGGTGTGCGTTTTACACAGGCACCGGCGCCCACGCTGATTACAAAATCAATAGCAAGTTGAAAAGACCTCCGAGATCATCCATCCATTTTCCTCCTCTAAGTGGGGAAATGGGCTCAGAGAGGTGACTCCAATTGCCCAAAGACACACAGCTTATCGTTTAAATGCACAATCCAGGTTCATCGCTTTGTGACAGCCATATAGTTTGCCAGTGTCATGTCTAGTGGCTGTACCTCAGGTTCCTCCAGCCTATCTGGGATGGATGGCACATGCCTATTATCTCAGCACTAAGATGGTGCAAGTGGAAGGATCGGGAGTTCCAGTTCATCCTTGCTACAGAGAAGTCAGCCTGGGCTTGGTGAGACCCTCTTTCAATTTCTTGGCCTGCTGGCTGATGGCCTTTGGGGACAGTGCTCTGGTTAGATCTGTCCCATCAGTGTTGATGGTGGGCGAGTCTTTTGAACCCATGGCAGTCCTATTTTTCATTCATCATGTTCATGTCCCCACCACGTAAGATCTAGGAGCTGGCTGCATCCCCATTTCAAAGACAGGTAGACTAAGTCCCAGATATCACCGCCATTCTTCTTGGATGGCATTCGATGTGGGACTCAACCTCCCGCCACTGGCATAGGTCTTCTTTGTGCTTTGAAGTCTGAGGCACAGGCAGCTCTTCCACGGAGCCTCCCAGGATCCCACCAAGGCAGCAGCTACTGCTCTCTCCTCACAGGAATCCCTGTGAAATCACTCCTTCACAACATGGGGTTTTGTGTGGGGACCAAGTCGAGGCCTCTGGACCACCATCCTGCACCTGACAGACACATTCTGATGTGTGGACACTCTGGATACTGGGAGGCCCGCAGAGGGGATGCTCCCCCACCCCATCTGCTTTCTATCTACGCTCCTAATCTCTGTACTCTCTGTAGTCAGCAAGCAGATATGAAGCTGGGCCCTGTCCTCCTTTCCAGAGCCCAGGCATTGGTGGGTGGGGATGCCTTGTGTTAGGAAGAAGGGAATAGACTCAGTTTTCCCTTGTGCTCCTGTAGCCAAACCCTTGGCTTACCCCTTTGAATCCTGGGTGGAAGGGAGCCACAGTCTTCTGAGGTCTCCTAATCTCCCACTAAAACTTCTATCCCTTGGAGGGGAAGCTACACACAGCTTGGGACAACATGAACAGATGAGCTTGCTGTGGGAGAGAGGCCGGGAAGGGGCTGGGCTGAATCACCTTCTCTAAAAGCAGAGACTGAGGGGGTTGGGGAAGTGTCTGAGTGCATGAAGCACTTGTTTTATGTGTAAGACAGGAATCGGATCCCCAGAACCCATGTAAACACCAGGTGGGCATGCCAGCCTCGGCCTTGGGCAAGCAGGCTAGCTAGCTAGCTGTCTGAGAAAGATCTGGGCTCACTTGAGAGACACACACATGCATGCACACACTTTCACATACATACTCATACACACTCAAACACACATACACAGCACACACATACTACAATTGAAAAAGCAAAGGCTGAGAGGGTAGAGGCGGGTGTAGGCATGCGATCTGCTAGCTATGTGGCCTCAAGAGAAATTGAGGTGGGCAGGCAAGCAAAGATGGAGTTTAGGATGTCTAGGCTTACCCTGTCCCTAGGGGGAACCCGAGAGCCTGAACAGCCATGGCCAGCCCTCCCTCTATATGTGTGTGTGTGTGTGTGTGTGTGTGTGTGTGTGTGTGTGTGTGTGTACGCACGTGCACAAGCACTGGAGTGCTGGGAAATGGGTCACCTGAGTGTTGTCAGCCATTAGCTGCAGAGGGAGGATGGGCACACCCGCCACATTGCGGAGCTGGGTGTAGCACCAAGAGCAACCAAGACTTGGAGCTACCAAGACAGTGAAGCCAAGCTAACAGAGCTACTGGCTCCTACCCAGCCTGCAGTGTCATTATGTTAGTGTGTCCCAAGTCCTGTCTGGCCACTGTCCTCAATAAGCCAATTAAAAGGGACGTATTAATAGTAGAATGCAGAAAAGGTTTTACTCAGCATGGCCACGTTGGGAAGAGGGACAGAGATCCAGTGAAACCCCAAGGCTATCTTTAGGGGTCCTGAAATGAGATTAAAGTTTAAGCAGAGACCAAGGATGTGGACACTATGCAGTCCCTGTCAAGGTGTGGTCTCGCCCACTGTTGACCCATAGTTGTCTGAGCATGGGTCTCTTCCTGTAAGGTGGTCTGATACATTGTAGAAACTGTGTGAAATCTCTTCCTGGGAGACAAGTTCCTTTTCTGACTGGTCCTTTTCCTCTTCCTGTGGGATTCCTGGAGGAAATTTCCATTCTTTGTTTTAATAGTCTGCTAGTTTACGTTAAAAGACACGGTGTCTTTTTAGAATCTCTTTATTTCTGCTATGCCTATTACAGCAGAGCATGTGGAAAACCCCTGTCCCCACCTCTTGCCCTTGTCCCTCACTGAAGAACACATATGGTACCACATATTCCCAAATCCAGAGGTTTGGGACTCAGAAAGAGTCAGTCCTGGCCCAATGCCGGTGAAGTCTGGGAAGTCAGACTGGACTCTCCCCAGACACACTCAGAGCTCCTGACTCTGTGAGTCCTCCCTACCCTCCTCTGTCCTCTCTCCAAAGCTCCAGCCCAGGCCCAGATCGTGCATGCAGGACAGGCCTGTGTGGTGAAGGAGGACAACATCAGTGAGCGGGTCTACACCATCCGGGAGAGCGACACCCTGGTGCTGCAGTGCCTGGTCACTGGACACCCTCGGCCCCAGGTAAGATGAGCCTTGCTGGGCTCCCATCCTGACCACGCTCCCCACTGCACCGCTTTGCCTGGGATCAGAGTTTGAAAGGAAGCAGGAGCCAGAGGCTTACACTCCACAGAGCAAGCAACATGACAGAATAGGAAAGACTGGGACTGGATGACTAGCCTGGAAATTAACTCTTCAGGGAAGTCTTGGATGCTGTGGGTACCATCACCTGAGTACATTGATAGCTGAGACGAAAAATGGAATAGCAGTTGCTCTGTTACACCCCACTCCTCAACTATGTGGAACAGATACATCTTTACACACACCCTCAAGAAATGCTAGAGGGCGAATTGTATGCCAAGGAGGCCCCTTAACCATTCTTCTCTCTCTCTGTCTTTCTGTCTCTCTCTGTCTCTCTGTCTATCTCTGTCTGTCTCTGTCTCTCTGTCTGTCTCTGTCTCTGTCTCTGTCTCTCTGTCTCTCTCTCTCTCTCTCTCTGTCTCTCTCTCTCTCTCTCTGACACCTCCAAAGGACCCATTTTACAGCTAAGAGAAAGTGAGGCTCTGGGATGCTGGGCAAACTCCCAAGGTCCCACAGCACTTAAGAAATCGGAAGCAGAGTCTGAGTCTAGAAGCTGTGCCCTCTGCAGCTTGGCACGCTGCCCTCCTCTTTGGGTCGGGAGCTGCACGGATAATACGGGCAGCACTTTGGTCTCTTGGCAGGTCAGAGCAAACTCTGGCGGTTCAAATCGCAAAGCAATTAGAAGGGGGACAGAAGACAAGTGTCTGGAAATGCCAGATGAGTTTTGTCATAGATCAAGTGCTCAGGTTCGGCCAGGAGGTGGCTATTGCTGAGGGAAGAGGCAGGGAGGGAGGAGGGCTGGAGGAACCTGCTGCCTGGCAAGCAGCTGTGACCTTTAATACTTGAATAGCAGCAAAAAAAAAGGTGGCAGTTGGATTCTAGGAAGGACATTGAAATACAGAATCCTTTTCTTCCCCCCTGATAATTTGGGGGAATGGAGACAGCCTCCATAGCTTCGGCTTTGAGATAAGCAGATGCATGAGGAAGCCCCTGAAGATTCCTTCCACCTAAAGACTCCAACACAGCTCAATCCCGCTCAAAGGTTTGCTCGGCATTGAAGACCGTGCAGCTGCACCTCTGGGAATCTGTGTTCACACGGGATGGCAGGGATATGGCTGGTGAGGCTGAGGAGGAGGCCGCTAGGCTATACCCATCATCTGTGCCTATGTCCCATTATGTGCCCACTGGTGACCGTGACTGGGTGATAGGGTCTCATGTAACCCAGGCAGGGCCTCAAATTGCTGCCTAGCCAAGGATAACTTTGAACTTTCACCTTCCTGCCTGGACTTACATTGTGACACTCCAGACACTAGCTTTGTGTAGCGCACACCCGGTTTATGCAGTGCTGGGGATCGAACCCAGGGGTCTGGTGCACGCTAAGCATGCTGGGTAAGCATCCTCTGTCTTCCTGTATCCATCAATAGCTTCATTGTTCCCCCTGTCAGACAAGCTTACGTGTTTGCCTCTGACCTATCTCTCCCACAGCTGGCCAGACTCCGACCTTTTGTGTCTCATATGGGTCTCCTCTTCATCAGCCCATGTAACCTCTTTATTAGTTCAGCTCTTCAGCCCTGTCCCTGGTCCTGGTCCCACTGAGGTAGATTGGAATTGATCTCCCAGACTCTTTGCTTGCCCCCTTCCCTTCATTCCGTTGGAATGATCACCCCCAAGTCTGCTCCGTCATTACCCCATCCTCTCCACTTAGTAACAGCCAGTGGCTCCCCATTGTTTACTAGCTTTGCTTAAGCCCCTGGGGCGCAACTGCAGACTTTCTGTTTCCTGGCCCCACTTGCCCCGGAATGCCCATGTCCTGGCCCATATGGGCCTCCATCATTCTCAGTATGCCCCACTTCTGTCACTGAGATATCCTCTCCCCAGATGCCCCCTTTCCTGCTTGCTTCCTTACAGTGACAGTGAGCATCTGTCATGTTCCAAACACAGCAGTGGGCGTCAAGGATGCAGCTGGGGCACCTATCCATCAGGAGAGCGAGGGCGGGGCCTGAAGACCCATGCCGAGGTCAGGATGGAGAACTGAGTGGACACAGAGCTTGTCAGTCCAAACAAGAAGCAAGGGTGTGAACATGCTATAGTCTGAGACGCAGAAGCAATCTACACAGAACGGGAAGCCACAGACCCAAGATTTTTTGCTGCCGCTCAAGCAATCCAGTGACTTTAGGACAAGTTGTTGGTCAGGGAGAAAGAGTGACTTAGAGAGATAGCAAGCTGGAAAAGGCGGCAGGCTAGGGGTATAGCTCCACAGAAGGAGGGCTTGTCTGTCGTGTGTTCTGCCGCATCCTGGCATATCAAAATAAGGTGTGGTGATGCATACCTGTCGTCCCAGCACTTTGGAGATGGAGTCCGAGGGGTCTGAAGTTCAAAGTCATCCTCGGATAGATATCAAGTTTAGGGCCAGCCTGGGCTATTGGAGACCCTGTTTGGAAAATAAAAGGAACGTCTCCCACAGGTGGTGGGTGCTTATGTAGGGAGTGGGGTGGGGGAGGGGCAGAATGGACAGATAGATGGGGGCCAAGCAGTCCTTGGGGTGGTCACAGACTTTGGGTGTTCCAAATTTCTGATACGCAGGCGGTGTTCTCTTTAGGCCCCCGGAATGTTCTGGGCTCTTTAAATCTAAGGAAAAGTTATGGATACAAAAGACAATTAGTCTCCTAGTTAATTACTAGGACATAAAAGGCCCCTCTGAGAATGAGGACAGAGTTAAAAGCCACCTTTCCCTAGAGTATGGGAGAGACAGGGGAAAGTAATTGTCCCTTCCTGGACAGAGGAAGAAAACATTTGCTGGGGTGGGGTTGGGGAACAGTTTCAAAGCTGTCAGGTGTCAGTCTGTGATAAAGCTATCGAGAGATACCGAGGACAGCCCAGCCATGTGACGTCTCAGGTTAGTGGGATTTTAAGTCAACTAATAGCAAATGAATTGAGAGGGTTTAAGGACCCCCCCCCACCCAGACCCCTTGGGTGCCAGCGTCAGTGAGCAGAAGCTGAGGAGAATAGAGCTGTGCACAGCTCTGCAGGAGGTGGAGCCGGCCGTATACACAGAGCAGTAAGGCTGAAGCCCATGGGAGGCAGTGTTTTCATTGCTCTGGGGACAAAATGCCAGAGAAAGAAGACTTTTATCTCAGGGTTTCAAAAGTCTCCCAAAGCACACCCCTATTGTGACACACTTCTTCAAATTAGTTCCCATTTTCCAGTTTCCACAATCTCCACACCAGCAGATCTGAACCCATCGGTGGCCCACCTCCTCAAAGCCCGTCGGCTAGCAACAAAGCCTTGAACACATGAACCTTCTGGGGATACTGCACATCCAAACCACAGAAGGGCTGCAGGTCCATCCACTAAGCTGAAGTGGATACCCAAGAGCTTCTGCCTGTGAAGCGGGCAGGAGCCTTGGTCACAGCAGGGTCACAACAGGCCAGGATCACATCAGGGTACCAACACCTAGGAGAAAGCAGAACCTTGCCCTATGTCTTGATCAGTTTAGTACAGGGCAGGGGAAAGAGCAAACAAATCACAGAAATAAAAGCAGCGAAGTATTTTTTTTTAATGGCTTTAGTACCTCCGAGATAGCCAAAGAGAAAATTAGTGACTTGGGTGCTAGAGTGAAGGACATTAACCACAAGTCTGGAGGAACAATGGAAGTTATGAGAAGGATTCTGAGGACGTAGGTCTCTTAGAAGCAATGAACAAGCACGGGACCGCTGGATTTGGTCCCAACCTCCCATTAACAGACCCCGAGCTACACTCGTGGACTACCAGCCACTGTGGAGATGGGGAGGCAGAAGAACAGGGAATTCCGAGCTACCTGTCAGCTACATAGCATTTGAAAACAACCCGGGAAAAGGAAAAACAAAAACAAAACACAAACCCCAAGTTTTGAATAATACGTTAAAACCCACATCATCGGCAAATTAAGGTAAATCCTCAGCATCAACAATTACCAAGAGCGATATTAATAATAGAAACCGTTGACTGACTAATGCGTTTGAGGCACCACATTTAAGTGCTTCGCTCCCTAAGCCTCATAACTTGCAAAGTAGGCATTATGCTATATTAGTTATTGTTGACTGGCAAATACTTCAAAATGCAGGGGCTTGAGTCCCGGAACACTTCCTTTCTCTCAGTGCCGGGTGGCAGGAATCCAGCAGCCGGCAGATTCTGACGCAGGCTCTCTCAAAAAGGCTGCAGTTGGGTGTCAGTCATCCCAGGAGGAGTGGGGCTGGAGAACTCTCTTCAGAGAGAAGTGGCTGATGACGGCCTGAGGCTGTAGCTTCTCCTGGGTTCCTCTCCACAGGACTGCTTAGGGCAGGAGACCTGGCTTTCTCCTGATCAAGGCTAAGATGGAAATCAGTTTCCTATCCTAGTCTAGGCTCTCCCCTGCTGAAGTCTATTGGCCACACAGACTCACGGTAGAACAGTGGGCAGGGCCTACAGAAGAGAGTGGAACCCCTTAAGCCATCTTTGATACTGGCTTCCAGAAGAGTTCTTTCACATCCAGGAGTGTGAGGCTGAGGGCTCAGTCACCTAGGAGATCACTAAGCTAACAGGCAGGTCCACACCCATTCAGTTAGCCGTCTTCCCAACACTAGGTATATGCTTGCCCAATCTTTCGTTAACATTAGGCAACTTAGCTGGGAAAGAGGCACGAGAGGCTCGCTCAAGTCCCATACACGTCCTGACAGACCCAGAGCTCTGCCTCGACTCCTGCGAGCCTCTTCCCTGACCTTTAACCTCTGCCCTTCGGTTCTTATCACAGTAGCATTCTAAGGAGTCATGGGGTCAGACCTGGGTCCACCCTCTCCTGTACCCTGGAGAGCATGGAGCAGGCAGGAGACGCCTGCGCAGGCAGGGCCTTCAGCCTCAGTGTGGTGACTGCCCACCTAGGTGCGGTGGACCAAAACTGCCGGCAGCGCGTCGGACAAGTTCCAGGAGACGTCGGTGTTCAACGAGACACTGAGGATCGAGCGCATCGCCCGCACGCAGGGAGGCCGCTACTACTGCAAGGCGGAGAACGGAGTGGGCGTACCGGCCATCAAATCCATCCGCGTGGACGTGCAGTGTGAGTTGAAGTCCCTCGAGGCTCTGTACCCTGACGGGCCGTGCCCCTCCAGGGCTCCCGAACCCTCAGGGGTGGGGAAGGGATGGAGAAGTGGCCAGGTAAGGAAGGACTGGAAGATGTCGCTGGGAATGGTCAGCTGTATGCTATCTCCCTGCCCTGTATCTCCCTAAACCTTTTCTGCATTTCCATGTCCTCTCATGGACCGTGATGTTACCCTTTAAAGGGCATATTGAATTGTACTTCTTTCTCAGATGAAGAAAAAGCGAGGTACCCCAGTCTTGTTTCCAACCACACCCCAGAATGGGGACAGCCTTCTATGAGAGTTAAGGACACAAGGACAGTTCTGGGATTCTGCTCCCCAGAACCCCATGAAACTGTAGGCTCCCCCAGACACAGCCTGGGCTGTATACTAGACTCTCTGAGGAAAGTTTAAATTTTTATATATTTACATAGTGGGGGAGGGAGGTCACAGGACAACTTGAAGGAGCTCTCTCCTTCTGCGTCCTGGGTCTTGGGGATCAAACTTCTGCCATCAGGGCTTGGTGGCAGGTGCTTTAGCAGGTTGAGCTATCTCTCCTGTCCTCATCCCTGGGCTCTGCTTCCAGAAGGTCTTAGGTGAATGACAGAGAATGTGGCCAGACATCAAGGATGCCTGAAGCCATTGTTTGACAGTTATTCACGTTTGCACACATGTGTAAGCACCACTGGTTTTTCGATGTAGTGTGTTTTCAAGGAGCTAGGCTAGAGCGGGTGAAACCTGTGGTCTGGAGGCAACGTGCACCCTAAGAAGGCTGTAAATGCTGCCTGGCACAGACCAGTAAGCTCACTGAAAGCATAGACATTCATTTGTGGTTTTTTTGTTTGTTAGTTTGTTTGGCTTTTGGCATCTGATCACGCAGTTCTCAGTCATGAGCTTTCTAGATCAGAGCATCACGTCCCACTGTCAAAATGTCAGACATGGGGCTGGTGAGATGGCTCAGTGGTTAAGAGCACTGACTGCTCTTCCAGAGGTCATGAGTTCAAATCCCAGCAACCACATGGAGGCTCACAACCATCTGTAATGATATCTGATGCCCTCTTGTGGGGTGTCTGAAGACAGCTACAGTGTACTTACATATAATAAATAAATTAAAAAATTAAAAAAAAATGTCAGACATGCCTGCTAGGTAGTTCCCTGATGTACTCTTCGGCAAACAACACCTCAGTGACGATAGCCACCCAAGAAGAGTTCTAGGCATCAGTGTTACAAAGAAATTCCAGTTCATATGTGGCTCAGTTGGTAGGGTGCTTCCTCAGCATGCAAAAGGTGATGGGTTTGATCCCCGGCACTGCACAAACTGAGTGTGGTTGTGTGTGTCTGTAAAAGCCGAGCTTGGGTGGTAGAGGCTGGAGGATCAAAAGTTCAGCCTCTGCGTAGTGAGTTCCAAGCCAGCCTGGGATATGTGAGACCCTGTCACAAACAAAAAAACAAAACAAAACAAAAAAACCCCAAAACACAGAACAACAACAATAACAAAAAAACTCCCAAAACAAAAAATCAACAACGAACAAAAAAAATCTCCATATCATTTAAACAGAGCTGAAGGGTACCCATCCTAGTCTGGTTGTCAATGAAAAAACTGAGGCCCAGAGAGAAAAGGAACTTAGGTAGGTCACGCTACCGACTTACAGCCAATGAGGGAGTTTAAACTTGACTTTCAGCTTGTTTCCAGTCTATACTGCCTGTTCCATCCTATAAACTGTGTAGAGCTGGAAGCCCCATACAGGTCCTTGGGGGGAGGGCAGCGGATAGGAAGCCTGGGAAGTCACTGGATCCAGTCCCTCCTCTAATAGCTTGGTTAAGCTTCCAGAGCCAAAGGCAGGCATCAGCTTCCCGTGTCCTCTGAAAGTAGCTCTGCCCTCCCCAACAGCTTCAAGGAGCCCCCCACAACCCCCGCTCTACGGTCACCTTGTCTTGACTTAGGGCTGGTGTCCTTGCAGACTTGGATGAACCTGTGCTGACGGTGCATCAGACGGTGAGCGACGTCCGAGGCAACTTCTACCAGGAGAAGACCGTGTTTCTACGCTGTACCGTCAGCTCCAACCCGCCCGCCCGCTTTATCTGGAAGCGGGGCTCTGACACCCTGTCCCACAGCCAGGACAATGGGGTTGACATCTATGAGCCTCTCTATACTCAGGTCAGGATGGGCAGCTGGCTCCACACACTCCTGTACCCCAGGAGAGATCTCGGGGGGCTGAGGTCTGGAGACTGGCCTGACTTCATAATTCAGTGCCTGAGTGGGAGGCTGGAATCCACACAGCCTGGGGTAAAAAAGTCAGAGCAGAGAGGTCAGAGTAAGTCCCAAACAGGGGGCTCCCAAAGACAACCTGTTCCCTGGAATATGGCTGGATAGGAAAAAAAAAATCCGAAAGACAAGCAAGCCATCTGTGCCTGCTACTGTGGCTGAGATACTGATGAACAGCTACCACAGGAGTTGGTATGGAAAGGCCCCTCTCAGTTCCAGGAGATGGTGACAAAGCCATTCCACCAGGGAGGCTTTGAGAAGGAACTGTCAGCCCCTTATGTGGCCTGTAGGCCAGTCCCATGTTGTGTGGGTTACAAGCCACAAAGGTATTCCCTTCCCACGCCTCTTCCCAGAGGCGGAGACTCGGCCTAACCCTGGCATCTACACTCCAGGGCAGCCTCTGCCATAAAGAAGCCGGGTAGAAGCTCAGCGGGAGGGGACGGAGCTGAGCTGGAGGCTTCCTGGGGAAGATGGTATAGGCGGGGTTTGGGGAGATAAGAACCAGCATAGGAATTGCTTGTTGTCTGTGGCGTGGGATAGATGAATGAATGTGGGGGATCCCAGGAGATCCGAGCAGGTCCCTCACTCCAGTGATCCACTGCCACCCAGGGAGAGACGAAGGTCTTGAAGCTGAAGAACCTGCGGCCCCAAGACTATGCCAGCTACACCTGCCAGGTGTCCGTGCGCAATGTGTGTGGCATCCCAGACAAGGCTATCACCTTCCAGCTCACTAACACCACGGGTACAGGCGCCTCCCCATCCACGCCCACATGGACCCACTCCTCACCCCATGCCCAGCTCCTCCCGCCCCCTGCCCCCAACATCCATTTCTGGGTTTTCCCCGTCCTACCAGAGCTCCCCTGACCCGCCCCGCCCAGGTTTCTCTGTTCCCTCATCTCCTTCTCCTTTAGCCCTGGAAGTCTCCTGAGACCCCACCGCCTTGTCCCCTTAGCACCTCCAGCCTTGAAACTGTCTGTGAACGAAACTCTGGTGGTGAACCCTGGGGAGAACGTGACAGTGCAGTGTCTGCTGACGGGCGGCGATCCCCTCCCCCAGCTCCACTGGTCCCACGGACCCGGCCCACTGCCCCTGGGTGCTCTGGCTCAGGGTGGTACCCTCAGCATCCCTTCAGTTCAGGCCCGGGATTCTGGCTACTATAACTGCACAGCCACCAACAACGTAGGCAACCCAGCCAAGAAGACGGTCAACCTGCTGGTGCGATGTACGTGATCTGGAGGGGTAGGCGGGGTGTAGTGGGACAAACAGGGTCCCGGTCGTTCAGGGACAGCAGGTCAACCGGGAGAGGGAATCGTCTCTTTGCCCCAGAGGGTGAGGTGTGTCAGGGAGTCATGATCCAGGCGTTCTGATTTCCCTGCAATTCATCAGTCTACCATTAGGGGCAGAAGAACGGCAATTTGCAATGGGTCTGGTATTGATGACCTGTTTCTTTTAGATGGACAAGTATAGGCTTCATAAAGCTAAACGTGGGTACAGTAGGCTTCAGGGGATAGTCCCTGGCTTTCTTCCTAGCTGCAGACTGACCAAATTTTTAAGTGACATTAACATTTCAATAGACCATATATACATTTTAATTTTATTTTATTTTGGAGACAAGGTCTTACTATGTAGCTCTGGCCAGCCTAAAATTCACTCTGTAGACCAGGCTTTTCTCTGACCCATAGAGATCTGCCTGGTTCTGCTTCCCAAGTGCTGGGATTGAAGGTGTTCTGTGTATGTGCAAATCTCTAGTAGCATAGAGTGTCAATGACTCTGAGGTTAATTACTAAGTGTAAAACACTATCAGACTTAGACAAGATCTAAAGCAGTATAGATTAACTAAGTATAACCCTTACTAACCCTCAACCTTTGTTGCCTTCATTAGCGGCTTGTTGTGATTTGGAATTTCTATTTTTGTTTTTTGTTTGTTTGGTTGGTTGTTTTTTGTTTTTTGTTTTTTTATTGTTATTATTGGTTTTTGTGGGGGAGGGTGTTGACTTTTTTTCTTTTAAGGCCAAAACTTTCACAGTATGATAATGCAAACCTGTTATCCAAGCAATGGAAGTTGGAGGCAGAAAGATCAGGAGTCAAGGCTATCCTTGGCTATATAGCAAGTCCAAGGCTAGCCTGGGCTACCTGAGATCCAGTCTCAAAAAAAAAAACCTCTTAAAAATAAAAAATAAACAAAACAAAAAACAAAAAAAATACAGCCTGAAAAGATGGCTCAGCAGTTAAGAGCACTTGCTGCTCCTGCCGAGGTCCCAAATTCAGTTCCAAGAGCCCACATGGCGGCTCACAACTACCTGTAATTCCAGTCCCAAGGACTAGACCCTTCTTCTAGCCTCCATGGGCACCGTGCACACGCATGGCGTACACATACAAAAGTAGGCAAATACCCATACACTTTTTTTTTTTCAATACAAGCTTTCTCTGTGTAGCCCTGGCTGTCCTGGAACTCACTTTGTACACCAGGTTTGGCCTCGAACTCAGAGATCCGCCTGCCTCTGCCTCCCAAGTGTTTAAAACATCAAACAAGTAAATTTTAATAAAGACCCAGGTTTATACCAGCTCTCTTTAGCCCTGGAAGTGACGTAGAGGTGCTGACAAACATAACTGAGTCTCTGCTGGTTGGGACTGGCTTCTGTGGTCCTCACTTGCGGACCAGTCAGTCTCTTCCTGCGTCCCGGCTCATCCAGAAGCCGAGTCTCTTCATCTTGACTTGGACTGAGAAACAAAGTAACAAGATTAGAGCTCCCTGACCACAGCTTTCCCTTCCACAGAGAAAGCTTCACATTTCCCATCAAAGACGAGCTGTCTCCGTCCGACCCCACTTGACCTTTAAAACATGGGCTGGCGAGATCTTTCTGGACTTGAGTAGTGGCGGTCACCTCACAGGGTGACTCCACAGCCTGTGTCATCCAGCCCAGTCCTGACCTCCGTGCCACTGTACATGTTCTGTCAAGTTAGCACCTCGCTTATTAAGTAAGGACTCTGACTTCAAACGAGATCCACATTTTAAAAAGCATCCAGATCCTTGGCTTTCCGAACCCTGTGATGTCATGCAATCGCACGCAGGATCATCATGTTGGCTTTTTATCCTTAAAAAAAAATCACACAGGCATGTTGTAAAAGAGTCAGACCCAAGCAGGGGGTGGTGCAATTAATTACCCTTCAGTTTCCTTTGAACCCGTGCTACCTAGAGCGACTATCAAGACTCCTGTTTCTTTCTAAATCAGTACTTCGTACACACAAGGTTTAAAACACAAATAAAAACAAATCAGTGTTGTGGCCAAGAAGGCTCCGAGGATGTAAGTTAGATTGGCGGAGTCCCAGTTCCCTCCATCGTAAAGAAGACATAGTAACAGCGTTCTTCAGAGACAGCAAGACAGGTTAGGTGCGCTGATCCGTGTACGCTGCCTGGGCCAGCGCATCTCACTGATAAAGTGTGCTCACTACTAACGTCTGGAGTCAGTACCAACCTCACGTCTCTGCGTTGAGCTCTTTAAAACTATTAAAACACCTCTGAGCTCTTGGAGCCATTTCTGGGCTGAGAGAAAGTGTGTGTGCGCGCGTGCGCATGCGCGGGGGTGGTGTGTTGCCAGTTTGAGGGGAGAAACTGGGGTGGGTGGGACATGGATACCTGTTCTTGGGTCAGACCCACCCCCTTCTTCTATCCTCATCTCCTTCCAGCCTTGAAGAATGCCACCTTCCAGATCACCCCCGACATGATCAAAGAGAGCGAGAACATTCAACTCGGTCAGGACCTGAAGCTGTCATGCCACGTGGACGCGGTACCCCAGGAGAAGGTGAACTACCAGTGGTTTAAAAACGGCAAGCCGGCACGCACGTCCAAGCGGCTGCTGGTGACCCGAAATGACCCCGAGTTGCCCGCCGTCACCAGCAGCCTGGAGCTCATTGACCTGCACTTCAGTGACTACGGCACTTATCTGTGCATGGCTTCTTTCCCGGGGTCACCTGTGCCTGACCTCAGCATAGAGGTCAACATCTCCTCCGAGACAGGTGGGAGCATCCGGAGCTGTGGGGATTCTGGAGAAGCCCGATGGGGTGGGGTGGAGTGAGATTGGGAGGGGGACAGGATTTGGGGACAAGGGACGGGTGGACAGCGGTTTGCAAATGGACATCTAGAGGGAGGAGGATGTCATTTGTTTATGCCACATACACGCGTTGGGTTCCCGTCGTAGCCAAGTCCTACAGCCTGGGAGTAGCATGATGGGAAAATAGATGCTGTGTTCATTGAACGTGGTAGGAACTGAACCTACTTCAGATAGTTTACAAAGAGAGAGGGAGGCCATAGAATCAGCTCATGCAAAGTCCCTGAGGTGGGCGAGCATGCTGGCCGCTGGCCGTTTGGAAGACGAGAAGAGGCAGAGTGGCTGGGATTGTGGAATGGTATCAGCTCAGAAAGGTCACCATAGGGACCGCTCAGCGTGGAGGCTGGAAGTCTGAGGTCCCTCCGTGGCTCCCTGGCTGGCTGGTTGCCTCTTCTCCCCGTGCCATGTCTGCGTCCTAGATGGGAGGTCCCATTGACTTCAGCCTTCAAAGGCCTGCCTCCGATATAGTCATTTTTCAGACAGTGGCATTAGGATGCCAACATATGGATTTTGAGGGGGACAGAATGCATGGTGAAGATTCAAGTCTTTATTCTGATAATGATTATTATAATAATACAGTAAGCTGGTAATAGGACATCGAGCATTCGCTATGCGTTCTTACGAGCGTCTTTTTTCTCCCTTCACCTCTGCAGTTCATTTCCCTTGTGTAGGTACGTGTGTATACACGTGTACTGTGGTGCGTGTGTGCAAACCAGAGAATGACTTGCCGGAGTTGGGTCTTTCCTTCTACCGTGTGGGGGGGTCTCAGGGATCAATCCCAGGTCCACAGGTTTAGCGGCAGGTGCCTTTACTGTGGAGTCACCTAGCCAGCCGCGGGTGGCGGTTTATCTTCTCATCGTACTGATGATTAGGCATGCCTTAGAAAGTCACGCTTGAGAAACTCAGCGTGTGTTGGAGCTGGGGTGAGAACCCAGGCAGGGTCCTCTGGCGTCTGTGCTCAGTCGCCGCTATGGGGGACCAGAGCGTCTCCAGGACCTTGTGTAGAAGCCAGCTGACCTTGGCTGGTGAGGCACATGACCAATCGGTACTAAGACAAGTACCAAGAGTATTAAATGCTCTAATAGTTACGAGTATTCTTCCTCTGGCCTTTAATCAGTTTCTCTTGGTGGGCAACTTGACCCAGGGACCTTGGCAGACCCCTTCCATCTTTGACATCTGTACACAGGGAAACCCAAGGAGACCAGAGAGAGCAGAAGGAATTTCTTTCTTTCTTTAAACATTTATTTATTTTACATATGTAAGTACGCTGTAACTGTCTTCAAACACACCAGAAGAGGGCATCAGATCTCATTACAGATGGCTGTGAGCCACCATGTGGTTGCTGGGAATTGAACTCAGGACCTCTGGAAGAGCAGTCAGTGCTCTTAACCACTGAGCCATCTTTCCAAACCCCCAGGAGGGAATTCTTAAAGGAGATAGACTTGATTAAGAGGAGTCTGGAAAGGGGACACTAGGGAAGGGAAGCTACCTAAGGAAACCAGAGAAGGAGGTGGGCTCCATTTGAGTCTTGGGGGGTGGTGGTGGCAGGTGCTGTAGGCTCTGCCAGGTGAGGAACTAAACCCAAGGAGAAGTACAGCAAGCAGAAAAAACACAGAAGCCTCACAGTGCAGGAGACTAGCTGTTCTCCCAGTAGGTGAGAGGATTTCTCACAAGACCATCATGTATCTAGGAAGAAACTGAGGCTGCAGGTAGAAGCTAAGGCTGAGGGTCTAAAGGCCTCCTCCCCAAGCCCAAATCTAGAGCTTTAACCCCAGGAGCACTTGGCCAAAAAAAACAACAAAACAACAAAACAAACAAAACAAAAAAACTGGGGACACCCCTTTATCCTGGGGGGGGGGGCGCTAAAGGGCTCAGGAGTCCAGAAGTTTTTAATTGAGGGAAGGGGCTAGGGCTGTTTCTGAATTTGGCTCACGGGTCCAATGCCTGGAGCATGAAAGCCTTGTAAAAGGCTCTAGAAACTATTTAAACCTGGAAGGGGAAAAACAAACAAACAAACAAACAAACAAAAACAAAAAACAAACAAAACAACAACAACAACAACAACAACCCACTGGCTCCAAAATAGGAAGAGAAAACCATGAAATGCAAGCCAAAAGATGCACAAATGTTGGCAGGGTACAAATTATATAAAGGAGGTAACTGGACCTTCGCCTGGTTTGCATAGTTATTTACAAATAGTCGCATTATATTTAATTATATTTAATGCTCAATACTGGATATTTAATGATAAAATGTTTGATGTGGGACCCAGGGAGGCCTTCTTTAAAAACAACTCCATTTGGCAGTGTGCTGGGGGGTGAGTGGGTTTAGCTGTGAATAATGGAACTCTAATTAATAACGATCTAGCCGCTGGGGTGTGGCTCAGTAGCAGAGCCTCTGGCTTAGCGTGTATAAGGCCCAGGGCTCCATCCTGAGCCGGCACACAAGCTAGATCCGTGTTGCCTCATTGGGTAGAAGCTGACTGTGGAGCAGACTGGCTTAGGATGGCAGCTGGCCCCCACAAGTTCCTCAGGATTTTAGGCGTCACCAGTTTGTTGTCACCTCCGTGATGGTGGCTCCACCTGAGGCCAGTGATCTGCATCCTGACCTGCAGGAAGACCTGTATTTTCTTTAATATTCCATTGGTCAGCATTTATTCAGAGGCATGCTGGGAAATGTAGTTTTTATTCTGGATGGTCCGGGCCTTACTGAAACCAAGTATCCTTATTACTTTGGAAGAAGGGCTACAAGATGCCGGGAGATAGATAGATTAACACGCCTTGCTGATTCTGTAGGCAAGAAAAGCTGAAGGGGTGCTGGAGAGATGGCTCAGTGGCTCCCAGCATCCAGGTTGGAATCCAGGGTGGTTCACTACACCTTCTAACTCAAGTTCTGGGAATCTGGTGCCCTCTTTTGGCCTCCTTGGTCCATGCGTGCTTATGTGGATACACATGCATATACGCATAAACAAATATAAAAATGCATCTCTAAGAAAAGCTGGAGAGCTGGGAAGGAGAGGTTAAAAGTGCTTTAGAGTCTGAAATTCAAAGCTAGCTCCACTACAAAACAAGTTCAAGGCCAGCTTGGGTGGGCAACGAGTAGAGCCCCAGGTCAGAGGCCAGGGGTACCTAACTCCGTCCACCCCTCTTCATCCTCCTTCAGTACCGCCCACCATCAGTGTGCCCAAGGGCCGAGCAGTGGTGACAGTTCGAGAGGGCTCTCCTGCTGAGCTCCAGTGCGAAGTTCGAGGCAAGCCCCGACCTCCAGTGCTGTGGTCTCGTGTGGACAAGGAGGCCGCCCTTCTGCCCTCGGGGCTGGCCCTGGAAGAGACTCCGGATGGGAAGCTGCGGCTGGAGCGCGTAAGCCGCGACATGAGCGGCACCTACCGCTGCCAGACGGCTCGCTACAATGGCTTCAACGTACGACCCCGGGAGGCTCAGGTGCAGCTGACGGTGCACTGTGAGTCCCCTCCCCAGACATCCGACCTAGGCCAACCCCACCCCTCCTCCTACTGTTTGCACACCACAGAAACACTCCTTGACGTCCAGGCACAGGGAAGTGATTTTCCTCAGTTTGCACAATAAGGCTGGGATTTGAACCAGGTTTAGAGACAGTGCTCCAAACTCGGAGCCTGTGCGGTCTTTCGTTACGTGTTTGTCGAGGGGACCCACTGAGGCACGACCAGTGGCCCAGTGGCCCAGTCTAGGAAGCATGGCCCCGTAGTCTTGAGTGTGGGTGTCCTATGAATGAGTTGTGTGTACCGGCCCTGAGATTCTCCCAGGCCAGGGTCAGGAGACTGAGGGACAAATGAACTGCTTCCTCCATGGTCCTACTGACGTTAGTCCCGGTCCCCAGTCCCTCCAGAGGTGGAGCCCAGTTCCCAGGACGTGCGCCAGGCTCTGGGCCGGCCTGTGCTCCTGCGCTGCTCGCTCCTGCGTGGCAGTCCCCAGCGCATCGCCTCGGCTGTGTGGCGCTTCAAAGGACAGCTGCTCCCCCCGCCGCCTGTTCTCTCTGCCGCTGCTGCCGAGACCCCAGATCACGCCGAGCTGCGCCTGGACGCCCTGACCCGTGACAGCAGCGGCAACTACGAGTGCAGCGTCTCCAACGACGTGGGCTCAGCCACCTGCCTCTTCCAGGTCTCCGGTGAGCGTCCGGTCGGCCCCACCCCCGCCTGCTCGCCTACACCCTCCTGGGACCAGGCTCCGTCATACACCCCAACCTCCACCCCAACCTCCACCCTCCCCCTCTCCCCGCGGCCCTGCCACACGTACCTGGGCTGCTGTTTTCTTCTAGCATCTGAAGTCGTTGGCATTTGTCTTTCCAAGACTTTTGTCCTCCTCTTGAAGGCCCCCCC
>NW_021604628.1:998009-1008695 GCF_004785775.1 Grammomys surdaster | reverse complement strand
CCACCCCTGTTCAGTCCCTTTCTTTGGCCCCTTACAGCCACGCCCTTTTCAAATGCACCACAGTAGGTCCCCCCCCCCTTCAGCTTCATTCGATTCCAGCTCTGTGCTTCTGTCCCTTCAGCCCCGCCCACAATCAAAATCTGGGCCCAGTCCCATCTCAGCCATAACTCAAGTCTTTCCTCCATGGTCCCTGGCCTCAGAGGGTCCGAATGGGAAAAACCATTGGGTACCAAGCTTGTAGCTTGGAGAGAAGATGTTCCTGAGCGGCTGGGTGAGGCTAGACTAGCTAGAACATAATCTCCTCCCATCCTTCCACTTCCAACCTTCCCCCAGTTGCCATCCTAGAGGCGCTGGCTGTCGGGTGCTCAGAGACCCCCCTCCACCTTTCTTTTTGCAGCAGCCTTCTCCTCAGGAGCCAATATGGCTGCAGAAGGCCAGGAAGAGGGGCAGAAAGGCATGGTGGGGCCGAGGACAATAGACAGGCCATCTGGGTTCCCAGTGGCTTCTCATTTCTCCACTCCTTGTGGAGAGCCACCTGTCTGCCAGATCTGGTAGCAGTGCGCCTGCGGGGACCTGATTCCCTATTGCCGGGCAACCCCAGCTTTCTGAGCACCCCTGAAGGTACTAGGTGCATCCTTCAGTTCTTGCACCTCTCCACCCACTCAAATTTGCCAGCCAGTGGGCCCCTGTGACGTTTCCCACCTCCCCTCTTTCCCCCTGATCCCCCATTTTTCCTGTCTCCCAACCTTTTGACCCCTACCCATCATTTCTTTCTTTCCTCTCTATACGCCCGGCCCTCGTCTTTACCAATCTTTCTCTGTTTTCTTCCTTGGCCTTTCCTCTATCCTCACCAACACCCCCTCTTGGAACTTACAATCTGCCCTGTCCATCTTTGCTCCACCCCCACCGCCACCCCCACTCACCTACTTTATCCCCTCTCCTTCCAACACCAACTCTCCTCACGACACCCCTTTCTCTTTGTTGCCCCCCACCTCTGTTCCTCTTTCCCGTGGCTCCTCTCTCTGTGTCTCTCCCCACCCCACCCCCACCCTCCATGGCCCCATGCCCCCCTCCCTGCCCTCTCAGCCAAAGCCTACAGCCCGGAGTTTTACTTCGACACCCCCAACCCCACCCGCAGCCACAAGCTGTCCAAGAATTACTCCTACGTGCTACAGTGGACGCAGAGGGAGCCAGACGCTGTGGACCCCGTGCTCAACTACAGACTCAGCATCCGACAGGTGGGCCAGGACGTGACGCATGCGCAATGGGGCATGGGATGGTGGCGGGTCCTGGAAATAGGGACAGGGGAGGAGTTCTCAGACACGGGCCCTTCTGTCTAGACAGAAGAGGAAGAGTGTAGATGTAGTGGCCAATGCTGTGAGCCTCTGAGCACCTGTATCCTCCTTACTGGACATAGCTGGGAACCAGACATATCACAGCTGGGTTCCGGGCAAGGCCAGTTTGACTTACAGAATGAACATCCTCAGCCCAGGGCTGAGAACTGGGGGCTCTGTGAGCCACTCTCATGCCTGCCTGGTCCAATCGATGAGATCCTGTTCTGCCCAAGGCAGTAGGGGCGGGGGCGGGAGGGGAGAGACTGTGGCCCTCGGGAACAGGGCCTAGCGGGCAGAGCCAGCTTCTAATGAGTATGCTAACAGCTCTTTTGACCCTCGTTTGCTTATCAATGAACCAGGACAATGTTACTATTTCATGATGATTGTTGTTTTGAATATTAAATTATAGTGCCCAGGACACACTAATTGTCCTGTGCCTGTTGTTGCAATATGCTATTATGTATCATTGTTAGCACAGAGACAGTCCTGGGACAGGGCCTAGAACAGCAAAGTGTTCCATCTCAAAGATGGGGAAACCAAAGACCTACTGTCCCAGACCTTTGCTCCTTCCACTCTCCTGAAGCATTCCAGGGCCTGGGCTCCCCCTCCAGTGGAGGCTGTGGCCTTTTGGGCATCTGGGAACACCCCTGTATCCACAGTTGAACCAGCACAATGCCATGGTCAAAGCCATCCCTGTTCGGCGTGTGGAGAAGGGACAACTGCTGGAGTACATCCTGACTGATCTCCGAGTGCCCCACAGCTATGAGATCCGCCTCACTCCCTACACCACCTTTGGGGCTGGTGACATGGCTTCCCGAATCATCCACTACACAGAGCGTAGGTGATGGCTGTGGCGGTGGCGGCTCTGGGGGTGGCAGGGGGGAGTGGGCCCATCCCATATACCCTTCCTACACAGACTTGAACTTGGAGCACCCCACTGTTCACACTTACCCTGTCATTGCAGGCCAGGCCTACTGGTCCCCAATCCTGGCTCCGAAGACCCTTCCCCCCGCCCACCCCCACCCCCCATCCTCCAGCCTGAACAAGCTTTGTACAGCCATACACCCCAGTTCTGACTTGATTTCCTTGCTTGCTTTTTCAGCTATCAACTCACCCAGCCTGTCAGGTGAGACCCCAGTCTTTAACTTCCCTTACTCTTTAGGGTCACAGAGTCTCCCGATGGGATTAGGAACCTTGAGAGAGATACCCAGAGAGAAAAATTACTTCTTCTTGTGTTTCCATGGAGAAGGCCGGCAATAGAGGATGGCCTGGAGACACTTGCAACCATAGTTTATTCTGCGGCTTAAAGACTGTCCGGCAAAGTAACAGAAAAGTCAGACTGTCCTAAGTTAGTCCTGTTTCTGCAATGGAATTCCCTAAACAAAACGCTGCTGAGAGAAGAAAGGAAGCAGGGTTGGAATCTGTGATGCCGGACGCCTGCAAGGGACCTCTGTATAGAACGCAAGGGGTACCTGAATCTGAAGAGGCACGCCATTATTCCAGACAGAAATTTAACATGCCTCTTTAACGATGAATCCAGACAACAAACCACACTAGAATAATCACCAGTACCTGTTACCCTGTCGTCCGCACATACCCCGAGTTCCCCTGTCGCCTTTTAGCTAGCTGTTGTAGACATCTGCAAATGTCACTTTTATTCGTTAGCATTTCAGAACCACGGTAGTTATTAGACCTCACGCTAGACGTTGCAATTTAATTACATAATAAAGGAGCCCCTGTTATTATATAACAGATTACAAGACTGTTTTGACAACTGTATTTCAATTTAATTGATTTCCTTTGAAGTCCCTGTGCATTTTATTGTATGTGTCTAGAATCATTACTCTGGAAGGAAGTCTTAAACAGGCACGGGAAGTCCTGTTCTGGAATAAATTTATCCTGGACACCACTGCTTGGTCTTCCTGGCCCTGAAGCCCAGGACCTGTTGTTTAGAGTATTTAAAGGTGGCTGGCTTAGGGATGTTAAGGGGGAGGGAGGGCAAGGATAGGCAAGAAGGGCTGAAGCTAAGCCTCACTTATGTCACACCACTCCTCGTGCCCTCCACGCAGACAACACCTGTCACTTTGAGGATGAGAAAATCTGCGGCTACACCCAGGATCTGACAGACAACTTTGACTGGACGCGGCAGAATGCTCTTACCCAGAACCCCAAGCGCTCTCCCAATACTGGGCCCCCTACTGACATCAGTGGTACCCCTGAAGGTGAGGGCGTGGCCTGTTGTTAGGAATAGAGGGGAGGACTCCGGGAAGAGTCTAGGTCTGTAGACCCTTAGTCTGAGAGAGGTGGGAGGGAGACACAGACGATCCCTAGGGACCCTCTGAGGGAGACACGCCTTGTCCTCAGGGAGCCCCAGTCTTAGGGAGACAGAACTCTGACCTGATTGAAGATCACAAAGGGAGAAATTATAGAGATTCCGAACTCTGAGTTGATGCCTGCAAGGCTCTGTGAGTTGCCTCAGGGAGGTTGGGCTTCGCCAGGAATGCTAGGTCTGAAGGGAGGAAATCAGCTGGACAGAGGCTGGGTGACTGAGAAGGAAAGGCTCCTAGTATACACCCCCCCCCTCTGTTGCAGGCTATTACATGTTCATTGAGACATCCAGACCCCGGGAGCTGGGGGACCGTGCAAGGCTGGTGAGTCCCTTGTACAACGCCAGCGCCAAGTTCTACTGCGTCTCTTTCTTCTACCACATGTATGGGAAACACATCGGTGAGTCAGAAACCGCCAGATCTGACTGTATGCGCTAGCTGGGGGGGGGGGGGGAATGAGGAACAGTGGGAAGAAGACAGCTTGCCAGGTACTGGGGTCCACATAATTCAAGATGGAGAAACACAGCAACCCATCCCGGGGTCTGATTTCCCCGAATCCTAAACACATCATTGGAGGGGTGTGTCTCCCTGAGCCATGAGAGGAAGTTCCCTAAGTGGGAGAGCGAAGCGAGGACCGAGGTCTGGGAAGACAGTACAAGTAGAGCTGCTGTGGCTTCTGCCACGTGCCAAATATCAGTCACTTCGATGGAGGAGACGGACAAGTCCCTGCCCTACCGCAAACCTGACAGCTAACAGAAGCCGATAGGAGTTAGTAGTGACCACCATGGTAGCCGTTGGTCAGCATCAGGACAGCAGATGAACACGGAGCCCATGTGGGGGTCAGTCCGGGGAGCCTGCTGAGAGCACAAACATTGTTCAATGTGCGGTTTATGCTGGGTATGGTGCTGAATGCCTTTGATCCTAGCGCCTAGAAGGTAGAGGCAGAGATCAGTTTGAGGCCAGCCTGGTCTACGTAGCCAGTTCCAAGGCAGCCAGGACTGTATCATGAGACCTCGTCTTAAAAAAAATTTTGTTTT
The DNA here is from genome assembly GCF_004785775.1 of Grammomys surdaster. Classification (NCBI taxonomy): domain Eukaryota; kingdom Metazoa; phylum Chordata; class Mammalia; order Rodentia; family Muridae; genus Grammomys; species Grammomys surdaster. The sequence goes on along the minus strand of NW_021604628.1, from coordinate 1,003,997 downwards.
GTTTTGTTTGGTTTGGTTTGGTTTTAGTTTTTTAACCTACAGGAGAGAGCAAATGTGTTTTACAGGGACTGAAAGTTGTAAAAGAAAGAGCAGTAAATGCCTCCCAGCTCGTCCTGGTCCCTCTACCACTGCAGAAGGCAGGGCGCAGCGCCTCTCCCTTCACCGTTTTATACTCTGTTTTTATGCTCACCTTCTCCCTCTGGACCATCCATCATCTTGGCAATCCTTCCTTATCAGTCCCCTGAAGTTTCTCCATTGTCCTTGCGTGCCCCCCTTCCCACAGCAACTTTAAGATGCCCACAGTTCCCAGGCTCGCCCTGGAGAAGTTTCCACAGCGAGGGAGGAGGGGCAAGCTGGACCGATGAACCAGGATGGGGGTGGGATAGGACCTTTGGCCCCCAACTGTTTAGGCAGATCACAGAGTCTGGACTCTGTGAGAAGTTCCCCCTGTGGTGGGGAGTGAGGAAGATGAGTGACCCCAATGTCTGATCTTGTTTCTATTTAGTTTCAGAGCAGTCAGTTAGTTTCAGAGCAGTCAATCAATTCTGGCTTTCCCCAGTCTTAGCATTTAGTCACCCCAACAACCCCAGGCAACTATGGAGATGGTGGGTCACTGTCAGATTGGAGTAGCCCTGGGCATCCAGGTGTCAGGAGAGACACAGAGGATGTTGTAAGAGCCTGGGAAATTGGGGAGACAGAAAGCCTGAGGGGATTATCTCTGTGAGGTACAGTCCTTGCTCTGAGCTTCACAGGAGTGGGGAGAATACTAGACAGTAAAGCTTTTGGGGGACAGCTTTGAGGCCACCTAAGGGGACTCTCATTGTCAGACCTATGGGACAGGAATGGGCTATTCCAGAGATGAAAGGCATCCTGCCCCCTGACAGAATCCTCCAGCTGTGGAGAGACTCCATCCCAGGTCTCGCTAATCCTCAGCTCAGGACCCTTCCTGTCACCATCCTCAGGTCTCCCATGCCAGGCACAGCTCTTAATTGTTGCCTCCTGAAGCTGGCACCCCAGTCCCTTGCTTGAATAAGGGCACATTCCTGCTTCTGAGGGCTTCTCCTCAGAGTGATCCCTGGCCTGGAACATTATTTGCTCCTTCACTCCGGTTTCCTGGGGGAATCCCTCACTACCCCACTGAACGTAGCTGTCCTCTATTGCTTTTTCATTTTTTAAAAAAAATATTTATTTAGGGCATCGGATCCGATTACAGATGGTCGTGAGCCATCATGTGGTTGCTGGGAACTGAACTCAGGACCTCTGGAAGAGCAGTCAGTGCTCTTAACCACTGAGCCATTTCTCCAGCCCCTTGTGTGTTTGTTTGTTTGTTTTTTCATTTTTATGTACATTTGTGGGAGGGGACTGCGCGTATGTTCGAGTCTGTGTATATGCACCTGCCTGTGGAGTTCAGACATTGTTCCTCCGTCAAACTCCACCTTATTACGTTTTGTTTTGTTTTGTTTTGTTTGTTTTGTTTTGTGGAAGGGTCTTTCTATATAACCCTGCTTGGCCTAGAGCTCACTGTATAGACCAAGCTGGCCTCAATCTCAGAGATCTGCCTGCCTTTGCCTTCCGTGTGCTAAAATTACAGGCATGCACTACCATACCTGGCCAACGTTAATTTTTTGAGAGAGGGTCTTTCCCTGAATCTAGAGCTCACTGATTTCAGTAAAGAGAAGGCCTAGCAGTTAAAACAACACTTGCCGTTCTTGAAGAGGACCTGGGTTCAATTCCTAGCACCCACATGACATCCCAAAATGGTCCTATGTAACGCCGTTTGGGGGCATCTGATGCCCTCATCTGATCTCTGTCGACAAAACTCTTACATACACACTTATATACATGCAGACTCAACACACATAAACTAAAAATGAATAAATCTTTTTTAAAAATTGTTTTTGAGACAGGGTTTCAGCCCAAGCTAAAACTCAAATTTGTTTTGCAGTTGGGGGCTTGTAAGGCCCCTGAAAAGCACTGAGTCTGGGCCCCGCTGAAGCCAGGGTGACCATTTCCTGTTCGGCTGGGACAAGGAGCTCCCCTCTTAGTACCCATCCTTGACTGTTGAGGTGGTGCTGGCTTTGAGCCTTAGCCTGTCCCCCAGCCTGGCTCTGCTACATAACCCCCCCCTCCCACAGTGCCTGGCAGCTTTGGGCACCAGCTGTCCCTAAACTTTGTGTGTCTCTTCAGCTCTCCTTGGTCCCAGCCAACTCCTTTCATCCAAGGCAAGGTAACATTTGGTGACTCGCCCCACAACAGGGGGGATGGCTGTCTGTCTATCTGGCATCACAGATGGTGCAGCTTTGTCTGTAGGCAATGCCATGGAAATGCCAGCCACCGGGCGCCTCTGAAGATGGATTTCCCTTTCCCGCAGAGCCAGGTCTCTTGTGCCACAAGATGGGCTGAAAGAGACAGCCAGGGGAGACTGACAGCAACTAGATACCTTTCACTAAAGCTGCAATCCGCTCCTCTTCCTGTGCCCCTCAGAGCTCCTGGGGTTCCAGATCCCCCAAGGCTGTACAGATGAGTTCAGTGCCCCTAGGCTAGTGCCCTCAAATCTTACCCTAATTCTATTCTCCATAGCCAAGTAGCCCCCAAATTTATGTCTTTAAATAAACCGTTCTGAAAGCCGAGAGGCAGTTCACATCTGTCACCTGATGGGGCTGAGGAAATGGGGACCAAGACAGGCAAATCCTAGGGGTCTGCTGGCAAGCCAGCTGTAGATCCGTGAGCTACATACACACATACACACACACAGACACACACAGACACACACACTCAGACACACACACATACATACACACACATACACACACACTCAGACACACACACATACATACACACACATATACACACATACATACACACACACATACACACACACATACACCATAGATACACACACATACACACACACAGACACACACATACACACACACTCAGACACACACACATACATACACACACATACACACACACAGACACATACAGACAGACACACACAGAGACACAGAAACACACACAGAGACACATATACAGATACACACACATACCATAGAGTGTAAATGTTCCCCTTTTTCATACACACATACACACACACAATAATAATGAATATAATTTAAAACCAAACGTTCATGGGCCTTCAGGATGGCTCAGTAATAATTCTTCATAACAAGTTCAGTGCCCAGAATCCACACGGTAGAAGAAGAGGCTGACTCTCACCCACGTGTTGTCCTTTGATAGGGCACACACTGTGGCATGTGCCCACCTTACTCCTCAAATAAATGAATAAACAAATGAATGCATAAATAAACAAATAAACAAACAAATAAATAAAGCAAACAAGCTGTACGAGATGGCTCAGAGATTAAGAGCACTCGCTGTTCTCGGAGACCACTGCATTTGGTTCCTAGCACCATGTCAAGCAGTTAATTGTGACCTGTTACCTCAGTCCTAGTGGCTCCTGTGCTCTCTTTTGGCCTCCACAGATGTGTGTGTGCACACATGCACATAGATAAAGACAAATATCTCTCTCATATATACATACATATATATATATGTATATATATATGTTGGATATCTATATTGGATATATCTATTGTTTAAAACTATATATATATTGTTTAAAACTATACAAATAAAAGTGGCCAGTCTCTCTCTGCAGCCCAGTTACAATGTATTTCTGCTCTAAGAATCCCATCAGAACTGAGGGGGGCAGGGGCAGCATTTCTGGGGTATTGATTTTTCTCTTCTGGATGAGGATGATGGTGTGAGTTTGCACCAAGCCTGAGTCACTGCTTTCATGGGAAAGAAAGGAAAAAAGGAAGGAACTCTGCAAGCTGGTCTGGGGACGGGACCAGGTCCCATATAGCAGGCTAGTGCTGTGGAGGGAGGGAGGGGCGGGCTTGGGGAAGACAGGAAGGCAAGGGTGTCCTCAACAACCTCGCCTCCCTTGCTCTCCCTCCTCCTGCCACAGGCTCCCTCAACCTTCTGGTGAGGTCCAGGAACAAAGGCGCTCTAGACACGCATGCCTGGTCCCTCAGCGGCAATAAGGGTAACGTGTGGCAACAGGCCCATGTGCCCATCAACCCCAGCGGGCCCTTCCAGGTGAGTAGACGGCTGAAGGATGTTCCAAAGGCAGGTGGCTGCCCTGGCCAGAGGTCTTAGGGAGGTCCCCTGCAGGCTCCCGGGGGGGTGGTTAAGGCAGGGGATGGGGGCTTCCAGGTAGCCCGAGGTGAAGGGGTGGGGAGGCTCTGGTGCCAGGCCCAACGTCCCCAACCCCTCCCCCTGCTCTCTGACCCCACCCCAGATTATTTTTGAGGGGGTTCGAGGCTCAGGCTACCTGGGGGATATTGCCATAGATGATGTCACACTGAAGAAGGGAGAGTGCCCCCGGAGGCAGTTGGATCCCAACAAAGGTATGAGTCTGGAAGTGGGTTGGGAAAAGGGGGGGAGGGGAGGAGGGGAGGGGGGAAGGGGGCTGGGATGGAGGGTTTAGGATGCCTGGATGACAAGAACTGTGTGTCTGACTGTGAAGTGAGTGTCCACCCCGAGTCAGGCTGTGAGAAAAATGGAGGACCCAAAGAGGCCACTGGCCCTTTCTCACCTAAGCTTACTGAAGTGTCTTTAGTATATACCTGTGGCCCAGGTATTTCCTGTGTGAACTGAGTGAACTGTGTGGACTGTGTAAACTGTGTGAACTCTGTGGACTGTGTGAACTGTGAACTGTGTGAACTCTGTGGATGTGTGAACTCTGTGGACTGTGTGAACTGTGTGGACTGTGTGGACTCTGTGGACTGTGTGAACTGTGTGAACTGTGTGAACTGTGTGAACTCTGTGAACTGTGTGGACTGTGTGAACTCTGTGAACTGTGTGAACTCTGTGAACTGTGTGAACTCTGTGAACTGTGTGGACTGTGTGAACTGTGTGGACTGTGTGAACTGTGTGAACTGTGTGAACTGTGTGGACTGTGTTGACTGTGTGGACTGTGTGAACTGTGTGGACTGTGTTGACTGTGTGGACTGTGTGAACTGTGTGAACTGTGTGAACTCTATTAACTGTGTGGACTGTGTGAACTCTGTGAACTGTGTGAACTCTGTGGACTGTGTGAACTGTGTGAACTCTGTGGACTGTGTGAACTGTGTGGACTGTGTGAACTGTGTGAACTCTATTAACTGTGTGGACTGTGTGAACTGTGTGAACTGTGTGAATTGTGTGAACTCTGTGAACTGTGTGGACTGTGTGGACTGTGTGGACTGTGTGGACTGTGTGAACTGTGTGAACTCTGTGGACTGTGTGAACTCTGTGGACTGTGTGAACTCTGTGGACTGTGTGAACTGTGTGAACTCTGTGGACTGTGTGAACTGTGTGGGCTGTGTGAACTGTGTGAACTCTATTAACTGTGTGGACTGTGTGAACTGTGTGAATTGTGTGAACTCTGTGAACTCTGTGAACTGTGTGGACTGTGTGGACTGTGTGAACTGTGTGAACTCTGTGGACTGTGTGAACTCTGTGGACTGTGTGGACTGTGTGGACTGTGTGAACTGTGTGGACTGTGTGAACTGTGTGAACTGTGTGGACTGTGTGAACTGTGTGGACTGTGTGGACTGTGTGAACTCTGTGGACTGTGTGAACTCTGTGGACTGTGTGAACTCTGTGGACTGTGTGGACTGTGTGGACTGTGTGGACTGTGTGAACTGTGTGGACTGTGTGAACTGTGTGAACTCTGTGGACTGTGTGAACTGTGTGGACTGTGTGGACTGTGTGAACTGAGTGGACTGTGTGAACTGTGTGGACTGTGCAAACTGTGTGGACTGTGTGAACTGTGTGAACTGTGTGGACTGAGTGGACTGTGTGGACTGAGTGGACTGTGTGGACTCTGTGAACTGAGTGAACTGTGTGGATTGAGTGGACTGTGTGAACTGTGTGAACTGAGTGAACTGTGTGGACTGAGTGGACTGTGTGAACTGTGTGGACTGAGTGGACTGTGTG
>NW_021604628.1:972211-997999 GCF_004785775.1 Grammomys surdaster | reverse complement strand
TGGACTGAGTGGACTGTGTGAACTGTGTGGACTGAGTGGACTGTGTGGACTGTGTGAACTGAGTGAACTGTGTGAACTGAGTGAACTGTGTGGACTGTGTTGACTGTGTGGACTGTGTGGACTGAGTGAACTGTGTGAACTGTGTGAACTGTGTGAATTGTGTGGACTGTGTTGACTGTGTGGACTGTGTGAACTGTGTGAACTGTGTGAACTCTATTAACTGTGTGGACTGTGTGAACTGTGTGAACTGAGTGAACTGTGTGGACTGAGTGGACTGTGTGGACTGTGTTGACTGTGTGGACTGTGTGAACTGTGTGAACTGTGTGAACTCTATTAACTGTGTGGACTATGTGAACTGAGTCAACTGTGTGGACTGTGTGAACTGTGTGAACTCTGTGGACTGTGTGAACTGTGTGGACTGAGTGGACTGTGTGAACTGAGTGAACTGTGTAGACTGTCTGGACTGTGTGGACTGCGTGACCTGTGTAAATTGTATGACACCCACCTTCATGTTTCTTCACCCCCTGAAGAGAAGAAGCCGAGTCACAGGGCCTCTCATGGCCTACCTGTCTGTCCCTCCCTGTTCAAGATGGAGCTAACCAGAATTCTGGCTTGTTTCTTCTCTATCTTGTGTCACAGTGGTGGTGATGCCAGGCAGCGGAGCCCCCCGCCTGTCGAGCCTGCAGCTTTGGGGATCCATGGCCATCTTCCTCTTGGCGTTGCAGAGATGATGAGAGCTGTGTGGCCCCCACCCCACCCTGCCCCCGGCACACCAAAGTGTCCACATCGTACCAAAGACTGACCCCTGCCAGCCGGGGTGCCCAGGGGCGGGGCCGACTCGCCAGGGAGGGGGCCTTCATTGGCTACAAAGATGAGCGGAGAACTCGGACAGAGGCCAGGCCAGGCTCTGGTGGTTGTTCAACACACGCACACACTCACACACACTCACACTCACACACACAGATATATTAAAGCACAAGTTTCTATTCGACCTGCCAGCACCTTCTTTACTGTGGAGCTGGGACTCCCGTGAATGGCGTCTACCACCTCCAGGGACCTTGGCGCGACACGGGCCTCATCTTGTCTGCACTCTGCACTGTGTCTGTCTGACCTTGCCCTGTCCCCTGACTCAAGGCCGGACTCCAGCCCAGAGGCTTGCCAGAAGGGAGCCAGATGTGGGCAGAATATCAGACTTGGGCTGCCTGGATGGATGTCACAGGGTTCAGAGGCAGGCCAGTCGGGACTCCGTGAGCTCTCCGACTGTCCCTTGTTCAGAGGCTACCAAGGAAGGGGCACCCACTGCAGAGTGGACACACTGCTCAACTGCCCCTGACCTGCTCCCGTTCCCCTCCCCACTGTGCCCACTTGGAAGGGCCCCAGCACAGGGCTTAGGGTATGTACAATATGATGACTGCTTCCCACCATCTGCCTGACTCCAGCAGCTAGATGCCACTCCAGAGAGTCCCAGCTTGGGACTTCCAGGAGAGCTGGTGTGGGAGGAGTGGCGTGTCCATACCATTTTCCCTGGGGAGCATTGGCTTTGAGGGGAACAAAGAGTCCTGCCTCTGTGACCCCATGTCCCCACAGGGAACAATGAACTCACGGTGGAGTGGATCCCCTGGTTCTTAGGTATTTGGTCAGAGAGTTCTGAAAGAGGGGACTGGGGAGGGTAAGACACTGTCTAGTCAGCCCTGTGGAGTACGGGGTGGGGGGGAGCGGGGTGAGATGGATGGAGATGGTTGTGTCTCTTTGTTCCCTGGAATCTGGGAAGAGGTTTTTGTCCTTGGATCTGTTAGAATAGGGTCTAGAACTTTCCTCTTTGGGTCCCTTTACCCGCTACCTAGCTTCCATAGGAGAGCAAAATCCTAGCCTCTGCTAGGATGCGTCTATGTACACGTGCATGTGGTATGTCTGTGTTCGAGTGTGTCTGTATGTGCATCTCTGCGTGTGTGAGAGCATGTGTGCCCATCTGTGCCTGTGTACCACTGTGCACATCATAGGATGAGAGTGCAGGAACACGAGGCGGGGCATAGTAAGCCCCGCCTCTGGGTGAGTGGCAGCGTGCAATCTCGACCTCGATGATATGTTTGTGGGGTACTGGCGCCGTCTGCAGTCTCAGACTGCCTGCTACAGCCTTGCAACCCCTTTAGATGACCAAGAGCTTACAGATGGCCCTACTGAAGGCTAGCTCCTTGGCTGGAGGCATGGCACAGGGCTCTTCTTCCCTGTGCATTTGGGGGGACAGCTGCAGAGAAGAGGCTGGAACCCCCGGCATCATCGCAACACCTGGAGGCACGCTGAGGACTGAGACCCTTTCTGCCTAGCCTCCACCCCACCTGGCCTGTATCATCACCACCATCATCTTCTTCATCGTCATCATCACCATCATCCCTGGCTGCTAGAATGTCAGGCCAGGCTACAGCAGGACATCCTGGTACCCAATCAGTATGGTTGCCTTCCCGGCTCTTCAAGCCCTTTGTCTGAAGTGAGTTACTCTGGTTTCCAGAACACGCTTCCGTGACATCTGCAGGGTATTGCTCTTTAATTGTCCCATCTGTGCCCCAACTAGACTGTGAGTCCCTCCCGCTCTGAGCCCCTCCTTCATTCTCGTTGGCATGAGGGACACTAAAGTGGAAACGGGGTGGCTTATGGATTCTATAAGCCAGTAGTCCCTGGCCCCAGCTATAGAATCAGCTGACCAGGGGTCAGCCTGGGTGTAGGGTGTGATTTACTGGCATCAGAACGCAACCTGGTATTAGAAACATTAAGAAGCCTCTTAGGACAACCCAAGAGGGGAAGCTGGGGTCCTCTCAACTCCAGGGCCTCTGGACCAGTGCTTTGCTAGAGAAACAGTTCCCCCCTCCTCCTGGGGTCCCCACCCCACACTAAGCCTGCTCCCCCACATCAGCCCATTGTCCTTTATTGTGGGAACTCCTCTTTCTATCTCTTAGAGCCGGACACAGGAAAGGTGCACAGTATGTGTTGACCCCATGTTCTAGAACCTTCTCTGTGGCGAGAGCAGCCATGCCTGAGAGTGTGTGGCCTGAGATTACAAAGCCTGTTTAAGAAGCCCACCCTCGTGTGCAAGTGAGCGAGGCTGGGGTGTGCATGTCTGTGTGAGCCCACTGTACACACGGGCTGTGCGGTCGATACGTGCGTGTGCGTGTGCCAGGGGCATTTAGGCGCGTGCAGGGTTGAGAGTCTTAAGCGTATGTAACTGTAGGGAAGGAGCTTTTTGCACGCAGGCACCTGGGAATCAGCATTCCTGTATGTATCCTCAGGAGTCCATGTTGGAATAGGTGACCTGTGAACACCCCAGTCCCAGCAGACCAGGCTGATGGGATTTAGCGTATCTCTTCATTGGCAGCCTCACCCTCTGTGTTGAGGGAACTGAGGGAAATTGTGGCCTTAAAGCAGGGATCCCAGAGTCAAGCTCTCAGGATTCTGGGGCCTTTTTACTCCTGGTCCCTACAAGTTAGTGTCTGGGAGGAGAAAGGCATTCTTGGAACCAGGTAGTGAAGAGTAGCTGATGGGTGGTTGTCTCAGCTTGGCTGCCCTACCCCTGGGACCACAGGTAACCTCCATGTCTCATTCATCCGTGAAGACAAAGCCTGCTACTCCTGGCACATTCCTCCCAGAATTCCCTCTTTCCCATTCACCGTCCTTCTCCTGTTCTCTGGAAGCACCTGTTCAGGCTAGCGGAGCCAGAATGAGCCTCAGAAATACAGGCTTTCCATGTTATTTCTATCAAACGCAGAAGCTGGAAGAGACGGGCAGGCCTGGCTCAGTCCCCGAAAGTCTAGTGCTACGGCCCTGCGGGTGTCGTAGCACGGGCCACTGCTCCTGGGAACCTCTTACCAGAATCGCTACAGACAGCTGAGTGGAACTGATTCTTCTCTGGGTGCTCCCGATGCCGCTGAGGCTGGTTACACGCGTGGCAGGTGTTTCACTTATTTTTTTTTTTTTTTTGAGAGAGAGAAACCATCTTCCTGTCCTGTTCTGGCCTCTTCTCCCCGGCCACAGACACGCCACACCATGGACAGCACGGTTGTCACATGGAGACTGTCATTTTGCACAGGAGGTTGTGGTGGGAACCGAGACCAGCGGAGGCTGGTGTCTCAGCATCCTGACGCCCTCCCCAGGACCAGGAGGGCTTCAGAGGACATGAAGTGTTCTTGGGTTTTCTTCTGCTTGGACAGCTCCATGGGGCTAGGGAAGAATGTTTCTAGAGAATGTCCTAGGAGTGTGCTGAGTGAACCTACCTGTACCGACGAGTTCCTGCAGGCCACTGGCTGAGCTCAGATTCTCAGGTTCATTCCGTTCTGTCAGTGCTGGGTGTATGTGTGCAAGTGAGCGTGTGTGTGTGTGTGTGTGTGTGTGTGTCTGTATGTCTCTGTGTGTGTATGTGTGTCTGTGTCTCTGTGTGTGTATCTGTGTATGTGTGTCTGTGTGTGTATCTCTGTGTGTGTGTCTGTGAGTCTCTGTGTGTGTATGTGTGCCAGCATGTGTGTGTGTGTGTCTATGTGTGTCTATGTGTGTGTCTGTGTGTGTGTGTCTGTGTGTGTGTGTATCTGTGTGTCTGTGTCTGTGTGTGTGTCTGTGTGTGTGTATCTGTTTGTATGTCTGTATGTGTGTGTTTGTGTATCTGTGTGTCTGTGTGTGTGTCTGTGTGTGTGTATCTGTGTGTGTGTGTCTGTATGTGTGTGTGTGTCTGTGTGTGTGTGTATCTGTGTGTCTGTGTGTGTCTGTGTGTGTATATCTGTGTGTGTCTGTGTGTGTGTCTGTGTGTGTGTGTGTCTGTGTAGAAGGACCACTCCACTCTTTTCTGGAGATCTCTTGACCCTTAACACTGGAAGGGATCCTTAAAGGACATTGAATCTGGTATGCCCACTGTATAGGTGTGAAAACTGAGGTTCAGAGAGAAGGCATCTGCCTGTCCCCATCCCTCTCCCTTCCACGTTTGGCCTGAATTCATTGCCCAGGGGTCCTGATATAAATGCTCTCCCTCCTAACACCTTCCTGCCCTTCACTCAGACATCCCATCCCCCACTCCCACCCCCATCTCAGCCCAGTTCTGCAGGAAGAGGATTTCTCCAGGGCATTCCCAAGTATCCCACCCCCCTAAGGGAAGCCTAGTCATCCAATGCTTATCCCCAGCCCATAAGGGACAGGAAAGTAGGGACTGTTCCTGCCCTGGCCCCTCATAGACGAGGAAAGCCAATTCTCCCCATACACCCAGGCCCATTCATTTGCCCTGCCTACCCTGCCACCGAGGTAAAAGCACAACAGGAGACCCCCCTACTCATGGGTGACACGCAGGGGTCTCTCACGACCCCGCCTCACCCCTTTGCCTTGCTCTCTGTCTCCACCCAGCCTCTGTTCCCCACCACCCATCTTTTGCTCTTCCACAAACCCCAAAATGTAACTTCTAGTTGCGGACGCGGTTGTTTCAATCAATAAAGACGCAGTGTTCTAGAACTCAGGGCCAGCCTGTGTGTGTTGGGTTTCTGGGAGGGAGAGCAAGAGGCTGGGCTAACCTTTCTTCTCTGCCACCTGTCACTGTGGCCTGGACAGAGGACACTTATGTCCTGCCTGCCCACAGTGACCCCCTGTTTTCATTCACACGGATATCAGCCAAATGCCTGCTGTCACTCATGGGATCTCCTTTCTAGTGGGAGAGATAAACAGGAAACTAAGACCGATACCGAGAAGCATATTGTAAAAACAGAGAACTGTCAAAGAGGATTTGGGCTCGGGGCTTCGGGGAAGAGGTTTCTTTTTAAAAGAGACATTTAGCTGTGTGTGGTGTATGCTTATAATCCCAGAACATGGGAAGCTGAGGCAGGAGGATCTTGAGTTTGAGGCCAGCCTGGGCTACAGCAGAGTGAGTTCATAGCCAACCTGGACAATTTAGTGAGACACTGTCTTAATATAAAAGGATAAAAATAAATAAATACTGTGTGTGTGTTGTCAGGGGTGCCATTCTGGAGAGACGGTTCAGATGCAAGGCCTTGCAGTGTTCTTGTCCAGGACCCACGTTAGGTTATGGAACATGTGACAGCTGATAACCACCGGTAACTCCAGCTCCAGGGGATCTGACGCCCTTTTTTGGACTCTACAGGCACCCGTACCCACATGTGCCCAACCCCACACATAAACACACATACACATAATTAAAAACATTTTTAAAATGTTACCTTTGCCTGCATGTATGTATGTCTGTTGGATCCCCTGGGACAGGAGTTACAGACAATCGTGAGTTGCCGTATGGGTGCTGGGAATTGAACCCGAGTCCTCTAATAAGAGCAGCTAATGCTCCTGACCACTGAGCCATCTCTCCAGCCCCTAAAAATACCTTTGTACTGTTGGGCCATAGCTCTGTGGCAGAGCACCTGGCCTAGATCCTCAGAAGCCTTTCCCAGGTGCCTCAGATTTCAGGACTTGAGAGCGTTGTGGTCTGTCACTGCCAGTTAGTTACCTGAGCCTCTTCCTCCGTTCTCCTCCAGAGAAGTGGGCTCGCTGAGCTCACAGGACAGGCTGTGGTGAGGGAAACCCATGCTTCTGTGAGTACCCAGGGAGCAATGGCCACATCAGGACGGGTTGTCAGGGTGGGGACTGGAGGGACATCAGGCACGTGGCAGGAAGACGCTGTCTTGTTCCATGGTTGTGGTGACTGAAGTGGGTGGAGACACCAGGCCCATGTTTCAAACGGAGAAACTGAGGCTCCGAAAGGCAACAAGCTGAGGGCTTGCCCACTCTCCAGAGCTTTATTGGTGCCTGTCAGAGACTCAGTGCAGACACAACTGGCTGAGACTCAAAGCTTGGGTAGACCAGCTCACAAAGAGCTAGAAGATTCAAAATCTCTACAGTCTCTCTCTCTCTCTCTCTCTCTCAGTGTGTGTGTATGTGTCTGTCTGTCTCTCTCTGTCTCTCTCTTACACACACACACCAAGAAGGACAGACTCTGAAATGCCAACAGACATTGAGTTGTGACAAAGGTGGTTTCCTGGGCTTGATGGGAATTCTGGGTCCAAGGTAGAACTGAGAGCTGAGACCACCAGCTATAAAAACTTCTAGCTCTTGATCTGAGGTAAAAAGACGGCCAGAAATCCCCTCTTACACTTCCTGTGGAGAGACAGAGTCTGACTCCCATCCCCTCCAATCTGGTCTTATTGATTTGTTGGTACAACTGAATCTGACTTTCAAAGCTGCCTCAGATGAGGGGTCTTGGGATGTCCCGTAGGGGAGCCCTGAGCCACCAAGCACCCAGCTCACCCATGACAACCAGGAGGCAGCTATCCCAACTGGGTCTGGCCTTCCAACCATTTCCACCAAAGCACCAGATTTGGAAATAGAGCCATCTTGAACTCTGGTCTGGCCCTTCCTCCATCCGATATAGCCCCAAACATATCTGCCTGAATTCCTGACCATCAAGGGACATAATGGGTACTGGTCCTGAGGTGGGGGCTAGTTCATCACTTGTAGCAAGCTCAGCAGCTATTAACGTGGCCTGTAGGATCCCTCATTTCTCTCTCTCACTGTGCATATCGCTCCCACACAGCTCCTCTCCTGACTCATGTCTGCTCCCTCAAAAGTTTAGCCCAACCAGGTATCAGGACCACAGCCCCTTTCTCTCACACAAGCTTCCTGTGGCGACAGCCAGCATCCGCTGACTCAGTCTCTCTAGAGAATCGTCTTCTGGACCTGACTGATGTTGCCATGTCCAGTCACACGCCCACAGTTAAACAACCTGTCGGTTAGTTGCCCGGTGCCATGCGCCATTTCTGATCTAATCAACTGGGCTGTAAGAAGGTATCGTGGGTATCCAACATGGCCTACATGGGGGCTACCATTTTTAGAGAGAGACCCACTTAAAGAGGCAGGAGGCAGGCAGATATCATTAAATCTTTGCTTTTTTTCCCCCTTCTTAAAGTGACCATCCATTTCAGGGTCACCTCTGTGTGGTGTGTGTACTGTGAACGTTCTCCAGTTGACTTTGGCCAAGGGCCAGGAAGTCTCAATACCAGTATCCTGGTAGGTGAGGTCGCTCTTCAGAAGCAGAGTCCTGTTTGCTCATGTTAACTGTTGTGTGAGGGGCAACATTCACATGTCTATCTCAGAGAGGGAGCTCATGACAGACCAAAGAAACGATTGTCCTGAAGTCCAGTTTGGTGAACCAGTAAGGTTTTTGTCTGTTTATTTGTTTGGGGTTACTAACAGGAGTATGAGTATGGGTGTGGGGGGGGGTTTCTTCCAGGAGCAGGTACATATAAAAGCAGCTATATCACCAAAAGCTGCCCCTAAACTGGTGCAACCTGGGAGCTCTTGGCACCGCTTACAGGCAGCTCCATGGTTTTGAGAAAATCTCCACTCTGCCCCCCCCCCCCCACCATGGACCTGAGGTAGTGTACTGTTTCCCTAAAGCCGGGGAGAGCCGTTGAAAAACTTGCAAGTTTCAGCTCTCCCAGACATGAGCCCTTCCTTTCTACCTGAATCTCGTGTCCCTCGCTGCCCCTCCTGGAGCAAATGTTCTAGCTCTGAGGAACGTGCCACTGAGTTGACTCGGTTATTTTACTACTATATTGCAGGTGAGGACACCCAGATTTGGAAAGGTGATGTGGTCACCTAAGTCCATAAGATTCAGGAGGGGAAGGGTCTGGAGACACCCAGAAGTTTGGCTTTCAAAATGGCATTCCTTCCCAGCTGGATGCTCTGCTCTGTGAGCCTCCTGGGGATTGTCATATCTTGCTCGCCAGCTCATCCCAGGGGCAGGGATAAGCTGAGTCCTTCCCTGTGGGGTTTAGGTTCCAGCCTTCTGCCACTGATGGAATTGTTCCCTGGTCCTGCTTTTCTTTTTCTAGTATCTTGACCTTTTTGCATATGTCCTTTGTTGAAAGCTCCACCAACACCTTTTCAGAGAGAGGCTGAGTAAAAATAAATCCAAGGAAAACGCCGACATGCTTCTCCTTGAAATCACCTCAAGCCCAGGCAGAGGCCCTCCCTCCAGCCTGCTTCTCAACAGCTCTGGCTTCCAGAGTCGTCTTTCCTGGGCACGCAGCCTGTCAGCACCCAGCATGGCTTCTTGCTCTGAGGTCAACTTGGCAGCTCCCCAAGATGCAAGTCTCCGAATCCATCATCACCCTGACTCTTTAGCTGTTCAGGTCTTCTCTAAAGATGGCGGGGCCTTCCTGTTCCTCTCAGGTCTGCTGCGGCCAGCCAGAGCTGCATGGATTCTGTGTATGGATTCAGTGCATGGATTCTACCCTTAGGGAGGTGCCACCCCTAGTTATGACAGCTGCTTTGGGCCAGGCTCCATTCTCAGACCACCTTTTATCCCCACAGTCATCCACCTAGTCACTGTTACCCGAGAGACAGGAAACGCTGAGGGGTGCTTAGAGGGTTTGGGGGTTCGGGGAGGAATGGAGAGTTCCTTGGGAACCTGTCTTCAGTCCAGGGAGAGGCAGAGAAGGAGCGGGCAGGGTCTGGGACAGCAGGTCCTGTGTAGCTATCTCTGCCAGACTGAAACAGTAAGGAGGTGGGCTCATGAGACTCACGGGAAAGTGGTAAGATCTCAGGGGAAAAGCGGGGATGTTCGTGAAGTCTCATCATGCCCAGTACTGGGGAAAGGATACTCTTCAGTAGAGCTGCCTACAAGTTGGACAGTGAGCTCTAGAGATGCAGCTTTTGGGAGTTGGTACCCACGCTGGGATGAGGTTCTCAGTGATGTATCTACTTTCGATGCACCCATGCTCCAGGTACCTCAATGGCCCACCATGTTAGACTTGGGGAGAATAATTTCTTTGGTCCATCAGCAAGTGAACAGGTATTTGTCTACAAGTTCCCAGGGAAAGTCACACAACAGCAGGTCTTAGGAGGGGATGAAGACATTTCAGAACCTTCCAGATTTCCACATGCCTTTGCATTGGCATATGCTTTCTGCTGTTGTTGTTGCTGTTGTTGTTGTTGTTGTTGCTGCTGCTGCTGCTGCTGTTTTAAAGGTTTTTCCAAATAGGGTTTCTCTGCGTAGTCCTGGCTGTCTTAGAACTCTAGGTTGATCTTGAACTCAAAGATCTGCTCTCCTCTGCCTCCTGAGCGCTGGGATTAAAGGACTGAGCCACCACTGACCTTTTTTTTTTTTTTTTTAAATTTTGAATACTGATATCATTGAATAGCTTGGTCAGACATTATATTAGGTCAAGTTTGCACCGTGCTTGGGAAGAAAGGCTGCTGGTCTTTCAACCCTTCCCCCTCTGCACACAGCAGGCTCAATGCCTACCACGGACAGAGTTCTTGCCAGCTACCACTAGCCTCTGCCTCAAGATGGTCAGAGAGGGTACGTGGATTTTCTGGAGGGAGACTGAAGAGAGGATGCCTAGACAAAGATTGAACCCAGAACGGATGACGTGGGCTAAAGGACTTGTCTGGTATGAAGATTATTTGAGCCGGCCTCAGAAGGCCCAGTTTTCTGTGAACTAGGCAAGGATCAGGGAGGTTTGAACTTAAGATGTCTTCCTGCTCAGGTGATCCATGAGAGGAGAGAATTGGGTGTTCCTAAGGAATGCTAAGAAGGAGAAGGGACTGCCACAAAAGGTTGAGGAGAACCCCAACATGCATAACTGTTTCTATTGATAACTCTGAGCATGTTGTCTCCACCTCCAGTATCCAGGCCTAGGTGGGATCGAGTGGACCTCCTCCTCCTTCCCACCCTCATCCCCTGAACTGGGACCCACCCAATGGGGTGGAGGAGGGTGGTAGACAGGAGCTATGAGACCAGAACCCAGGGCTTCAGCTGACTTGGCTTAGTGCCTAGGGCTGGGGCCAGAGCAGCCAGCAGAATGGAACACTACGCAGAGCAGGCTTGAGCTCTGGGCTCTGGACCCAGAGGTGGGAATCTGACTCACACCAGCAGCTTCGGGCTGGAGAGCAGCAGCAGGCAGAGATCTGGCCGGGGCCTAGGCAGTAGGCCTTGGTGGAAATGGATTGCAGAGGTTGGGCGGGGGAGGGGGGAGATCTGTCCTTATAACATCCCAGGGGCAGCAG
The DNA here is from genome assembly GCF_004785775.1 of Grammomys surdaster. NCBI lineage: Eukaryota > Metazoa > Chordata > Mammalia > Rodentia > Muridae > Grammomys > Grammomys surdaster. Next base: position 986,959 of record NW_021604628.1, on the reverse strand, counting down.
ACCCTCTGTCCTGGATATGGGGAGGTCCAGTAGAGGTCCCCAGAGGTCATGGAGCTTGCCCTGGACACCTGTATCTAGAGAAGGAAATAGGGTGGAGTTGGGGAAAGGTGGGTGTGTCCTGGGACCCAGAGATATGTGCATGCTCACTGCTGTTCCCGGAGGCCTCCAAGCCTTAGGCCACCCTTACACTCTCCAACCTTCTCCATCCTGCATCCAGGCTAGGGTCTAGGCTCTAGGAGCATGGAGTCAGGAGTTCTGCCTTGCCCTCTCTGTGTGCAAACAGACTCTGGGGAACCCCCAGACTGTGGCTTCTGACTCACTCTGTGGAGACTACTAGGCTTCCCTGAGATGAATCTCTGATCCGGTTTTGGAAACACAGCAGGACAGATGGCAAGGATCAAAAGACACTCGCTGATGAGTGAGTCAGAGGAGTAGCTGTGTCCTCAAAATACTCGGGACTCACTGCAGCTGAGAAGGGTCTCCAAATCCAATATGGGAAGTTACAGAGGTGTGTGTGTCTTCCTCCCGCAGAGGAGATCAAATAGTGTCTCCCTCAGACTGCAGCTCCCTGAAGACTGGCCATGTCTCCCTGATGCCCCCTGAGGATAAGCCATGTTACCTTTAGCCTGGGGACCTCTGAGAAAAATCCAAATCCTGCTTAGACTGGAGCTCCCTGAGGTCAGGTTGTGTCTGTCCCCTTAGACTTGGGCTCCCTGACAGGTTGTATCCTCAGCCTTCTCCCCCCACCCCCACCGTAGGCCAGGCTATAGCTCCCCCTGGCTGAGGATGTGTCTCCCCTAGACTGGGGTCCCCAGAGGATGGGCCATGTCCTTCCCAGAATGAATCATGTCTCCCTGGGGCCTCCTGAAGATAGGCCATGTTCTGCTCATACAGGGAACCTCTGAGGACAATCCGTGTCCTCCTCAGACGGGGGCTCCTGTGTGAAACATCTCCAGCGTGCATTTCAGACGTGGACCATTCTCTTGGGCTTCTGAATACGATGCTGGGTGATCCCTGTTCTCACCCTTCCCACCCTGTCTCCAGAGCTGTGGTGGCGGCGGCAAGAACTGCAGATGACATCCTGTAATGCTCATGGGCATTTGAGTACCCTGGGAGTAAAGTTTAGCCTCATTACGGCTTGTTTGAGAGAAGAGCCAATTAGAGAGGCAATTTTCCTTGAGCAGTCTGAAGAATGTGTTGCTATGCTAGCCAGTCAGAGGGGGGAAGCTGGCAACCTTCTTCATCTCTGCAAGCCTAATGGTGGCCCTGACTGTCCTTTAAACCTCTGGGAGTCTCCTAGTCACTGGATTTGGGCCAATGGTGGGAGAAGAGCCTTAGGCCTCAGTCCTCCTGAGACCTCGGGTCTCCGTTAGCTTCACACCGATTTCTTTCATTCCATTGTGTCTCTCGCTGTGGGGAAACTTCACCACTAATTGCCTTCTTTGAGGCTAAATTTCTTTTTATTGGATTCTTTGTGATGAAGGAAACGGGACTCGCCCTTAGGAGAAAGTCAGCGCTCCCTTCCCCCTCCCCCATCCAGGAAGTCCCATGCCTCCTGCACCGGCAGATGGGAGGGAGGGAAGACGCTGTTCTAAAGCTCAGTGGTAGCCAGAGTACGAAGGGGAATCAAATGAAAGAAATCTGACTAAAGCCACCGAAGTAACACAAAGAGGACTGGGTCTCTCAGAATCAAAGCAAGGACAGAGACGGATCTCAGTGCGCTGCTGGAGCCGGAAGTCGAAAGTCGCGCGCCCTTTCTCTGGCCTTTGAGTTAGTGTGATCTCTAGGCACCTTCCCCTCACAGGACACTCACATCTCCTCTGCCTCTCCACTCAAAGCCTTTCCGTGAGAAAACAGCTAAAACTCCTCCAGAAATTTGCAGGGAAGACTGCTGACCCAGCCAGCTTTGCGTCCATGTTCACATCTCAGTGGGTGGGGTCCCTGAGAAAGGCTCCCCGCTGGAATTAGTGCCAGCTTGGTGAGCTCATTACTAGGAGGAGGGCAGAGACTGGAAGGACTACAGGGTGGTCATCCATCACGGGGACAGGTACCTCGTTTCCTCACTAAGTCTGTCATCCTGTTACACACCGTATCTTGAAACAGGCACTAAAAAGTCTTCATCGTTAGCATCATGATTTATAGGAGAGGAAGCCAGGGCTCAGAGAGCTGAAGGATTTCACCCAACTGAGAGAGCTAGGACTTGAACACCAAAACTTTGGGGCAGCCGGGCAGTGGTGGTGCACGCCTTTAATCCCAGCACTTGGTAGGCAGAGGCAGGCGGATTTCTGAGTTCGAGGCCAGCCTGGTCTACAGAGTGAGTTCCAGGACAACCAGGGCTACACAGAGAAACCCTGTCTCGAAAAACAAAAACAAAACAAACAAACAAAAACTTTGGGGCAACAGGAGTTTGGGGGAAGAGGAAGTATACTCCATTTGATGCAATAAAGTTCAGGCACCGGACATGGAGCTCCCAGACGCAGGCTGGTGACTCTCTTTGGGAAGGTTGTGGAACCCTTAGAAGCATGACTGAAGGAAGTGGAACACTGGGGACGGGTCTCTGCTTTCCGCTTGCTCTCGGCTTGCTGACTGGAGTCGGTGTGACCAGCCTCATCCACTGTCTTGAAGGACTGACTGTATTCCTTCTCCAGCTTTGAACCAAAATAAGTCTGCCTCCCCCTTCCCCCCCTTTTAGATTTATTTTACTCTGTATGTATAAGTGCTTTGCCTGAAGATATGTGTGTGCACCACAGGCATGCCTGGGGCCTAAGGAAGTGGTGAGCCTCCATGTGGGTGCTGGGAATAGAACCTTGGTCCTTTGCAAGAACGGTAAGTCCTCTTAACCACGGAGCCAACTCTTCAACCCAAGTCTGACCTTCTTCAGGCCCCTTGGTTATAGCAATGTAAAAGCAATGAATACGGACAGCAGGCTTCCTAGAAGAGGCCTTGTTTGCAAATAGCAGGTTCTGGATGCACTGGAGAAAGTTTGGTTGGAAGTTGGGCTGGTTCACAAGGATAAATGGGAAGAAAAGAATGAGCTTTGTCTCAGTTAGGGTTTTACTGCTGTGAACAGGCACCATGACCAAGGCAACTCTTAATAAGGACAACATTTAATTGGGGCTGGCTTACAGGTTCAGAGGTTCAGTCCATTATCACCAAGGCAGGAACATGGCAGCATCTGGCAAGCCTGGTGCAGGAGGAACTGAGAGTTCTACATCTTCATTTGAAGACTGCTAGCCGAACACTGGCTTCCAGGCAGCTCAGATAAGCCTCTTAAAACCCACGCCCACAGGACCACACCCACTCCAACAAGACCACACCCACTCCAACAAAGGCCACACCCACTCCAAAGGGCAACACCTTCTAATAGTGCCACTCCCTGGGCAGAGTATATACAAACCATCACAAGCTTCCACAGGATCCTGACCAGACCACAATGCGAGGTTGGGCAGCTGGGGCTAGAAACCTGAACATGGAGACCACGAGCAGGCTGGGACTTCACAATGTTGCCATAAGGTCACTTTTTAAAGAACGTCTTTGATTGTTGCCTGTCTGTATATGGGGCCAAGCAGGAAGGTGCACACAGGCGTAAGAACCTGCAGAAGCCAGAGGAGGGCGCTGGATCTCCTGGAACTGAAGTTACAGGTCGTTGTGAGCTGCCTAATGCGGATGCTGGGACGGGAACTCAGGTCCTCTGGAAGAGAAAGCAAGAGTTTATAACGGCTGAGCCATCTCTCCGGTCACCAATGTGGGGTTCTTATCGGATGTGCAGATAGGAGGGAGAACACTTCTAAAAGGTCTCAAATGCTTATCGAGCCAATACCCTACAGCCCAGGCTAAAAGTAGGGGCAAAATAGAAGGAATTGGGCTCTCCGTTGCACCGTCCAAGGCAGAAAGCAGCATGGATTGCAGAAGCAGGCACGCCGCGGGTGCTCCGCAAAGACTGCATCAGAAGTCTGGAGGAGACGTCTCAAGTTCAAATCGAGACAAGGAGCGACATCTGATCAACCTGACCACACTCGATGTTAGCACAGCCAGACCTCCTGTGGGTGTGAGTGTGTGTGTGCAAGGAGACGCAACGTTGATGGCAGACTCATTGTCAGTAGCACTTCTAAGTCCCTCATCAAGACAAGGTCTCAGTCAAACCCAGATGTTGGTAGTCTTGCTAACCAGCTTGCTCTGGGACGCTCCTGTCTCCACCTTCTGAGGCTACCACACTCACCGGAAATTTTATGTGGGTTCTGGGGACTCAAACTCTGGTCTTCGTGCTTGCTCAGCAAGCAAACAGCTGAGCCATCCCCCTGGCCCCTTTACCATTTTTTTTTTTTTTGAGAAGAATGAACACCTATTCTGTGCCAGACACTGTCCTAAAAATGCAATGCTATCTGGGTTATCAGTACATAGTGTGGCTTTCTACATTTTTGACAAAATAAGCAACTGAGGAAACCAAGACCCTGAGAATTAAAAAGCCATGTTCAAGGTCACACAGCTAGAAAACCAAAGAACTCAACAGGCATGGTGGCGCACACCTTTAGTCCCAGTACTTGGGGGGTTAGGGGGGAGAGGCAGATAGATCTACATGAGTTCAAGACCAGCCTCTTCTAAAGAATGAGTTCCAGGATGGCCAGAAACTCTGTCTCAGAAAACCAAAAGAAGAGGAGGAGGAAGAGGAAGAGGAAGTAGATGAGGAAAAGGAAGTGGTTGAGGAAGCAGAAGAGGAAAAGGAGGAGGAAGAAGAGGAAGGGAAGAAGGAAGGAAGAAAGAAAAGAAACAAGAGAACTTGATTCACTTATTTTAAGGCTATGTCTTTAACCATCAACCCCTGGAACCTCCCTGGGCACTGGTGGACCCCAGTCCCCAGGCAGAGGGTGGGGTGAGGGATTGTGCCTCTGCCATCAGACTCACTGATATGTCATTTCTCCCTCTGCTTTTTTTTTGGGGGGGGGGGCTTGTTTAGGGTTTGCATCCATCAGCACTGCATAGGCCTTGGGGACCTGGGTTCACTCTAGGCACCAGCAGCTCCCTGGGTGTCTCTGAGCGCCAACGCCACGGCAGCGGACAGCCTGCTAATTAGGACACACTCTTTATGACTTTGTATTCCGAGATGTCATTTACTAGGCTCGGGGCTGGGGGGTGGGAGTGGAGAAGGACATACACAGTTGTTTTTAATTACATTTGGTTTGCTAATTTCTGATAGAAAATAAATATTTACTGAGAGCCGTATTTCTTCATTTCACGCCAGCTGACTCTCAGAGTTTATCGGATGCCCAAACAGGCACTCCCCCCACTCCCCCGCTCATATCCCCCCTCAAGTCCCCACCCCCTTGCTGGAGTCAGATTCCGGAGCCTGGAGAAGAAAATAGAAAGGGAGAGATGGGGGAGAGAGAAAGACGGAAGGGGGTCAAGTTCAAATATGGCCAGTACCATGAGAGTCTGAGGACTCGGAGATGACCCTCTTCCTCAGTCTCAAGCGTGGTGGTCATTGCAGGGGACAGAAGGCAAGGTGGCTTTAGCCCTGATGTGTTTTCTCCTGAGTCTGTCCCTATTTATGGACCACCTCTAAGGATGCACAGTCTACCCTGTGCTAGGATGCAATCTCTCTGGCTTATGATGGACCCTCCGAGGACCAGCATCTGAAGTATTTTGGATGATGGGTGGACAGATTTTAAAAGGCCACCCTGTCAACTCTTCTCTCTCTCTCTGACCGGCCTTTGGGAGATAACAGGAGTTGGAGGAGAAAGAATGGGAGGAGAGAGGAGAGGGGAAAGGCCTGGGGGTGGGGTAGGGTGACCACCTTGTGTGTGTGTGTGTGTGTGTGTGTGTGCGTGTGTGTGTACACTACAGAGTCTGGAAGAGGTCACTGGATTCCCGTGGAGGAGGAGTTACAGGCGGTTGGGATCCACCTCGTAGGTGCTGGGAACTGAACTGGGGTCCTCGGCAAAAGCAGTCAAGTGATGCCTGCCCCTTCTCCCAAGGTCCCAGTGGTAAACTGAGGCACGATTCAGAGTGAATCAGCGTTCACTCTGAAGAGTCAATGAATTCATTGACCTTCCTTACAGAGCCTCGGTAAGGGCTTATTCACAGCGATGTGGTCTCACCTCGCCCAACTGTCTGCACCTGGAAAGCTGTGCCCAACGGAGACCAGATTGATTTCTTGTAACTGCATGAACGGAGCCCTGTCTCAGGGATTCTGTATAAGCTAGCCCCGCCCCCAGGTCATCTGCTGGGTTGCTGTCTGGAGGAGAGCTGCTGACTACTTCCGGAGAACACGCTCTACTCCACCCCGGGGGGTGGGAGGCAAACCACCACCCAGCCCAGTCTAACTGAGAGGATTCCTTTGCAAGAGGCACAGCTGAACTCCCCTAGATGCTGGAACCTTGGCTCTGAGAACAGTCTCAGGACACAACCGCTGCATGGTCTCTCCAGGTTCCCATTCTTGTGTTTTTGAGACAGGATCTCTCACTGAGACCTGGGAGTTGGTCCCAGGAATCCTCCTGTCACCATGTCGTCAGCACTGGGGATACAACCAAGCTTCACTATACCTGGCTTTTTTTCTGGGGCTTCTGGGGCTTAGACTAAAGTCTTTGCATAATTTACCAATTGAGCCACCCCCCCCCCGCCCCCACGTCCGGGCGGCCCCCCCCCCCCTACCCCATCGCCCGCAGCAGTCCTACACTCTTCTGGATGCAGATCACTGTGATCTTGGCCTTGATGCCGAACAGAGGGATTACAACCTCTAACTAGCGTAGGGAATGTTAGGCAAGCAAGGTCTGAGTCTCTCCGCGGGTCTTATGGGGCTTTCCTTGGTACATAAGCTGTCTGGTGGCGTCCTGGTTTCTTCACCCCGACTCACGCTAGCCAGAGTTGCCTGTGACAGAGTCAGACGTGATAATCCCAGGTGTTCACAGCTGGCCCGCACTGAGAAGCATTGCTGGGTAGCTAGGCAGAGAGCGGAAGGGAGGAGCCTCAAGTAGACCCGGAGGAGCCTGGGAGCCGGGGAGTAGTCTCAATGGTGCCTGCAAAGGAACCGACAAGATAAGACGATCCGAGGGCAAGGGAGTGGAGAGGTCCCTGCCCCCAGCCTGATTTCCAAAGCCATGGTAAGCCAAGACTGTTTTTTTTTTCCAATTACATTTCAATTTAGCTCAATTACTTTTCCATTATTGTTCAAGCGACTCGGTTTTAATTGAAGCTGGTGGTTCTTATCTTCCTCACCCCCCACATACAAGGGGGGGAGGGTAGGAGGTGGAAGAAGAGAGTTGGGAGGGAAGCCTAGGAGCGGTGGCGCCTTCGAGTGAAAGTTCAAAGCCCACCCAGAGCTTTGGGACACCCCGAGTGGCCAAAATAAATCTGCACGGTGACAGAGAGAGACACGAAGAAGCAAAGTTGTTGACCAACTCTGAGCAGTACAGTGATCCATTTCTGTGCTTGGCTTCAGTTCCTGCGACTTCAGTCAGCTATGGTCCAAAACTGTTCACCTGGACTCCTTGAGAAGGGAGACTCTGTGCTTGCAGGACTTTTATTGCCATGTGCCGTTACAATTGTTTTGTAACATGGTTTACGATGGCACATCCTTTCTGGGCTTCCTTCATAAACCCAACTTTATGGTGGTGGGTATCCGTGTATGGGGATACCTGCCCCGGCTTTCAGGGGCCTGAAATGGATCCTGGATGATCTCAGGAGACTTTCGGACCAGACGCGGTTACAGCCAAGATTCATTTCACCCTTAACACAAGCCCTCGAGGTGCTTCACAGAGGACTGGGGAAGTGAAGGGATTGGTCCTGAGTCTTACAAAGGAGAAATTGCAGAGGTGGGGCTAACTCAGAGGTGTGGTTCCCCAGCTCTCCGACCCTCCACTTCCTCCCAAGTTCTAAGGTTTGTATCGTTAACAAAATCACCCACAAGTTACAATTAAAACTCCAAGAGTCTCCAGGTCCTTCTTAACTAGATACAAAAAAAAAAAAATCCTGGGGAGCGGGGCTCTGAGAACAACTAAATAAGATGAAGGACATTAAGAACCCTCCTCCTAGCCGGGCGGTGGTGGCACACGCCTAATCCCAGCACTTGGGAGGTAGAGACAGGCAGATATCTGAGTTCGAGGCCAGCCTGGTCTACAGAGTGAGTTCCAGGACAGCCCGGGCTATACAGAGAAACCCTGTCTCAAAAAACCAAAAAAAAAAAAAAAGAACCCTCCCCCTTTATCGCGTTGACTCGCACAGCCAACCACAGGAGACTTAATTTCCCCGCTTGTCAAACCTTACTTTTCTATTGCTGCGAGAAGACGAGAAGACGCCATGACAGAGGGAACTTACAGAAGACTTTCCTGGGGGCTTACAGTTTCAGAGCGTGAGTCCATCATTATCTTAGCGGGGAGCAGGGCAGCAGGCAGGCAGGCAGGCAGACATGGCGCTGGAGCAGTAGCTGAGAGCTTTCGTCCTATCCCCAAGTAAGAGGCAGAGTGAGCTGACTGGAATTGGCTCTGAATTTTGACACCTCAAAGCCCACCCTCCAGTGACAGACCTCCTCCAACAAGGCCACGCCTCTTAATCCTTCCCAAACAGTTTCACCAGCTGGGGACCAAGCTTTCAAATTGACTAGCCTGTGGGTTCATTTGTACCACCACAATTCCTAACCTTAACCGCCTTCAGCTCTGCTGCAGAGGAGCTAAGGGAGGGACCCTGTAAGCGACTGTCAACTTTATGAGCCCTCTTTGAGTAAGCATGTGCCTGTGTTTCCTGTTCCCACGTCTCCCTCTTCTGCCCAAGACTCTGGTGGAACTAGAGAGAATCCTATGACTCTGAGGTGGGTAACTAGTCAAGAAGCCTCTGACCTTGTAGTCATGGTACATACATATGTTTCTCAAATGAAAGACACCTTCCACTAAAAGCAAGGGAATATTAGGCCAGAAGGGCTTTAAATGTTTTTCTTTCAAGTAGCAAAGCCTGAAGGTGGGTGGAAGTAGTGGTTTGAATGAAAATGGCCCCTATAGGTTTGCTTATTGCTTTTCTAGAGGACCTGGGTTCGATTCCCAGCACCAACAAGGCAGCTAACTATCACTTGTGAATTCTAAGCTGTATAATGAGCTTAAAGCTAGCTGGAATACATGAGTATCTCAAAATAGAAGCACAGGCAGGCGTGAGGGCACACACCTTTAACCCTAGTCATCGTGAGGGAGAGACAGGCTGATCTTTCTGAATTTCCATAATATATAGCCTCAGCTACCAATCAAGTTCCTGTTGGCCACACAGTGAGACCGTGCCTCAACCGACCATCAATCAATTCACTAATTACCAAAATGTGTGCCAAAAATAAGCGGCACGATGCTGTATCTATTAAGTAAATTAAAATTCTTTTAAGAACTGCAAAACCTAGCCCGTACGGTTTCTCAGGCGAATCCTACCAAACGTTAAAAGGTTATGTCATGCTTATCCTACAATCTCTCCCTAAGAACAGGAGAGACAGGAATACATCTCAACTGCTCCGAGGAGCTGAGATTACCTTCATTTTTAAACGGGAGAAAGACAGGAGAAGAAACCTGCCAACCGCCATTCCTCACGAACCTAACAACTAAAATATTATGCAAACTACGAGGCAGGTGACTGCATCAATACAGAAAAAGAATTACACACACCTCGGCCGAATGGGGCTCATCCCGGGAATGTCAGGCTGGTTCAATATTCAAAAGTCAATCAATGTAATCCATCACATTAACGGCCTACATTCGCCCCGCAAACGGTGATAATAAGCACGTGCTGCCGTTAGCTGCTGGGCTGTGTGACAGTTTGATACTCAGGGATAGATTAGGAGCCCAGCAAGGCTGATGTCCTCTCTCTCTATTCATTCTACACTCCCCAGGGGTAATCGCTGGGCTAAACATAGGGGATTGGACCCAGGACCTTGCGCATGCTAAGGAAGGTCTTTGTCACTGAGCCACACTCCAACCCATATTTTACAGGGTTTAAAAACTTACGTAAATGTTATCCACACCATAGGCAAATTGTACTGTGCCCTGGGGCCGGAGCTGTAGGTGTAGCATGTGTGAAGCCCTGGAGTCCATCAGTCCAACCAGGCATGATGGCCTTTAAAAGGTGGAGGCCAGAGAGTGAGACGTTCAAGGTTATCCTTAGCTACTCAGTGAGTAGAGGCCAGCCTGTGGTACCTGTGAATTGTCAATAATAATAACGACAGTTGTGTGTTTAGAAATTCACCAGTGCCAGGCTGTGCTGTCTCTGCTGTGTGGCCTTCTGCTACTGTGGGTCATTGATCTTCCATGGTGGAAAACGCATCTATCCCAAATTTGTCGTTTGTCACAAAGGCTTGACAGCAACCTTGAGTGTCTCTGAGTGTCAATGTGTTGGAGCTTCTCTGAGGAGAGAGGAAACTGCCCCGTCTTTCCCTGATCAAAAAACTTTTCTCCCTCAGGGTCCATAGGAAGGGGCCATAGTTAAAGTTATAGCACATGTATCTGTCTGTGTGTCAGAAGGTAGGGAGGAACAGTTGGTCATCAAATGAGACCATAAGGCCTGACTATGTACGATACTAAGTGTGTGGTGCTCTCCCACCATCGTGAAATATATCCATTGCAAGGATTTAGGGTTGCCCCGACCCCCCCACCCCCCTTGATGGTCTCATAGTCTCTCAGCTTCTGCCCAGCCTTTGAGGCGCCATTCTTCCTCCACACACTTACTCATTCCCAGACACTTGCCAAGGTCTCAGGAGGAGGTGTTAGGGAGCACAAGAGGACAGGACTCCCACTGCATGCCTGAGTCTGGTACGAGTGAGGAACTAGGGGCTGCTGTTGAATGGGAAGTTGGAGAGACAGGAAAATGGAGAAGAGGCAGATGTGGGGGGTGGGCGGGGAGAGGGCTACTGGAGGGAGTAAAGATGCCCTTGCCTCAGAGAGCTCAAGAGCATTCCTGCCTGAAACAATGTTACCTCAAGTGTATTTGAGCATCAGGGGTCCCCTGAGACGATACAACCTGTGCCTGTTCTCAATGGTGCATGCGAACAAACACACACCTCCCACAACATGCATACGTAATAGCACACAGCACTGCACACAGCCCACGTGCACAAGCTTGCACGTAAACACCACACACACACACACACACACTCACTGTTCCTGCAGCTTCGTGGCCCAGTAGGGCAGCTGGAAATGATTTATGCCCAAATTCCTCTCTTGAACATTCTCAGGGCCCACCCAAGGCATTAGGAAGTTCAGCGTGAGTCCGCCTCATTTCCAGCTGAGTGGGGTGGCTCATGCCTGGGTGACATGAGCCACAGTACCCAGAAAACAAAGGCAGAGGATCCAGAGTTCAAGAGCATCCTAGGCTACCAAGTGAGAGCCTCCCATATTTACTTTTTAAAGAGAGAGGGAGTATGGCAATGCACACCTATAATCCCAGTCCTACGCAAAAGAATTACTTTAAATTCCAGAGGCCACAGGCTGGAGAGATGGCTCAGTGGTTAAGAGCACTGACTGCTCTTCCAGATGTCCTGAGTTCAATTCCCAGCAACCACATGGTGGCTCACAACCATCTGTAATGGGATCCGATGCCCTCTTCTGGTGTGTCTGAAGACAGCGACGGTGTACTCACATACATAAAATAAATAAATCTTAAAAAAAAAAAATCCAGAAGCTATCCTGGGCTACATAGTGAGTTCCAAGTCAGCCTGACTTCAAAGCAAGACCCTGTCTCAAAAGAAAAAACAATGTTTTCCTTTTGTTTAGGGCTCTGGTTCCCTAACTGAGTTCTTTGTGTTGCTTTTGTTTTTCAGCAGAGAAGTAGTTGACTTTTTTTATGTTAGAAAACCATTCCCAGGGTCACAGTGGTGCTGGGCTGTAATACCAATACCAGGAGGCTGAGACGAGAGGATCAGAAGTTCAAGATCACTCTTGGCTACATAGCAAGTGAGAGGCCCAGTAGGAAAACTATTCCCAGCTGGAGAGCCAGCTCGGTGGTTAAGAGCACACACACTGGCCTGCAGAGGACCCAAGTTCAGTTCCCAAGCACCCACATCAGGTAGCTTCACAACTGTCTGTAACTCTAGGTCCAGGGATCAGATGTCATCTTCTGTCCTTCACAAACACAATGCTCATGTGCACAAACCCACCCACATCTAAATACATATGTACACATGTGTGTGTATGTGTGTGTACACAAAACTAGAAATAAAGTCTTCTTTAAATGAGAAATAATCCTTTGCTCTCAAGAGTTAGATAATGTAAAGTAACAAGAACAAGACAAAAATCACAGAGGCAATCTGGTGCCATCAGGAAATGGATCCTTCTAGAGGTTTCTTCTGTTTCCTAATTTGTTTTATTTGATAATAAATGTTTTTAAAAGTCTCTTTGATAATAAATAAAATTAGCCAACTAATCCTCCTCTTGCAAGTATTAAAGTGCCTGGTAGTTCATGCTCTGGGCTGGATACATTATATATTTTCAAATACATTGTAACAGTATCTCGCCCAGAGGTGGTGGCGCACACCTTTAATCCCAGCACTTGGGAGGCAGAGGCAGGCGGATTTCTGAGTTCGAGAGTTTGAGGCTAGCCATAGTCTACAGAGCGAGTTCCAGGACAGCCAGGGCTACACAGAGAAACCCTGTCTCGAAAAAAAACAAACCAAAAAACAAAACAAAACAAAACAGTATCTCACACGGGCTTCTAGAACAATGGTTCTCAACCTGTGGGTTGCGACCCCCTCAGGAAGGTCTAAGGACTTTTTCACAGGGATTGCCTAAGGCCATCAAGAAAACACAGGTAATTACATTACTTAGTAGCAAAATTGCAGTTATGAAGTAGCAAGGAAAATAATTTTATGGTTAGGGGTCACCACAAAGTGAAGAACTGCATTACAGGGTCTCAGCTATAGGAAGGTTAAGGACCATTGTCCTAGACCCATGCATGTTACTGTAGACTGGAGATTCTGTGTCCCCTGTCGACTCTGGGCTGGACGTTATGGCTGAAATTTAACTACTAAATACCATGAGTTTATTTTTAGACAAAATTTCATGCGGCATAGCCAAGGCTAGCCTCCAATTCACTATGTAGCCAAAGATGGCCTTCTGATCCTCCAGCCCCCACCTCCCGTAAGGGCTGAGATTTCAGACAAGCATCCCCACAGCAGGCTAAGTCCTCTGAACTCCTACAGTGCTGTGGGACACGTGCAGGCATGTGCACATGCACACACAACAATGAATAAATGTAATGATAACTTTGAAAATTAAATTAGAAATCTCTTCCTTATGGGTTGTGGGGATTGTTCCACATGAACTACAGATCCCTGGCAGGTTTGTCCCTAGGGGAATGATGACATTATTCTGGACCGAATGGATTTTTCCCTAATGAAAAGAAATGTCATTCCCCATTTCCTTCCTCCAAACTCTTCTCTATATTCCTTCTTGCTCTCTTCAAATTCATGGCCTCTCTTTTCATTAATTGCTATTTCATCCATATGTATATAAATATATATCCCTAAATACATAAGTACTGGTTTATTAAAGTGGTGGTTATAGGTTCTCCTCCAAAATCCAAGACTTCACTGGCTCTGGGTAGTTCACTGGGTTTCCAGAACTGGTATCCACTAAGGCTAAATACAGTAACCCTGGTTCCATATATCCTTTTCTTCCTGCTCCTGCTCCTCCTCCTGCTCCTCCTTTTCCTTCTCCTCCTCCTGCTCCTCCTCCTCTTCCTCCTGCTTCTCCCCTTCTTCCTCCCCTTCCTCCTCCTACTGTTTCTCTTCTCCTCCTCCTCCTGCTCTTCCTCCTCCTTCTGCTCCTCTTTTTCTTCCTCTTCCTCCCCCTGCTTCTCCTCTTCCTCCTCCTCCATCTGCTCCTCCTCCTCCTTCTGCTTTCCCTCTTCTTCCTCCTCCTCCATCTGCTCTTCCTCCTCCTTCTGCTCCTCCTCCTTTTTTAAAGCACTCTAAGCACCAAAGAGCTTCTGTCATCAAGCCAGCCTTCAAGCTAGGATAAACAAAGAGAGGGTTTCCCTCCTGTTGAGCTTGTCTTGAGTTGACTTAGAGAACCGTTGGTTACCATCAAGGTGTGTGTGCCACTACTGCACTCTTAGAGTTATAGAGCCATACCGGTCCCTGTTGTGGGTCATAGCCTTTTTACCTAGGTAAGACTGTTGGTTTCTCCCTTCTTCCGAGGCTTACACGGCACCTTCTGGGGCTATGAAAGCGAGTCATCAGGGAGGAAGCATTCAGGACAGTTCTGGCTCAGGGGCTTCTGGGCCATGTATCTGAAGTGCATGGTGTCTTCTGCAATGGGGACTTATCTTCCACCTCTGCAGGACAACCAAGGGCAACAGCGATAACCTGTTCCCATACATTTTTTAATGTATTTTTTTCAGGGCATAGAATAGCTTTGACCACCAGGCCATAAACCAAGGACTTACCATCAGCTCTGACACTTCACTATAGAAGAACACCAATACCAACAAGGTGTCTCGTTGCCCATTGCCAAGGGTAGGGGTCCCATACAATCTTAACAAGGGGAGAGAGACCAAGGGGGTTAGGGTGCAGCTGCTAAGGATAAGGACACGGATATCTTTGAGATCTTCAGGGATCTTACTGTCTTCATCCCTTCAGAATGGAGGCCTCTCCTCTTCCTCCTGCTCCTCCTGCTCCTGTTCCTCCTCTTCCTTCTCCTCCTCCTCCTCTTCCTCCTCTTCTTCCTCTTCCTTCTCCTCCTCTTCTTTCTCCTCCTCTTCCTTCTCCTCCTCTTCTTTTTCCTTCTCCTCCTC
>NW_021604628.1:914686-972201 GCF_004785775.1 Grammomys surdaster | reverse complement strand
TCTTCCTTCTCCTCCTCCTCCTGCCCCTCCTCTTCCTTCTCCTCCTCTTCCTTCTCCTCCTCCTGCTCCTCTTCTTCCTTCTCTTCCCCCTCCTCCTCCTCTCCCTCCTCCTCTTCCTCCTCCTGTTGTTCCTATAGATCCATATATATGCTGTAGATCCATATATATCCATATATGCATACACACAGAGAGATATAGATATATAGATATATATCTCAAACTCGGGTCCTCTTGCTTGTACAACAAGCATTTGCCTGGCTCTCAGCCATCTCCCCAGACCAGGTACTTGAGACATGCACACCTCTTAACAGTTGAAGGTTCATCTTTGGGAATCCCACTAGAACCTTCTGGGCATAGACCCACAAAACGTCTCTCTCTCTCTCTCTCTCTCTCTCTCTCTCTCTCTCTCTCTCTCTCTCAAAAAAAAAAAAAATACCGAACAAAACTATAAAAATAGCAGCATGGTATAGTTAATTATCCCCCTAGTAAGTGAAAACCTGCAGGGGCCCGACTCATCCAGCTCCCCGCTGCCTCACCCTGTTTGCAGAAACTGCTCTCAGCCCTTGTCATTGTGTCTGCCCCGCGAGCTCTAAGTGAGTCTGAAGACTGCCTAGAACGAAGCCCAAAGTCCTGCTTGAGATTTTTGAGACATCCATCATCTGGACCATCCCCACACTCCTGCCTCACTTCCATGGCAGGATTCTGCATTCTGTACCCCGTGTTGTCTATATTGTCCCTTTGTCTCTTCTCCCCCTTACTCACTTTCGAGACTCTAATCCACTTCCTCCTCGTGAAGGCAGCTTTGATTGCCGCATTCCATGGTTTCTTAAAGTGAACCCAAGCCATCGGCATCAGCGTCACATAGTATGTGCGAGGAACATGGGGGAACAGGGTTAGGTGCGGAAGCATAGACATATTGTGGCAATCCCAGGAATCTCCCATCATGCGTCACTGTCCCTTTGTAACTGTAATTGGGTTGTCCTATGTGCATCTGTGCAGACTGTCTTGATTACTAATGTTAATTGATGCGGCAAGGCCCCGCCCACTATGGGCGGCACCATTCCCTAGGCAGGAGGCCTTGGGCTGTGTAAGATGGAGAAATTGGGTTGAGTACAAGCAAGCAGTTGGGTGGGTGTGTATTCATTTCCCCCTGCTCTTGGCTGTGGATGTGATGTGACTAGCTGTTTTCGAAGTTCCTGCCTTAACTTCCCCACAGTGACTATAACTTAGAATTGTAAGCTGCACTTGAGCCCTTTCTTCCCAACCCAAAGTTACTTTGTGTCAGAGTATTTCATCACAACAGAAATGAAACTAAAATAGTAACCAACAGTCCTTCTCCAACCCCCTACAGCACCTGGATCTCTCACTTAGACTTAACTGATGCTGGAATGTGACTGATCAGTCACTTCAAAGAGCCTTCTCTCTACAAAACACCCCCATCCTCAGCCAGCCATGCGTAATGATCTGGGGTTAGGAAGCAGGAAGGGAATTCTTTGAAACTCCGCAAAGGAACACACAAACATCAATGGGAGGCCCCAGGGACTGAAGTGGCTGGGATTCTTTACCTTCCAAGAAGTTACTGCAAATTCTCTTTAGAGGAAAATGTTCCTCCTTAGTCTCCCAGGAGCCTCACAGGCTCAGGTCGAACACAAACTGATGAGCATGGGGCTGGGGAGATGGCTCAGAGGACAAGAGACCGTGCTGCTGTTACGGAGGGCCTGGATTTGGTTCCCAGCACCCATGTTAGGTGACTCACAACTGCCTGTAACTCCAGCTCTAGGGGATCCAACAACCTCTTCTGGCCTCTTGGGCAACTGTACTCATGTGTACCTACTAATAAACATTCACACACACACACAGAGTTTTTTTAAAGATTAATTTATTTTTTTAATTTAAAAAATTTTTAATTTTAAATTTTGACAAAAACAAAAAAAATTAAATCCTCATAATGAAAAAAAAAATCACTTGAGAAAGCTAAGCACACTGAATTAGAGTCAGCACAGAGACAAATGCCCGAGGGATTCCTGGGTTATCAAATTCTGATTATAAAATAAACATATACAGAGCAATGTTTTATAGATATACATACATACATACATACATCTCAGGGTCTCATGTAGCCCAGGTTTGTCTCACATCTACTGTGTGGCTAAAGCTGGCCTTGAACTCTTTTTAATTTTTTTTTACATTTACTATTATTGTACGTATGTTCCTGATGGAGTGGGCACATGTGCTACAGTCTGCATATGTAGGTCAGAGGACACCTTGCAGTGGTCCGTTCTCATCCACCATGTGGGTCCTGGGGACGGAACTCATGTCACAAGCCTTGTCAACAAGCGTCTTTGCCTGTTGAGCTATCTCAGTAGCCCGAGAACATGTTTGAATATTCGGAAGATATGAGGTCACACACACCACTGTCTCCTCCAATGCTCAGATACCCACTTTCCAATCTGAAATCGATCATCGATCCCAAACACTCATGAATCCCTGAACACTTTTAAAATTCTGAACATGGTTTCATGTAGTATAGGCTAGCCTCAAACTTTCTCTGTAGCTGAGGATGACCTTGAATCCTCCTGCCTCCAAGCGTTCTGGGGTTACAGCATCTGACACCATGGCTAGTTTATGCAGCACTGAGGATCTAATCAGGGCTTCATGTGTGCTAGGCAAACTCTGTACCCAGTGGGCCACATCACCAGCCCCTCGATTCCTCTTTAGTGCAAGTGCTACCTGCTCTTCAGGCCATGCCCTTTACTCTTCCCCTTGTGGCAGGACTTGGGATTGCACCCATGGGTGCTTGCCCAGTCTCCTCCGTGCAGAATTCCATCATGACAACTATGACCATCTCTTACAGCTGGGTCTCTGATGATCAATATTAGATTGCTTGAATTTTTCCCTTGAGAGTGCTCTGATACAATCTTTAGATGTGGGTCCTTTCTCCTGGGGGGTGACAGAGTGGATATGAGGGTTGTCATCCTCCCTGTAGGCTGGGGAATCCCCTGCAGACCTCTTCAGAAAACTGCCCTGCCCTGTGCCCCAGCCAAAGCCACCTCCCTCCCTGGAGCAGAAGGGTTCACAGAAGCTCACTAGTTTCACATTGGGATATCCGTCCCGCTCCTCCAACAGATATCTGGCCGGTCCAACAGTCCCAATAAACCTCCCAAGTACGAAGGTCTGTCTCGGGGGTTTCCAGGGAACCAGATCAGGAAGAGGAAAATCCTCACAGGAACCAAAGGACTTGTGTTTCCATGCGCAGAGGTTAGGGTAGAAGTCCAGTATTTTCAAAGGGAAGTTACAAAGCAAATACATACACACAGTAGGCGTGCAATAAGTCCTGGAGAGATCTCTTCCTCCCACCCAGAAGAGAAAGGGCTCTCTGCAGAAGGGCATAAGCCTCGCTGGCAGTGTCACAGGGTGGTCAGGATGGGCAGTCTTACTACACTGCCAGGGTAAGAAGAACAATCCAGGTGGGTAATGTGCTGCCTGCCTAAGAGCCACGGGGCAGACGGGAGACAGGAGCACCCTAATATCTTACATTAGATACGGAGAAGACTGGTGCAGGGATATCGAGAGAGAGTATTCCAGAGAGATGGCACAGGCTAGAGAGTGAGGCCAGGGGTTCACTTCTTGTGAGTCTGTCACAAGGGGAGAGACTTGAAAGTGGCCACAGTTTTGTCTCCTTCCCAGACCCTTGGGCCTTATTTTTATTTTTTCCAGTAGAGAAGACAGTAAGGAGGTGATGGAGAAAGTGGGCCAGAGAGGTGAGAAGTATAATTTCTGTCCCTCCCTCCAGCCCACAGAGGGATTCTGCCTCAGCTCTACCCAGACGCCCCCTCAAAGGCAAATCCAGTCTCTGAAATCCAGCAGGAGAAAACTCAATGTCACCAGCACAGTAATTTCTGAGACATGATGCCACCAAGTCTCCGGATCTCCACCTTGAATATGAGCAAAGTTCTCTGGTCGGGGATTGAGACCGAAGGAAGGGAGAGGCGGGTGGGCGGGGCCAACCTCCCCAACCCCTCAACCCAGAGGTCAAGATCACGGCTACTTACGAAGGAGGGGCCAGCCATTCCACATCGTCTCACCTCTAGCCCCAAACCTAGGGTGACAGCCCCTCTCCGGCCCAGCCATCACCTACAGCGACTTCACACAGGCCCTTTGCACAGGCTCTCCAGTCTGGACCCCCGCAGGAGAGGAGTGGGGGAGGGGTGGGCAAGGTTTGCAGCGCCCCGTTGCTGGTGTTGTGCATTTTGGACCCGTTTCATTTTCTCTCTCCTGGATGCTCTGGAGGCCCTCCAGGCCACAGTAAGCTGACAGACTCTATTCCGTGGGGAAGGAATTCAGATAGGTGTGGGGCTCACCAGCCCTCACCAGGCTTCTCAAATGTCCACCGGCTTCTTACACTGCACAAAAATAACCGTGCACTAAAATAAACTTTAATAACAGCCTGACTGGTCTGAACCCAGCTAGATTCGGTCAGGGTCCTGAGGCTCCGTGCATCTCTGGGATGGATAGCTCCCCAACTGTCTCTCCATCTTCCTCCTGAGCACCGCTGCTTTAGGAGGTCTCTCCAGCTTTCTTAGGGGAGGTGGGGCCCCGCCCCTGGCTACAGAAACCACCACTGACTTTCTGTCCCCTCAGTTGACACTCTAGCCAAGGGCACCTGGGGCTTCTTGGAAGCAGGATGTTTACAAATGCAGTGAGCTAGGATGAGGTCATCCAGGAGTGGGCGGGCCCTTGTCCAATCCTCCCTAGACCTTTTAAAACCACGTCTGTGGGAAGAGAAGGACTTTCAGGGGAAGCTGGTATGTAAATGAATGTCCAAGATGACGGCAAAGCAGACACTGAGAGAGAGAAAGAGGCTGTCTGGCTCAGTCCTTGAAAGTCCCCCACTGACACCCTTCCCCCAAGCCACCTGACCGACCCTAGACTGGTGGTTTGCTGTTAAGCCAGTCTGGCATTTTCTCTGTTAGCACTGCACAGTCCATCCGTTCAGGCTGGGGCATCACTTCTCACAAGGATGTCACAAACTTCTAGTGCCTACCATCACTAGGGGAAACTGAGTCCCAGAGCTGCCACAAGGGCAGGAGAGTCCTTGCTCTTGAGCCGCCCCCACCCACCCATTTTTTATTTTTGTTTTTTTCCAAGACGGGGTCACATGTAGTCCGTGCTGGCCTTGAACTTGTTTTGAGACAGGAAACGCCCAACATCCCCAGGGATTGGCCCAGCTCCTAGGAGGCAGGGCCAGGGCTCACTGTAGGGCCTCCTGCCCCCACGGAAAAAGATACCCCGTTCCAGTTCCAGGCAGATGTACACAGTTCTCTGTGGCCCAACTTTTCCTGGCCTGACAGAGCACTAGCTGGTCACCCCATACCCAACGGGATGTCAGCTCCTCAGAGGGGGCTCCATAAATACCTGTGGGAAAAGAGCCCCCACGTGTGCCTGGATATGACGCAGCCGTCTCCTCGGCTCTCATAACCGCGTTCATCTCCAGCTCGCCCGTATCGACAGAATCCTCATCTCAGCCTGCTAAATGCCTGCCTCATTTTCCACTCTATCGACAGACTCCATTTGACTTAACTGGCCCCCATCGGGCGGCAATTGGAAGGCTTCTTGTTGATCTAACCGATGGGGAGGAGCAGGCGCCAGGCCTGGGCTTCTGTAGGCACCGCCCAGGAGCAGGGATTTCCCATTGCCACCAGCACCTGGACAAGCTGGGAGAGGGGTAGGGAACAGGCCTGGGGCTCCGTAGGCGTCCCTCTGTCCTCAGCCGTCCTCCTGTCCTGCCAGGATGAGCATGCCTTTCTTTGCTGAGGAGATGTGGGATGCAGCTCTCCAGAGACTGACCCTGCGGACTTCCTTCCTCTGGGGCTCATGCTTTCCTCCTTCTTGGTGACCTCTTTCAATCCTTCCCCAAGGCGGAGGCTGCAGCTTCTGTCTGAATATTCACTCAGCACCACCCACCTCACCCACCCCACCCCCTCACTCTGTCCACTGTGCTCATCTCCTGACCACACCCACTTCATCCATTATGCCCTAGTCTTACCTTCCTAAAGCTTCCAGGACTGGAATGAAATTTAGGGGACCATATTCTGGGGATCAAGCCACAAACAAAGGAGCTAACGTTCCAGCATGGATGGATGGGTGGACACACAGACGGAGGAGTCTGCCCCATGGGTGAATGAGCACTGTGGTAGTTGGGGAGGAGTGTGGAGGACTTCAGTGATGCCCGTCTGGGAGGGGCACCTGATCAAAGGGAAAGATGTGGTCAGTGTAGACAGAGCTCTCCAGGTTGAGAGACTGAGTGTAAAGGTTCTGAGGCAGGAGAGGCAGGCACATTCCAGTATAGTCAGGGAGCCAGGAACGCCAGAGTGGGCAAGACTTCCGGCCTGCCTGGATCTTTGGCTCTTAGGCTGGACCATGTAAATGAATTCATACAGTGGGGCAGGAACTGGTTTCCTGTCAAAAAGCCCTCTGTCTGCTGTGAGAATATACTGGACAGGGGACACGGGACACAGGGAACACAGGGGGCACAGGGAACAGAAGTAGAAACAGATGTGATAATTCAGGCACAGTTTGGAACAGATGGTGACATTGGAGCCTGTGTGAGCATACATGAGTACACACACACACATACACACATTCACACACATACACATATACATCTGCTTGCACATACACGTACATGTGCACACACATGTGCATGTGCACGTGCACACACATACACACTAGCAGGCACTCCAGATTTTTGCTCATTTGTTCGTTTGAGACATGGCCTCACTATGTAGCCCAGGCTGGCCATGAAGTTCACTATATAGTTCTAGGCTGACCTAGAACTCACCAGGATCCTCCTGCCTCAGTCTCCCAAGTACCGGAATCTAAGGCTCCATCTTGAAATTAGGAGTGACAGCAGTCCTGTGGCCCAGAGAAGGGAAGGGACCCATCCCAACCCAGAACTTCAGGTCATAGACCCCAAATCCAACTTGGCCTGCCTACAGCTGGCTTTGGTTCCAACACCCCTTTCTGTGTCCCCCTTTGTCATCTCCATCCCCAGAGTCCCCTCTCCCATCTCTGACTTTCTCCTGGCCCTCACCCTGCAGACACCCTGGTGTCAATTTTCCCCTTTCCCAAGGCCCAGTTTGGAACAATTTGGAACACAATTACTGATCAACAACGTGACTCCCACCAGTGGCCACCCAGTGTCCATCGGCTCCAGGAAGGGACCTTGCAATCTGAGCGCCACACCTCTCACCTCCCCACAACCATCACTTTTCACGTTTCCTCGCAGAGGCGCTGGCTGCCCCACCCCCACCCCACCCCCGCCACCCCCAGCACAGCTCTGGACAAGTTCATCTTTGTCAATTAATTATTGAACGGTTTATTTCACACCAGGAGGTGATAGCCACCCGTTAAGTTAGCACCTTAATTACACACGCGCGCTCACACGCACCACAGAGGTTGGTATCACGCGCCCCCCTCCCACGTCATCATGCGCCCCGCCGCCTCCCCCGAGGGTGGGAAGAAGGAGCAAGGTTGAAACTGACTATATGGCCCTGGGTGGGGTCCCTCTGGATTGTGCTCCATGGACATATTCAAATGGAGTTCTCAGAGTCTGTCTACAAACAGAGAAGGGCAGAGAGAACTAAGTGGAGTCCTAGAACAGCGCGGGTTCAGGCTTCTGTTTTCGTCTGGAGTATACATGAGACAGTGTCTCAGAGCATCTCTCTCACCACCCACGTGCCCACTGTCTTACATCTATCTCATGACTGCCTGGTCTCCTGGCTACCCCTTTACAATGTCTGATACCTCCTGCCCTCAGGGCCTTTGCACCAACGACTCATTTTCTGTGCGGCCCAGGCTCGGTTCTAATTAGCACCCTCCATCGCCCCCTGCCGGTAGAGAGCCAGCATCGCCTTTCCAGAAGGAACTCAGAAAAGCCTTTTAAAAATTGTAACTGTCACCAATTTCTCTGTTTCTTGTTTTTCACCTTCAAACATTTTGTTATACTCAAAACTGTGGGATTTTTTTAAAAAGATTTATTTTATTTATTTTATTTCACATGAGTACACTGTCCCTATCTTCAGGGACACACCAGAAGAGGGCATCGGATCCCATTACAGGTGGTTGTGAGCCACCATGTAGTTGCTGGGAATTGAACTCAGGACCTCTGGAAGAGCAGTTAGTGCTCTTAACCTCTGAGCCATCTCTCCAGATCCGAAACTGTTTTTCTTACTTGTTATTCTGTATCTCTTACCAAAGTATCAGGTACATGAGGTTTGGGAATTCTTGTGTGACTCACTACCACCCACTTCTCCTTCCAAATCTGTCTGTGTCACCATCAAGGAGGCCTGTGCCTGGCACAAAATAAACACAGTTAATCATTGTCAGAGGAATGAATGGATGAAAGAGAGAATGAATGAATGAATGAATGAATGAATGAATGAATGAGGGAGTTATTTGTGTGCAATCCTCTAAATGCGGTAAGATCAGAGATGATCCTTTCCCACAGAAAGAGGTTCACTATAGTACCAGGAATTTGGGGAAGATTCTTGATAGAAATAGGGGTCCCCTGTCCAAAGAGGAAACTGCAGGAAAAGTCATTTTAAAAGGCGAGAGCTCCTGTTGATTTCATGTCTGCGCATGCCTGGGGCTAGCAGGTCTGACATTGCCTCTCCATCAGTCTCTGGCAGATCGGTCCCCACCACCCCTCCCGACTCTCCCCAGGGAGGGGACAGGAACAGGAGAAGTTGCAGACACTTTGATTAACTCCCCAGCAAGAGTCCCCACGCCTGTGTCTCCTTCTCATCCCCCCTCCTAGGCTGTAAGCGGGGACAGTGTGTTGAGGGCTGCGGGGGGAGGGGCACGAGGACCGTGGCTCTGAGTGGGTGGAGAGAAAGGTCCTCATCTCTCCGAGCTGGGATTCTGTTGCCCTTATTCCAGGCCTGAGGGGTTAGAGGACCTGACAGCCAGAGTGGGCCTCAAAGCTCCAGCCTGCTGTCCCCTCCTCGGCCCCTCACCCTCTCTCTCCTTCAAGCTGGGCTATCCCTCCCCACCCCGAAACGAAGATGGTGATTTTTTTTTTTCTTTAGAGCCAGTTTTCCCCCAAATCTCTGGAGATGCTGGGAGCTGCTGTTTCCATGGAAACCTACCCGCCAACCTCACGGAGGTGGAGTTGGGCGGCCGCCCCCTCCCCTCCGCCTGCACAGCCTGGCTCTAGCCCGCAGGGGGCCCAAGTTGTGAATCACCCCCTCCCCCATGTCCCCCGATGGGGCTCACATACTGAGCAAGCTGGTGTGTTTGGCTTTGGCCTGGCCTGGGACCAGTACCAACCAGGGCAGGGGGACATGGGGCTGCTATGGGGAGGCGGCAGGTTTGCAAAGCATTTCCACCCCCAAACAAGTGACAAGGAGCCACCTCAGCCGCCTCCGCCAGGGACCAGTCCTGGGGCTGGATTTTTTGTTTTGTTTTATTTTGTTTTTTGTTTTTTGTTTTTTTTCCTGAGAAATTCTTCAAAGCTCCCACTTATCTCTTATCTAGGGGTTCCCCTCATTTCTCACGCCACTCCATCCGAATTCCTCAGGGCCCAGGCATTCAAAAATGTAAATGATAAAATCCACAAAACAATAGATAAATAAAATAAGGAAAATTCTATGCAACTCAGGTGAGGAAGAAATTGATCCCAAGGTACAGAGAGAAGCTTCCGGAACCTGTCCCCTGGGGGTGGGGGAGGGGCGTTGAAAAAGCAGGCTTGTCCAAAAGACTAGATGGAGAAGAGGAAGGGTGACTGCCCTCCTCCACAGCAAGGGACTGCTGTCCCCTCAGGAGGCCACACAGGGACTTCTGCACAAACATATCATTTTGAAGATATTGTTGCACACATGGCTCCCTCCAGGTCCCCATCCTGGGTGAGGGGGTGGTAGAAAGAGTTTTCCTGGGTGACAGAACGTCTTTCTGGTTGTCATTGCGGTGTGACATGAATCGATAAATGTTAAAATTCATAAAACCACACAAAAATGAGATCGATTTTACTGTATGTTAATTTAAAATTAAGAAAGGTCCCGGCTGCACCACCCCCCAAAATCCTCCAGTGTCCAAGATGGATCATGTACCAGCAGACCAATGACCAGGTCAAATACAGAGGCTTCTCTGCACCGATCTGCCCCGCAGAATGGGCTGTGGCTCTGGTTTCTAGACATATTCACTGAGGCAGGAGCATTTCCAGTTTGAGAACAGACCAGACTACCATGAAAGCTGGTATAGGTCCAGGCAGAGAGATGCCTGCTTTGTCAGAGGAGCATTTTGGGGCTTCTGAGGGAAAGCTCTCTCACAGGGAAGACTAGGCTACAGCCAGACTATGGGCTCCAAAGGCATAGAGACAATTCTGGCCTATGGGCCTGATGGTGGGGCTGCCCATAAGCTGCTTGGGTATACACCTATGCACCTGTACACACACAGTGCCTAGTCTAGCCACAGGTAGAATGATGCTTGCTTTGGGGTGACATGGGCCCACAGAAGGATGGAGCAATGCTGTTCTGGAAAGGACTCTTGGGAAGGGCTCTGTAACAAGGGACCTGTGACATTCATGTCCCTGTCCTTCCCTCTTATCTCTTTCTCCAGTCCCTGTACTTCTCTAGGCTGCCTGTTCTGGTAATCTGTCTCCTGCCCCGCCTTCTTTAGCTCATCTGTCTCCTTCCCTTCGTGGTTTATAGAACAGGGCAGTAACCAGTCCAGGAGGGTGTCTAGGGAGCCGAATCTGACACAAGAGTAAAGCGTCAAGATCCTTTTAATGCACATGTACACTCTACACACACAAGCACACACACACACACAGCACACACGTGTGCATGAACACACGCATGCACACACACATGCAAGCACACACATGCGTATACACACACACACAAACACACATACACATGCATGCACCAATGAAGGCCAGAAGTCAGTCAATCTTTCTTTCTTTCTTCTTTCTTTCTTTCTTTCTTTCTTTCTTTCTTTCTTTTTTGACAAGGTCTCTCATGAAACCCAGAGCTCTCCATTAAAGG
Source organism: Grammomys surdaster (assembly GCF_004785775.1). Taxonomy (NCBI): domain Eukaryota; kingdom Metazoa; phylum Chordata; class Mammalia; order Rodentia; family Muridae; genus Grammomys; species Grammomys surdaster. The sequence goes on along the minus strand of NW_021604628.1, from coordinate 961,156 downwards.
TAGAATGACAAGTCAGTCAGCTCCCAGAATCCATGTGCCTCTGCCCCCATCCCACAATGCTAGAATTACAGACAAGTGCCACAACTGCAGGCTTTTATGCGGGTGGATGCTAGGAATCAGACCCAAGTCCCTGCGGGTTTGCAGTGGGCACTTTACCCTTCGAAGCATTTCCCCAGACTCCATGACAAGATCTTAGTGGCCGTTTGTGATGGTTTGTATATGTTTGGCCCAGGGAGTGGCACTTTTAGATGTGGCCCTGTTGGAGTGGGTGTGGCCTTGTTGGAGTGGGCGTGGCCTTGTTGAAGTGGGTGTGGCCTTGTTGGAGTAGGTGTGTCACTGTGGGCCTGGGCTTTAAGACCCTCATTCCAGCTGTCTGGAAGTCAGTATTCTGCTAGCAGCCTTCAGATGAAGATGTAGAACTCTCAGCTCCTCCAGCACCATACCTGTCTGGATGCCGCCATGCTTCCGCCTTGATGATAATGGACTGAACCTCTGAACCTGTAAGCCAGCCCCGATTAAATGTTCTTATGAAAGTTACTTTGGTCATGGTGTCTGTTCACAGCAGTAAAATTCTAACTAAGACATCCTTCATCCATGCCCAGAAGAAGAGTTCTGTCAGCAGGCAATGAAAGTGAATGGGAAGCAGTTGGGGAAAAAATCCCTGCCTTCCCAGAGCCAGGAAGCTCATCAGGTCCCAGGGTAACCAGGATGGGACAGGTCTCTCTATCTTTCTTTGTTTTCTCAGGTTCTATCTTAAGTAGACATGGGGGGGTAGGGGCTGAGGCAAGGGGGCGTAAGAGTTTCTGATACCCAGGGATCTCAGAAGAAAGAGGAGGAGAAGAGAACGGGTAGGGGGAATTCTCCTACTGCTACCCCGTCAAAGTGGTATGAAGGTACAAATCAGTCTCAGAGTCTGTGAAATGGGTACAGCAGAAGTGACCTCATGCTTTATTTGTGATGAACAAATGAGTCAGTAAAATACCAGGAGGGACCCTGCATGCTGAGGACAGCTCTGTTAGCATGCTCAGAGTCTGGCCCATGTGAACAAGTCAGCATGTCACATGATTCCTGTGGTCCTGCAGACCAGAGGAGTCCAGCCCTGGGAGAGGCTCACTGGCATTCCCAGAGCCTCAAGGACCTCTGCCTGCCTCACCCCCACTGAGGAGTAGAGACTGTAAAGGCAGAAACACAGAACGTTCTTTTCCTTTCTGAAAGGGAAAATTTCTAAATATTCTTTCACGAGTGTTTATGATAGTAAATGGCATGACACATCTGTGATAATCATTAGCACAGTCCAAGCTCAGGTTTTGCCATCTGGGCATGCAATGGCTCCCCACCTGTCCTCCTCCTGTGTGGGGTCTTGGCGCTGGTTCTGGCCTTGGAGCTGTGAACGGAAGAGAGGTATCTTGTCTGGGCCCACCCCTGTCACTCCTGTGAGACCCTCTAGGGCCTGCCCGGCAGAGAAGAGATGGATGGCTGTTAGTCAATGTCCCGAGGGACTCCTCTCCTGGCCACCCATAAGAAACGCTAAAAACTCACACGGTAGTGGCTGGGGAGATGGCTCAGTAGCCTTAGCAGAGGACCCTTGTTCAGTTTTCAGCACCTGTATAGGTATCTCACAACTGCCTAGAACTCCAGCTCCGGGGGTTCCATCACCTTCTGCTGGCCTCTGCAGGTACCTGCATGCAGGTAAACAATCTACACGCAGACACATGAAAGGAAAAGAGAACACATTGTATATGTGTATGGGTATGAATATGTGTATGTGTATAGTATGTATATGTATATTATATGTATGTTGTATGTATATTGTATGTAGTATATGATGCATATGTATACATATATGTATACAATGTATGTGAATATGATGTATGTGTATGCATATAATATATATGTATATATGTACGTATATATAATTTTTTCCCCTACATGATTGTACCAGTTAGGATCTGGTGTGGCTGTAAATGTCAGATAGCCCAAATTCACAGTGCTTTTAACAGCCAAGTAACCTCAGTCTGGAGCCAATGCTGTGATCACGTCTTCCAGAACTCAGACTCCTTCTTGTGCGTGACTCCGCCATTATCAACAGATGCCTTCCCCCCAATCGTCCAAGATGGCTGCCAAGACTCAAACTATGACGCCTGCATTCCAGCCAGCGTGGAGGAGCAGGAAAGCCTCAGGAAGGGCATGCTTCGTCTCTGTTACTGACACAAGTCACATATGAACAGCGCCACCTCCTGGGACTATCCTATGTCTGGTCCATCAGCCAGGATTTTGTCACAAGGCCACACTTAGTTGCAAGGGAGGCTGGGAAATGGAATGTGTATTCTGGGCAACTATGTACCCTGCTGATGTTTTTTGCCAAGGTGGGAGAGAGAGAGATCCAGGGAGGCAGCTGGTGGCTGCCGCTGGCAGGGCACGGCTTGCCTTGCATGTAGGTTCTGTGGTGTGACGACTGGTTTGGACTTTGTCCAATTTATTTCACATTCCGGGTAACCATATTAGTGAGAATTGCTTTTCTCCGTTTGTGCTATTTCGTCGGGATTTATTTCCAAATGTGTGACAACCTGCCAGGTTGAAGGGTGTGACTCGTTCTCTCTGGCAGGAGCTGCGGACTGGTCTCTGGAGCGCTCGAGCCTGAGATTTGCTGAGCCTGTATTCTTGGATATTCCACCCTCCCTCCTTCTGCCTCTCTCTTTTTTCCCTTCCCCATCCTCTCTTGCCTTCCTTCCTTCTTTCCTTCCTTCCTTCCTTCCAAATTATTTTTATGTATGTGCACAGTATCTGCCTGCATGTCTGCCCAACATGTGCATGCAGTACCCACAAAGGCCAGAAGAGAGCGGTGGAGCCTCTGGAACTAGAGTTAAGGGATAGTTGTGAGCGGCCATGTTGATGCTGGAAACTGAGTCCAGGTCCTCTGCAAGAGCAGCAAGTGTTCTTGACTGCTCAGTCATCTTTCCAATCACCCCCTACCCCCTCTTCTTTTTTGAAACAAGGTCTCACTTTGGAGGTTGGGTAGGCCTCTGGCTAATGCCAGTCCCCTGCCTCAGAGGTTGGGGTCATAGGAGAGAACCTTCATGATCACCTGTTTTTATTTATTTTGTTCACTTGGGTTTCTGTTTGTTCTATTTTGTTTGTCTTTGGAAGAGTACCATGTAGCTCAGGCTAGCCTGGACCTTTCTATGTAGCCAAGGCTAGCCACAAAATTCCTGATTCTCCTCACTCAGTATCAAAACTATGTCCCAGATATGTTGCCACCATTCTTGTTTTCACTTGTATTCCTTTTTTTTTTTTTTTTCAATTTAACAGTTGTGTAAAAAAAGACTATTTAGGGTTTTTTTTAAGGTTTAAAATTATATTTATTTATTTGTGTGTGCATGTGTGCAGGCACTCGGGCATGTACATACCGTAGAGTATACATGAAGGTCAGAGATTTGAACTCAGCTCCTTGGGCTTGTCAGCACGTGCCCTTACCTGCTCAGCCACCTCACCCTGACCGGTATCTAATTTTATATCCATGGATAGCTAGTTGAGATTTTGACCTGGGCTCATTACAATCTATATATACTCAAAGAATAGCTAATTCAGTTTCCAATTAGAAGGGAAACTCAAATCTTGGAAAGCTAAAGCCTGGAAGATGGAGTCACAGGGCAGTCGGGCCAGACCCCGTACTGGCTCTGGCTGACCCCTGTGCCAGTGTTCACATACACAGGGCTAGTTTCAGTAATGAAGCAGGATCCGGCCATGTGGAGTACCAGCGGAAGACCACTGCATGGGAAACTGAGTCTCTCCCTTGATGAAGTTCACTCTAACTAAATTCCTCAGCTTATGCAAGCACCTCCTTTCTCTCTTGATCCCTATGTGTGCTCCCCCATTGCAGACAAGACAAGACAGACAGACAGACAGACAGACAGACAGACAAGATGGGTAAGAGAGGAAAGGGGGCCCAGTAGGCCTGAGTCCAGGCCATCTTCCCATCCTCCAAAACTCTCAGTGGCATAATAGCACCAAGAGGGGATAGTGGTGTACTGAGAAGTCTGAGAACCATCTGCCCTCCCTCCCAAGCTCAGCTCCCTCTGGCCTTTGCTCACCTGTGTCCATCCCCCTGTCCCACCCTAAATCTGCTGGGGACTCATAGGGACTCAGCCACACTCTGCTTCACTCAAAGAACGGGCATCATGGACCTATTTTAGATCTAATTCGTGACATCCAATGTCTCGAGTGCTTTATCAGTGTGAGCACAGAAGCCCTTGCAGTGGCTATTCCTGGTCGTCACCTTGACTACATCTGGAATGAACTACAGTCCCGAAATGGAGGGCACACGTGTGATCCTGATCTTGAGGCTGGAAGACACAGGCTTCTGACTCAGATCTTGACACGGAGATCTTGAAGCACAGTGACCATGAGAAGCTTAGGCCCAGGCAAGGTAGTATATGCCTTTAATCCCAGAAGACAGAAGCAAGCAGATGTCTGAGTTCAAGGTCAGCCTGGGACGAAGCAAGTTCCAGATCCAGGCATGGTAGTACACACCTTCCCCTGAAGGCCTACATAAAGACATTGGAAGAAGGAAGGCTCACTCTTCTTCACCTGCTTGCACTTACTTGCCAGCACATCTGTTGGACCCTACTTCTACAGAAGACCAGCTGAAACAACCAGCCTCGTGAGACTGAGCAACTACTAGATTCTTGGACTTCCCGTTGTTGGGTTAGTTGGACTACAGACTGTAAGTCATTACAGTAAGTTCCCTTAATATTTGGAGACATTCTGTAAGTTGTGTGACTCTATAGAACCCTGACTAATACAAGCACATAGGGGGTCACTTTCTAGGGGTCTCCTGCCTAGTGGCAGAGCCACAACAGAGGCCTAACTGCAGTTCTCTTCTGTTCTATATTGTTTGGTTGGTTTGGTTTTTGGTTTGGAGGAAGGGTCCCATGTAACCCAGAATGTTCTCGAAGTTGGTATCTAACTTGAGGCTGAGGATGACCTTGAACTCCTGACTTCTCTGCTTCCACTTTTTGAGTGCTGTAATTTATAGACATACACCCCCATCCCTAGGATGCAATTCCACCTTATTAGGCTCACACTGTGGTGCTGGTTGTTAGCTGGAGAGACACGCCTCCTTGGGCATCCTATCTGCCCAGCTCATGAGCCTGAGTAGGTGCAGGAAACATGGGCCATGCAGGGTTACCTTGGAGACCCTCCTCTTCTATGTGTGTCTGAAGGGAAGCTGGGGGACTAGGAGCCCCAGTGGCCTGCTGTGGGCCGTCAGTGTACATTATAACAAAGGCACCACCTGGGTCCTTAACCCCCTAGCAAAGGTGAAATTCCAGTAGGCTTGCCTATGGAATTGTTCATGAGAATGTGTGTGAGCCAGTTTGAGAACTCAGGACACCCTCCACAAAGTCAAAGAGATATAAGGAAGGGAAAGTGACTGAAAGGGGCGAGGCAGGGAGAGACTGCTTTAAAGAGAGCTGTAGGCAGCCCTATAGACCCCAACTTCTACCTATAAGAAGCGCCACAGTAAAAGAGATGGGTATTACATGGGTGGGTGAAGATACAAGCCTTTAGCCACACTCACACACACACATACACATGTCATCTCAACACCCAGGAGGATCAGGAGTTCAAGGCCAGCCTTGGCTATATAACAAGTTTAAGGTGGATCTGGGATCTCCATGAGACCCTATCTGTATCAGTTACTTTCCCTGTTCCCTGTGATAAAGTACTTGGACAAAAGCAACTTAAGGGAGAAAAAGTTTGTTGTGGCTCATGGTTCTAGGATGTAGTCCACCCTGGTGGAGAAGGTATAACAGCAGCGACCTGAAAAGCCTGGTCACATGGCAGACAGAGAGGAGCGAATGGTGGTACTCAGCAAACTTCATCCTTGTATAGAGTCCAGGCCGGTTGTCTAGCCTAGGGAGTGGCGCCGCCCACAGTGGGCAGGTCTTCCACTTCAGTTAAGCTGATCAGTAAAGTCCTCCACAGATGTGCTGAGTGGCCTATTTCCCTTGTAACAGGGGGTTTCTCTTCTTCTTCTTCTTTTTTTTTTTTTTTTTTTTTGGTTTTTCGAGACAGGGTTTCTCTGTGTAGCCCTGGCTGTTCTGGAACTCACTCTGTAGACCAGGCTGGCCTCGAACTCAGAAATCCACCTGCCTCTGCCTCCCAAGTGCTGGGATTAAAGGCGTGCGCCACCACCACCCGGCCAGGGGATTCTCTTCTGAAGGGTAAGAAAGGATGATTTGTGTCTCCTTGAGAACCCCAGCAGGATTGCCCTACAGACTCTGCTCCCAATAGCCAAAAGTGGAAATGGTCCAGATAATCATTACTGATAGAAATGTGAGCATATTACACAGAAAAGGAAGTAGCGCCATGGGCCATCCCACAGGCAAACCTTAAGAACATCAGGCATCACGAGCCAATCATCAAGACAATAATCTAGCCACTAAATTTAGCCATTCAGGGGACAGAGTGGGCGGGTCTGTAAGGCAGGTCAGAGATTAACAGCCCCTGGGGCTAGGGAGTGGGTGGGGGTGGGTGGATAAGGAAATAGAGATTTATAGGTGCAGGTTTTCTTTGGGGGAAGTAATGGAAATGTTCTAAAATTAATACTGGTTGGTGTTTGCACTGCTCTGAATATAGTTTAAAGAACAATCAAATTGTTCACTTTAAGATGATTATGGTATGTACAGTGTGAAGCTGTTGATTTTGTTTAGTGGTCACAGAAGCAGGGCTAATCTGAGAGCAAGAGACAGTTACAGCGAGAGAGTTACGGTTCCTGCTGGGTCGGGGGAAGACACTGTCTTGGTGTCTCTTCCCGTGGCTGAGACAGAATCCCTTGACAAGAAAAGTTTATGTGTAGAAGGGTTTAGTTTAGCTTGAGGTTCAAGGGACAGTCCGTCATGTCAGCAGGAGCTTGAAGCGGCTAGTCACGTCACATCCTCAATCAGGAAGTAGAGAGCAATGAGAGGGTGCCCTTCAGGGCCCGTTCTCGACTCGCAGTTCAGAATTCCAGGAAGGAATGGCCGGCCTTGTATACCTCAGGTGAATCCTTCTACCTCAATTACTGTAATCCAGGTAAACACACACACACACACACACAGAGAGAGAGAGAGAGAGAGAGAGAGAGAGAGAGAGAGAGAGAGAGAGGGAGAGACAAAGAGAGAGGCAGAAAGAGACAGAGAGAGAGAGACAGAAACAAAGACAGAGACAGGCAGACAGACAGAGCGTCAAAGACAGAGATAGAGAGAGACAGAGAGAGGTAGAAAACGACAGAGAGACAGAGACAAAAACAGAGACAGAAAGACAAGGAGAGACAAAGAGAGAGGCAGAAAGAGATAGACAGAAACAAAGACAGAGAGGCAGAGAGAGACAGATAGACAGAGACACAGAAAGACAGAGAGACAGAGACAGAGAGACAGAGACAAAAACAGAGAGACAGAGAGACAAAGACAGAGTGTCAGGCAGAGGCCCATTACATATCTTGTTTAAAAATCCTCACCTAATCTTGTCCACCCTGCTGGTGACTCAGAGCTGACAGAAATCAGTCTTGAAAGGACCTTGACAGATCAAAGTCTAGAACCCTAAAAAAGACTTGGAAGTATATTTACCATCTGCATACATCCAGAAGACCGTGTGGGTGTGAAGAGGAAGAGGAAGTTTCTAGAGAAAAACCTGCTTGAGTCATCAACATGGATTCTACTTTAGATTAAGTTAAAAGAAGTGGAATGTGGCTGGAGAGATGTTCAGCAGCTGTGAACAGCTGTTTCAGAGGACCCAGGTTATGTTTGCAGCACCCAAGAGGCAGCTCACAACCACCTGTAACTCCAACTCTAGGCCACCAGACGCCCTCTGCTGGCCTCCAAGGACACTGCACCCACGTGTGGCATAAACCCACACAGGCACACACCTATACATATCATTTAAAAAAAAAAAATCTGTCCTAAAAAGTAGACTCCCTGCATGAAAGGAGGCAACAGTCCCCATGGGTGAGGAGTTAATTCCTTCACTGTGTTCTCTTCTCAGCAGCATGAAGACACCATCTCAGGAGAAATTGGCAAGAAATGTTAACAGCCCGAGAACCATGTCAAACAAGAACAACAGAAGTAGCTGAGGCCATTATAGTTGTCACATGGAAAGCTAAGTGGATGTGCTCTCTGCTGTTCTTCAGGGACAAGCCAGGACCAGGCAGGTAAGTTATGGGGGATGGGGGTGGGAATGGGGGAGGCACTCAGCTTTCACCTAAGGAATTTAACCAGAGCTGACTGTTGTCAAAATAGACGGCCTTGGAAAGAAATCACACCAACTAACATTTATTGAAAAACAAATGAAAGGCCCTGAATTTTATTTGCTTATTTTGATTCTGCAATCCATCCCTATGGCCTGAAATGTAAAACATCACAGAAACTTATATGGAGATAGGCTGTGTCTCCACGCTCAAATATCTTCTCCGTGTCTGATTACCGCACGCAAGGACACTTTTTAAAAAGTACTTCCAAAGCTTCTGGAGGCAAATACAAACCCATGTCTATGGCCTTCCTTTTTAAAGATTTACTTCTATGATTTTAAGTGTGTGTGTGTGTCTGTGTGTCTGTGTGTCTGTCTGCCTGTCTCGGTATGTGCTCACAGATTCAGGAGCCTGTAGACCAGGAGAGTGAGCTCCCCATGGATCTGATGTTTCAGGCTATTGGAATCCTCTGATGTAGGTACTGGGACTTGAACTCAGGGCCTTTGCAGAAGCAGTACATAGTCACGGTTGTCTTTCCGGTCCCCCTTCCCTTTTTTATATAAAAGACAATATAAGACGCAGTGTCTCTGCTTCAAGTTGGATATTGTCTATACACCTAGCGTGATCCTCTTCTGTTGGCGTGATTCTCTGTTAAACCCATATAGTTAGCTAGTTGCAAACTAGTAGCCCAGGCTAGCTTTGTTGAATTTGTTGCATTCCCCTCTACCTCCCCTTTTGAGACAAAAGTGTATGTTGCCTAAGCTAGCCTCCAACTGCCAAGTAGCTGAAGATGACATTGTAACTCCTGATTTTGCTGCCTCTACCTGCCACCGACTGGGATTATATGTGTGTGCCACCACACCCAGTGCATACATCAATGGGGACAGGAGCCAGGGCCTCTGGCTCAGGGCCAAGGCTTACCAACCAAGCCACACCCCCAGCTCAGACCCTGTTGGATACTTTATTTCATTATGTTTATTCTCTGTTTTACAATTTCTACCTCATTCTTTCTGAAGGTTCTAATTCTCTGATAGAAGACTACATATCTTTTCACCCATTTGATTTTTAGGATATAAGTCACAGCTAATTAAAAGCCTTAAAAATCTAGATCACACGGGCTGGAGAGATGGCTCAGTGGTTAAGAGCACTGATTGCTCTTCCAGAGGTCCTGAGTTCAATTCCCAGCAACCACATGGTGGCTCACAACCATCTGCAATGGGGTCTGATGCCCTCTTCTGGTGTGTCTGAAGACAGCGACAGTGTACTCACATACATAAAATAAATAAATCTTAAAAAAAAATCTAGATCGCTGTGGATCTGTTTCTGTTGTATACTTTAAAAAAAAACTTTCTTACTTACTGAATGCTAGACATTTTATACTTCACAATATGTCTAGGTCCTGGGGACTGAACCCAGGTCTTCAGGCCCATGCAGCAAGCACCTGTACCCACTAAGCCATATTGGCCAGGCCTATCCTAAAGCCTCATAAACTGGTATATTGAAACAGATACTGATAGCTGAAAAAAAAATCTTTTCTTTTTCACTAGATGGCCATTATTAAAAGCAATTCATAATGTGTGTACAGTTTTCTTTTTTTTTCTGTGTCAATTTGGTTTGGCTTATTTTATCTTTAAAAGAACATACTTGTTTGTTTATTTATTTATTTATTTATTACTGGTATGTGTGAAGTGGCAGTGGGGTGGGGCTGAGCACGTGACACATCTGTGCAAGTATCACTAAAACTCTTTCCCAAGAGGAGACACAAACTATGTCTACGCCTTCTCCCAAGGTCCCAGTAACAACCATGATCTCACCAAAGTTCACAAACCAATGATTTGATTGGGCTCCCTTACAGAACAGAGGTGAGGGCTTCCCAGTGCTGTCAATAGATGGAGCCCCCTGTGCTAGCCTTCCCCAGCCTGCATCTGTGAAACCCTCCCGATGCCACGGGGCAATTAAGGCAGAGTTGCCTAACAGGTGGTAGGGGGCAGCTCAAGAGACCCTCCCACCACTCCATGAAAAGGGTAAACAGCCAACAAGCCCAGCTCAGATAATCCTTCTGTAAGGGGGCACAGCTGGACTCCCCAGTATGGTGGTTGTTTGGCTCAGAGGACAGTCACGCACAACAGGTCAGAGAAAAACTTTGTGGGCTTGATTCTCTCCTTTCTGCCTTTATGAGAATGGAGATCAAACCCAGGTGGTCTGGCTGTCAGAGCGAGTGCTTTTCGGCACTGAGCCATCTTGCTGGCTCTGATTTGATTTGATTTCTTTTTCTTTTTTTTAGATTTTATTTATTTATTTTATATACATGATGAGTACACTGTCGCTGTCTTCAGACACACCAGAAGAGAGCATCAGATCCCATTACAGATGGTTGTGAGCCACCATGTGGTTGCTGGGAATTGAACTCAGGACTCCTGGAAGAGCAGTCAGTGCTCTTAACGGCTGAGCCATCTCTCCAGCCCCGGTTCGATTTCTTGATACGGGGTCTGTGGCAGCTATTTTTGGTTGTCAACTTGATTATGCAGATCTGAACATAACTAGAACCCAAAAACAGAGGGGCACACCTGTGAGGATTTTTTTTTTTTTGTCTTAACTTTGTTTAATTGGAAGATCCACTTTTAATCCAGATCTTTGAGTCGGGAAGACACAGCTTTAACCCAGGTCTTTTGAACTGAAAAAACCTGCCTCTAACCTGGCCACGCCTTCTGCCGGAAACCCATATAAGGACATAGAAGAAGGAAGCTTTGGTTTTTGTTTGCGCCCCTGGATAGCAGGTTCATTTCTTGGCTGGCATTAGAGCAACTTCTTCAGGCTTCCAGTGTATACAGAAGACCATCAGACGTGGACCATCAGCTTCACGGACTGAACCACTACGGGATCCTTGGACTTCCTGTTCCCAGCCGGCCATTGTTGGATTCGCTGGACCGCAGCCGGTAAGTCACTCGAATAAATCCTCTTTCTTTGGATCTAGAGAGGTTCATTTTATAAGTCCTTTTTACTCTGGAGAACCTTGACTAATGCAGGCTTTCCTGCAGCTCAGAGTGGCCAGAACTTACGAGCTGAAGATGACCTTGTGCTTCTGATGCTTCGTCTTCTAAACGTTAGGATTACGAGAGTACACTCACCTTCACGCCTCTCTAACGTGTGTTCTGCATCTCTTTCACATTAATGAATACGGGATCCAGAACATCTCAGGGAAACCCCAGCAGGCATGAGATTAATTTCTAAGTCCACCCAGCTCCAAAGCAAGAGTGTCCCCTCAACCCCGTGGCCACCCATCCAGGGGCTTCAGTGGAAGAACAGCCATTGCAGAGTTCTAAGCCGGTTCTGTTCAGATGAGACTTGCTCATGCCTGAGGAGCCATGTTGGCTATGAATATACACGGAGACTGTCTTGGTTCATTTCCTGTGGCTGTAAGTGACTAGGTTATAAAGAACGGAACCTCCTCTAGCATTCTGAGGGCTCTAGCGACTGTCCTCCCGGGGTCGTGTGCTTTTTAATCTTCTGCCGAGTTGCCTTCTGGTCACGAGATAAGGCCATAGCTCCAGGCTATTCAACTGCGTGTAGCTGTCTTCCAGGCAGAAAGAAGGAGCAGACTTTGATCCTGGGGTGTACTCTCTGAGTCTCAATAGGCTCTCTCTGCGACTCTTTGGCCTAAAGTGGGTCACATGCCTACTGATGAACCAATTACTAGTCAAGCTAGACAGTGTTTCCCTGGCTAGCTCAGACCAGGCATGTTTTTGTTACCTGAGGCCTGAGAGTCTCTGTTTACTTCCTTAGACTATTGTGTCTTCCCCAGCAGAGCCGAAGGTAGAGGGCGGCTGCCATCAGGTTCATGATAGGCCATGCTTGCGACGGGCTTGACATCTTTCCAGGAAGCCCCAGGCATCCTGATACCCAGCTGAGGTGGCTCAGGGCCTCTGGGACGGTCATACACCTCTTCCATGTCTGTTCTTCAGCCTCCTCCAGGGTCCTCTTCTCCAAACTTCCTGTCTTCCAGCCCTGGCAACTTACCTCAGGGCAAGGCCTCATACCACAAACCCTCTCCTGGGCCCCTTTGTTCAAACGCCACAGGCCTGTCTCTGTTCAGGTCTCTGACAGCCTGGGTGCTGTCTTGAGGTGAGGAACAGCTCTTCCTCCTTTGTGGAGGCCAGTAGAGAATGCTGGGAAGAGATTGTGCAACGGTAATTAGAGACGGGCAAGGGAAACCAGGTAATGAGTGTCCAGATGAGATAAACACTCAATGAACCAGGTTACTATTCTTCAAGGGCCTGGATCCCCCAAAATTCCTCAGTTGCCTCCTAGCCCCTGATGGTATAGCATTACAAGATGAAGCCTTTAGGTCATCGCTGGGTCATAAGGAGTTCTGTCTATGTCCTTAGAAAAGGCACTCTGGTTGGACAGGGGATCATGCCTGCAGTCCCGGCATTGGGAGGCTGAGGCAGGAGAACCAAGAGTTAAGACTATTCTCCCCAGATCCCAGATTTGCTGGTGGCTTGCCCTTGATCTTCCTTGCATCCAGGATGGTGGGTGATATGTTTCCCCTGGTGTATCTATCTACCTGAGGGGTTTCTGCTTTAGCAGCCCGAAGAGACTGGGGCGCTGTGTGTGTTCACATTAGAGTGGGCATCCTTCAGTGTAGAATTGAAATGAAGACTCTTCCAGACCAACATACATTCTCCTCATTCCTAAGGCAGACCCAGAAGCCATATCTAGTGCGAAGAGTACCCAGGAGGTTAAGGGTTCACTAGAGGCTCTTGGGTGGGGTGGGGGGGTGCTGTCCTTATCCAGCAACTCAGGACTATCCATCTGCCCCGTTAGCATTCTGTCTAAACTCTACTCCACAGTTACCTGGCAACAGCCAGGTATGCTCCTCCCCACAGTTACCTGGCAATAGCCAGGTGGGCCTGCCCACTATAAAAGGGGCTGCTTGCCCCCTCCTCTCTCTCTTGATCTCCCCTTCCCATCCCCTCCCCCTCTACCTCTCTCCACATGCTCATGGCCAGCCTCTACTTTTCTATTCATTCTCTCTCTCTCTTTCTCTCTTTCCCTCTCTCTCTCTTTCTCTCTCTCTCTCTCTCTCTCTCTCTGCCTCTACTACCCTCTTAACTCCCCTCCCCATGCCCTGAATAAACTCTATTCTATACTATACCGTCATGTGACTGGTCCCTCAGGGGGAAGAGATGCCTCAGCATGGGCCCGCTGAGACATCCCCTTCCCCCCTTCCCCCATACCTCTCCACACCCCCATAAAACATATTCTCTCTATCTTTTTATAAACACATCACCTCCCTGCTTCAAAAGTTCACAGCTACCTGCCTCTGTTCTAAAGAATTCCCTTGCCAGGCAGTGGTGGTGCACGCCTTTAATCCCAGCACTTGGGAGGCAGAGGCAGGCGGATTTCTGAGTTTGAGGCCAGCCTGGTCTACAGAGTGAGTTCCAGGACAGCCAGGGCTGCACAGAGAAACCCTGTCTCGGAAAAAAAAAAAAATTTCCCTCAGCGACCTTGTCCCCTGGTCCTATCCTGGGCTCCTGGCAGCTAGTGATAGCCTGACAGGAAGGGTAAAAAGGCTAGCCCCTGACCCCAAGGGCCTGTGTCATGTGATGGCCATACTCTCATGTCCTGTCTCCTATGGGTCAAGTCTCAGACATGCCTGACCTTCCTGGGGACCACCCTGTCTCCTCTTTGTCTCCACCTGAAGTCAGTCACCAGCAGTGACTCCCTCTGTCAGGCTCTGCTGGGAGGGGAATGTTTCAGGATAGCACCCAGGGCTTGTCCATGCCGAGAGCCTGAGGCAGGACCTGGGTGTCCCTTCTACCTCCCAGGGGCTCCCTTGGGCGACTCCATCACCTTCCTGTGGCTCCTTGTGCTGAGCAGACCACGGGCTCCATAGAGGCATGAAGCAAGGTCGTTGGAATCAATGACCCCTTTTTCTTAATTTTTATGTGTGTGTGTGTGTGTCTGTCTGTCTGTCTGTGCCTGCAGATGGCCAGAAGAGGGCATTGGATCCCCTGGAGCCAATGTGGGCTCTCGGAGCCAAACCCTGGTCCTTGCATGCTCCTAACCATTGAGTTTTCTCAATAGTCCTCAAGTTCCTTTCCGTCTGGGGAGGCAGACTGGTAAACGGAAAGAGTGCGCACACTCGTGGGAGGGTAAGGAGTGGGAGAAGCAGGCAGAGATGAGTCGGAGACAGGAAAGACAGGGCAAAGGCTGGGATGAAGATTTGGAGGCAGGGTGACCACGGGACAGGCACAGAATAGAAACCTGTTTGTCCAGTTCATTTCTCATCTCACCTCCTTTCCGGGAAAGTCCTGCGCAGTATGCCACACACAGCAGGTGTGTTGCATTTGAGGAGCAGGAGTCCTGCTTGTGGAAGCCCTCAGCAGCCCATCCTTCCATCCAGTCTCCACTGAGCATGAACACGAACCATATAGAGAAAGGGTGGAGCCTTCCAAGAAGGGGCGGAGCCTTCCATGAAGGGGTGGAGCCTTCCAAGGCTGTGCCACCCAGTCTCCAGAGCATCAAAACAGAGCCCTCCCCTTTCTTCAGCCGGGGATTTAATTAGGTGCACTAATTAGTCGCTGGGTGTGAGAGACAGAGATGCAGGCGCCTGTGCGCTTGCAAGCTGAGGATGGCTTCTGGCTGGTCGTGCAGAGGGAGAGCCGCCAAGGGAGGCTTGGCTGTACTTGGAGGGACAGCGCTAGGAACTGGACCTCGATGGTGCTGTTCCCATCCCGATCAGCAAGGATGGGAAAGCCAGAGAGGGGAAGGGCCCAGGAGCACACCGTGACACATTTACACACATACACAATCGTACATTTGTCTATGTCCATTGACTATGTATACACACATTTGTATTAGACACACTCATCCGGTTCACACACATGTTGGCTCACTTCATCACTTATACACATATCCATAGTCATACACACACACACACACACACACACACCTGCATTCACACATGCTCTCACTGTAACTCACAGACACACCCATGTTTGTTCACTTATCTACATGTGTGTGTGCACATGTGCTCATATGTGCACACAAACCCAAGTGCGGGGGAGGGGAAGCAGTGGGGTTTCGTATTTTGTAGGCTTTCATTTGTTTAGTTGCTTTTCCTTGCTTTGGTTTTAAGACAAGATCTCATGTAGCCAAGGCTGACCTCAAACTTGCTGCATAGCCAAGGCTGCCCTTAAACTCTGGACTCCTCTTACACCTCTTTCCAAGTGCTGAGATTATGGGCATGCATGGGCAACCTGGCTCAGGAGAAATGAAGTGTGACTGACTATCACGGCTCCATATTCAAACCATCTGAACTGTGCTAGAATCTTCTTTTCAGCTAAATTCAAGAGCCATGCAAAGATCCCCCAACCCACCCCATACAACGCTAGCCCTCCCTCCGCCTCACACCCGTCTCTTAGCAACATCTTCTCAACCTTTTTGGCTTTTCCAAAGGAAAAAGCAAGTCCTCAGAGTAAAGGCCCCAGTCCCCTGTTCTGTGGCCAGAGTAGCCTGGGGACAGAAGTTCTTCCTCCGGTGACCATGTATTCTCCACAGTATTGGCCATTGCCACTCACAGGGGGTGAGGTGGGGGCTGGGGGGTGGGACCGACAAGGATGTCCTGAGAGAGCCTTGTAAGCCACATACCAGAGTCAGCTTGTAAGATCAACATGAGCTTGAGGGAATTAAAAAAGCTCTCTGAAGGCTGAGTATGGTGGTATACCTTTAATCCTAGCACTCAGGAAGGGAGGATGGGTGGGCAGATGTCTGTGAGTTCAAGGGTAGCCTGCTCTACATAGTTCCAGAACAGCCAGAGCTATCTAGTGAGACCCTGTCTCAAAGGGATGAAAAAGAAAGATCTCTGAGGCTCCATCTGTGCAGGATACAGGTACAATCTCAGGTTACGCATGTAGCCTGCTGAGCTCAGGGGTCGGGCATGCAATATGTGTTCAGTAAGGTTAATCCCACCACGGCTGGGGCAAAGCCAGCATTCCCAGGACAGGGTCCTGTCTGGCCTTCGGGCCTGGCTGCCTCTTGCCTGCCTTCCCTGTCTCAGAAGACGACAGGTTATTAGGACAAATTTGATCGAAACAACGCATGGATTAGCATGTTCGAAGCAAAGTCTAATTCTGTTTACTGTTCTGGGGTAGCACACAATTATTACAGGAGCTGGGACAGAGTGTTTTTAATAACATTCCTTGTTAAGATTTAATTACAGGAAATTGCATTTTCTTAATCACTGAAAACTCAACTGGCTAGGAAAAGAATCGTGATAATTTTGTGTGTGGCTTATTAAGTTCTTAGGATATTCTTTCTCTTACATTTTTTTCTTTTATTACGTGCTGCTGCTAAGTGCTTTTTAACCCTTGGAGCCTCAGAGAGCCCTGTCTCTCCCACCCCAGGCCCTAAACTCATTTGCAAGCTGAAATCAAAGAGAGCACGCAATGTCAGAATCCAGCTGCTGGGGCAGAGAGCTCGCCCTCTGCTCTTGTAGAGTTCTATGCATGGTACGGTATCAGACGCCTCTAACTCCAGCTCCAAGGGGTCAGATGTCACCTTCTGGCCTTTGCAGGCATGCACGCTTTTTTACAAATGCACGAACGCACGTACACAGGCTCACACATATTTTTTAAAAAAGAATCCAGCTACACTCAGGCACTAATCCCAGCGGCCTTTTCTCTTTAACAACTACCGACATTGTCCGTGAGTTTCTGACTAACAGACTTCTGAGTGTCGGGGTTTCTTACCTGGGGGAAGAGAATTTACACCAGAGGGGGGATTGGTGACCACATGTCCCGCTCTTCCCGTCCCTGCTTCATTCCTGCAAGTCAGAAAGCCTGGTTACCCTTGTACTGTAAAACCTCCCCCATCCTCCGAAAGTTATGAGACCCCCACTTTTGTCACACGGGCCCTAATATTCTCTCTTTCGCACCCCAACATGCTTTTGCCAATCTGCCTGTATGTCCACTGTTAATAATTCATCTAATGAATCCATCTCGGTGTCCCTTTGAACCCTTACCCCAGACTTTTACTAACCCAAGGAAGTATATTGGCGAAAGAGGCAGTGTGTTCACTCAGCCCCTAGTACCTGGACATCTTTCTGGCCTTCCTGGGAACCTTACCCCTTGGCAAGTCCAGCTCTTGCCAGAAACCTTCGGGAGCCTGCAGAAATGAGTTTTTCACTCAAGGGCACGTCTTGGGAGTTTGGAGCCTACAGTGTCTCCTGAAACTGAGAGCACCCACTGCTGGAACGTTCTGTCCTCTGCCTGTCCTGTCTCTCTGGGGTGGGGCAGAACCGTGGCGCATTTCCTTTTAATTGGCAAGATAGGAGATTTCCCTCCTGCTTGATTACGCTCCAGATGTGGGATTCTGAAATAAGCACAAAGATAGCTCCATCCCAGGTGCAAGGGCTGTTTCTGCTTCTCTTTCCGCTGCCTCTGTGTGAGGGACCGGGAATGCCAGCAGTCAAGAGGAAGCGGGAAAACCAAAGGTATAAAGAGCCGTCCGTCCTACTGGTCCCTTCAGGAAACCATGGAGGAGGGATGCTGGCAAGTTGGCCACTATCTCAGCACCACGAGGTGCAAAGATTATAAAAAATCAGTGTGAGGCCGAGAGGGATTTGTGATGTTTAAGCAAGAATTCTTTAGCTAAAAGAAGGACTCCAGGCTTTAAATATCTGGATTCCTGTCACTGTGGGTGAGCTCGTGCGTGAAGCACACACATGCATGATGTGAAGGGGACTTTGGCCTTTGTCACAGCTCCATCCCTGTCTCTTGGCCCCATGACCCTCAAACGCATGGGGTACAGCCCCACACAGCCTGTCTTAGGGTTTTACTGCTGTGAACAGACACCATGACCAAGGCAACTCTTATAAGGAAAACATTTCATTAGGGCTGGCTTACAGGTTCAGAGGTTCAGTCCGTTATCATCAAGGTGGGAACATGGCAGCATCCAGGCAGGCATGGTGCAGGAGGAGCTGAGAATTCTGCATCTTCATCTGAAGGCTGCTAGTGGAAGACTGACTTTCATGTAGCTAGGATGAGGGTCTTTCTTAAGCCCACACCCATAATAACACACCCACTTAACAGGGCCACACCCATTCCAACAAGGCCACACCCACTCCAACAAGGCCACGCCTCCTAATAGTGCCGCTCCCTGGGCCAAGCATATACAAACCATCACACAGCCTTTCCTTCAGAAATCATCACCCCTTTGGCAAATAAGCCCCACCTGTGTACAGCACAAGGCTCCCTGGCAGCAAACGGCACCTAGTCTTCTTGGGTCTGTGGATAAGCGAGAGAGTCACGAGTCACGGAGACACAGACTAAAGTTCTGAGTGGAAGGGTCTGACCTGACACATCTCTGAGTCTTTCTACTCTCCTCTAAACTTGAACCCCCAGCTGTCTTAAACCCCCCACCAGCCCCCAGTGGCCTCTCTGCTCCTTCTGAGTCGCTTTGGTGTCTTTGTTCTTCTAGCTTGGGAAAGCAGCCTTGACAGCCGTAACCCCGGTGGCAAAGTGCGGGACTTCAAAAGAGGCTTCAAGAAGCTGATGGATAATAGATGGCTGGAAGCATGAATGATACATATGTAGATAAATGATGGATAATAGGGTCTCCATGATGTACAGGCGGCGGATAGGTAATGGGTGTGTGGATACATGGAGAGAGGGAGGGAGGAGGGAAGGAGGAGAGAGAGAGACAACAGACATAGAGCGAGTCCAGACCATGATAAATGCCTGGAGACTAGATAGGCTTGGAAACAAGATGGAAGAACCTCAAAGGGAACTTACTGGACCCAGGGCTGGAGGAAAGAGCCATCAACTGGGCTGACACCCAGAGCTTTCGGTGACAGCTAGGAACTACCCAGGCATCCATGGCAGATAGCAGGATGGGACTGATCAGAAAGGCCACCATCTCCATTATCCATGATAATGATGGATATGCCCAGAGGTAATGCATGGTTTGACCTGTTGATAGATCAAGTTGCTTCCCGCCACCCTGAGCGCCATTAGCGCCCACGACCGAGCAGGCGAGTGGTGGGTGCTGCTCCTCTTCTACCCACAAGGGGGCGCTCGCATTCGAGGCCAGTTCAGAGCTGGTTTCCTGGGCGGTGGGACCACGTGGTCCTCTCTCCCTCCCACTCCTCGGGTTCATAAATAATGGTCCTGGTTGAATACTGCTCCCCAAGGAAGGGCGAGAGAAAGGCTCCATGCTAAGTTGCTTGGACGAGGCATCTGAGCCATTCCCCGTCACTCCCCTGCCGTACTCTAGTCATGCTTTCCCTTTTCTCTGTCCTCCCCTTCCTACTCCCAAGTTATTGTTCTTGAAAATGCAGGGGCCAGTTCCAAGGAGAGGGCCTGAAGTTGGGTGGGTAGGGTTGATGAGCCCCTCCAGTGGGTTGACCCCAGCGTGAAGGTACAAGCCTGTTCCAGCAGCCCCTCCACCAGCGGGTAGGGACAGCGGGATCCAGGATGGACAGTCTTGTGGGGAATCTTCCCTGGGATTCATCTAGGTGCAAAGGGTTAGCCAGGAGAGGACCTGGGAGTGTGGTTACAGAGGACACTGAGGTTCCGTGAGAAGAATTGTCACTTGAAGCCCAAGTTTCTTGGAAGCTCCTAGAAGCCCGAGGCAGGGCCAGCAGTCATGCAGAGGAGGTAAAGTCACTGCCTGAGAGGAACGCATTCCCAGGGCCATGGAATACAGGACCTCCAAAACGTTCTGCAAGGAAAGCTCAGAAAAGTTCAGCGGCTAGCCGAGCATCCTACTACCTGGCAGCTGCGACCTGCGGCTACCGTCAAAATCAGGGAGGAAGGCTGTAAGAGAAGGCTCTTAGAAGGGGTAGTTACAGCTGGGCGGTGGTGGCGGCGGCGCATGCCTTTAATCCCAGCACTTGGGAGGCAGAGGCAGGCAGATCTCTGAGTTCGAGGCCAGCCTGGTCTACAGAGTGAGTTCCAGGACAGCCAGAGCTACACAGAGAAACCCTGTCTCGAAAAAAACAAACAAACAAACAAACAAAAAAGGAGGGGTAGTTACCAGTGGGGAGGGGGTTCCCTTCCTCTACTTCACAGCCCCCTTATTCCTCTTGAGAGCAAAGCAAACCATAAGCAAGGTGTCAGGCATGGTGGTGCATGCAAGTCTCTGTGAGTTTGAAGCCAGCCTGGTCCTCATAGAGAAAGCCTGTCTCAAAAAAAAAAAAAAAAAAAAAAAAAAGCAGGGACAAAGGGGGGGGGGAGGGAGGGGGGGAGGGGAAGGGAAGGGAAGGGAAGGGAAGGGAAGGGAAGGGAGACTGGGAGAGATAGTCAAACAGACAGACTGACCAAGGTTGACTGGGATGGGCCATAGGTCTGAAAGGCCAACCTGGCCAAGGCAGAGTGATTCTGAGTGGGACATTGGAGGTGGCTCCATGCTTCCAGGATGAGAGCTCTGGGGGAGTCATCATAGGAGAGAGACATTGGGGGCAGACCACAGCAGGTCCTGTTTGCCATGGAAGGGTTTTGAGCAGGGGAGGCTCAGTCTCGGATCTGTAATGTGAGGGGTAGTTTCAGAGGGTGTGGGAGCCTGGGAAGTCACTTAAGAGGATTCCGTACAGTGAAGGGGAGCCATGCCAGTACGGTGAGGATGCCCTTAAGGGAGATTCTCGAAACATTTTGGTGATCCAAAGGTCAGGACCCGGGAGGAAGGAAACAGATGGCAAAATGGATGTCCAGACAGTATCCTGTGCGGGGGCAAATGGCAATTCCACAATCTGAAAGGTCACACGGAGGGAGAGTGGGCTTAGGGAAGGAGTTTTAACTTGGAATGTGCTATGTTTGGGGCACTGAAGAACACCCAGCCTCGCTACCAGAAGCAGTTAGAAATTTTGACCAGAGTCTATGGGCCAAGCCTGAACTCCCAGCCTACGCTATAGCTGAAGACCCTGTGGGGACCAGAGCTGACCGGCCAGGAGAGAGAACTGAGCCTAGGTCAGGACAGGTGGTAGGAAGAACCTGATAGAAAGGCTATGTCCCTGGGAGAAGTCCCTCGCTGGGAATCGGGAGAGTGAGGTCACAGACAGGACACAGCAGCAGAGGCAGATGTGGAACTGCTGAGAGCAGCTATGAGACATGCCGACAGTGTTTGTGAAGCTGGCACTAGACATCTTATTAATGATCCAGTTTGGCAGGAAACAGGGTCCATTCTGAGTCATTCAAGGACAGCATAGTGAGGGTGTGGGTAGGGAGGGGAGAAACCGGCAAGAGATGCTAACTGTCAAGCTAAAGTTCAAAGAGGGGTGTTCCCCGTGCTGTCTGCCGGAGTAGTAGTGTCCCTTAAAAGCAGAAAAGGTGTGGGCAGAACCTAAAGGGGGATCTAACAATGTGTTTGTTATATACATTTGTGTGTGTGCATGTGTCTGTCTGTCTGTCTGTCTGTCTGTCTGTCTATGTATGCCTCCCGAGACATGAGCTTGGAGAAACAAAGACAGCTTGTAGGAGCTGGTTCTATCCTTCCATTATATGGTTCCTGGGATTTTACTCAGCCTGTCAGGGTTGGTGGCCTCTGCCTTTACCCACAAAGTTATCTCTCCAGTCCCTTGAAAAGGACTTTCGTTTTTTTTTCAGATCCAGGGAAAATGGAAGGAGGGAATCTCTTCCTCTCAGGCTGTGACAGGCAGGGAAGAGGACCCTTCATCAACAATCAGGACCAGTTACAAAGATGCAAGTTGAGCTGGTTCAGAACGTGGCGAAATGGGGGTCAAAAATGAACTGGAAGCCCAAGAAATAGGCACCTTAGGATCCTTCAGGGAATTGAGAGCAGCTGCAGAGGCTCCTGGGATTAGAGCAGGCACCTCCATGTTTCACTGTGAAGAAGGGTGTGATGGGATGTGAGGAGGGGATGCCTTTGGTTTGCTTAAGGCTGAGTATGTGTGTGTCCAAAACACAGCAGAAGTTTGGGGGAGGTGGCTCATCGGATAAAGATTTAAAGATACGCCGGGCGGTGGTGGCGCACGCCTTTAATCCCAGCACTTGGGAGGCAGAGGCAGGCGGATTTCTGAGTTCGAGGCCAGCCTGGTCTACAGAGTGAGTTCCAGGACAGCCTGGGCTATACAGAGAAACCCTGTCTCGAAAAACCAAAAAAAAAAAAAAGATTTAAAGATACATGGCACCAAGTCCTGACCCCAATGGCTCCAGGACCTACACCGTGGAAGGACCGACTCCCAACAGCTGTCTTCTGACATCCAGTCATGCGCACATGTGCACACGTGCACACGCACAAAGATACAATTTTAAATAAAATCTAAAGGACACAGAGATTTGTACTCTCACTCACGCAGACACACATGCTCGCACACATGAGGCACACACGCGTGATCAAATAAACACAGGATGAGATCCTGTATCAGACAGGGTAGACAAAGTCACACTGCAGCAACGAGTCCAAAACCTCCACAGATCAAACGGCAAAGTTCAGTTCTGGCTCACGTTTCCGTCCCCCACGGGCTCGCCTCATCATGGCAGCCCCAGGACCCAGCTGATGGAAATGCTACAACTCACACCTTCGTAGGGGTAGGGGGAAGACATGACCACACATGCCCCTGGAACACAAAAGTAAATTCTACTGGCCAGGAATACTCATTAGGCAAAACTGGTCACATGGCCCTCCCGACAACTGGGGTAGTCAGGAAGGCTGGGAGCCCCAGTGAGTTCTCAGCGAATTGTATTAATGACGGCTGTGCCTATACGTAATAGGTGTATGATTGTGTGCATACATGCATGCATGCACACACGAACACACAGGCTCGCTCTCTTTCACACACACATACACAGACTCACACACTCACACACACATCCCATAGTCGTGGATGTCAAATCCCTGTGCCCAGCCATCAGGGTCCAAATTCCCCAGCTAGGTGCCTGCAGTCCTGGACACCTGCATCCCCATTTTGTTTCAGGCCCTGACTGCTGCCTCCAGCTCTTCCGTCTGGTTCTCTGGGCCCCACCATCTATCTCTGTTCTGTACCATTCTTCTGGTCTCCCCCCTCCTTCCTGGAAGAAATAAAAGGGACAGCTGTGTGTTTATTCAGTGGCATCTCACCACCGACACTTGCACTTGCGCGTTAGAATCCCCTCCTTTTTCTCTTCACTTGCCTTGTGAGCTCTCTAAGCACGAGCTGGTGACAAACACCGGAGGAGCTGTCTCAGCTAGAAGGGCAAGGGGGTGAGGCCCAGAAGACCTGGGGTTGCAAACAGAGAGCAGCCAGGGACAAAGAGAGACAGGACACAGAGTGCAGAGGCAGGGAAGAGGCAGGAGAACCTGAGCCTGGGTCCCCAGCACCCATGTACATATCTGGGCCTGGTGGTAGACATCTCCAATCCCAGAGCTGTTCAGGGGCAGAGACGTGAGGATCACTGGGGCTTGCTGCCCGGCCAGGCTGGTAACTCTCCATAGAGTGCATGCATGCAAACATGCATGCAGGAAAATAAATCATATAGTGCAGCAGAAAGACTCTGTAATGCAGACAGACAGACAGACAGAGTGTGACAACTCGGGGGAGTCAGTTCTCACAGGTTCTGCAGGTTGAACTTGAGTTTTGACGCTTGGCCACAAGCTCCTATACCTGCTGAGCCAACCCTAGGGTGAATTTAAAGATGGAGAAGAAGGTGTGGCCCTTTCCAAGCAAGTGGCAGAGATATGAGACTGGGGGGTCAGCTTGAGGCACAAACAGGGGTTTCCTTGGAGATCTTTCTGTTGGAGGAGTCAGCTGGGGTCTGAGCTGCGTGGTACCCTAACTGCCTGCATCTCAACTCTGGGGCCTGCTTGTGTGTGACTGTCCTCTGAGTCAATCACTTACCATCCTGGGGAGTTCAGCTGTACCTCTTTACAAAGGCTCATCCCAGCAGGGTGTGCTGTTTGTGTCCCCCCCCATGGGGGGATGAGGCTCTTCCTACCACCTGTTATATGTAATTCTGTTCTAACTTCATGTGATCTTGGGACAGAGCTAGAGTGTGCACAGGCTAGGGAAGACCAGGGAAATGGAACTTGATCCACCAGTGCTGCTGTGGGGATGTCAGCCCGTAGTCCTTGCTGGGTAAAGACTTTCTGCACACACACCGGGCAGTGATGGCACACGCCTTTAATCCCAGCACTTGGGAGTCAGAGGCAGACAGATTTCTGAGTTTGAGGCCAGCCTGGTCTACAGAGTGAGTTCCAGAGATATACAGAGATACTCTGTCTCGAAAAACCAAAAAAGCTGGGGGGTGGTGGGGCACGCCTTTAATCCCAGCACTTGGGAGGCAGAGACAGGTGGGTTTCTGAGTTCGAGGCCAGCCTGGTCTACAGAGTGAGTTCCAGGACAGCCAGGGCTATACAGAGAAACCCTGTCTCAAAAAACCACAAAAAAAAAAAAAAAAAAAAGACTTTCTGGTGTAGCATCTTGGGGGAAGGAGGTCCCTGTAAGTAGCCCTTACCTAAGCTCTGTAAGGAACCTAGTAAGCTCATTGGCTCCCCCAGAGTGAACCTTGGTGGGACTGTGCCTCAGTTTGTTATTGAACCTTCAGGGTAGTAACAATCTCCCCATAGGAAGGAATTTTAACACTGCCCTAGCCCAGGCTAGGCCAAGTGATCAGAGAGAGAAGACCGACAGGACGTGCCCCCCCCCCCATTCTATATGAAGGAATGTCAGGCTGGAAAGAGAAGCAGATCCCCGCCTCTGGGGAGCCCAGGCCTAAGCAAAGACTCAAGCTGTTCATGCAACACTCCTTCGGCCGTTCCCCGGTGCAAGGCCTGAAGTGTCCATGCACCTGCAGGTCTGCTGCAGACAGATGGCTAGCAACTCCCACTTACAATACTGACAAACAGGACCAAGATTACAAAGGAAAAGAACCCCATACTCTAGCGGTTGGAGGCTACCTTAGATCCTGTGTTCTTCTAGACCGCAGTCAAAACCTTCCCCAATCAACAAAAAACAAAAAAACAAAAAATGGATCTGGCGCCATGTGAGGGTGAGAAAGGGGCCCTGATGGGTGAGCCCCCAACAAATCCATACAACACCCCCATGTTCGGTCACTACTTCAAGACCCAAGGAAATGCAGGTCACGCTTTGGGGGCCATGGTGAGGGGAGACCAGTGAGGTGTTCTTGACTCTGGGGTATATTGAGAGAGAAGTGTGGGATCTACTGGGCACCCTGGTATGTTGGCTCTAATCTAGGCTCTCCCAGCCAAATGGTAGGGTAAAAGAGAGTCATGGGGAAGAGTTGGCCAATATGTGCGGAGAAGTCTGCTCCTGGATTAGCTTCTGTCAGGTCTCATGCTCTTGGGGATAAAGCAAGGCCTCTTTTAGCAGAAGCAGCCAAGCTTCTCTAACTGGTCCCCTGCTCCTCTGGCCACATGCTTAGTATCTGCAACATCCCTTTGGCTTGGCAGAAAAGTGATGGATCTTTTAGGGGACATAGGTCCTCCTGGAAGCTTCCTACCTTTGAGGAGACATTAGATTCCCTCTTCTGTTTCTTCCCTCTCTGCTTCTCAGCTGCCACAGGACAAGCAGGCCTTGTCTGCCACACACTCCTGCCGTACCATCCTGAGCTGCCACAGACCCAAAGCAACAGGAGACTGAGTGACCATGAATAGAAACTTCTATCTTTTTTTTTTTTTGGTTTTTCGAGACAGGGTTTTCTCTGTGTAGTCCTGACTGTCCCGGAACTCACTCTGTAGACCAGGCTGGCCTCGAACTCAGAAATCCACCTGTCTCCGCCTCCCAAGTGCTGGGATTAAAGGCGTGCGCCACCACTACCCGGCTGAATAGAAACTTCTAGAACTGTGAGTCAAAACGAACTTCTCATCTTTATAGGCTGGTTTATCTGAGGTATTTGTTATAGCAATGGAAAGCTGACTGACACTTCTGGTCTCTTCTGCTCTGCCGTGCCTCAGCCTCTGCATATACTCTACCCCGTTTGTGACCGCCTCCCCACTGCCCAGCTCTTAAACGTCCTAGGAGACACAGTCTGGTCTGGAAGGATATTGGTGGTTCCACTTTCCACTTGGCAATATCACAGTGATGACTGCTTCCTCGGCTGAAAGGGAAAGGGCCAGGGACCAGAGGCTGGGAGATACAAAATGGTCTCAAAGTGAAGACATGCTGGTCCAAGTTCAGCAGAAAGGGCGGGTCAGGCTTTAGTAGCTGGGGTCACAGGCTTTAAGTGGAAAAAGCAGGCAGGCTGAGGAGCACAGAGCATGCTGGGGACGCTGGGTAATTGAGACCAGACTGGAAGGAAGGTCAGGGGAGGGAAGATGCTACAGATGCTAATGACAGGTGCCATGGCGGGAATGACCACTCAGGGCAGAGAGCATCCAGGGGTGGGGCGAGCATCGCCAAACCCCAGCAAAGTGAATTTCTACGTGTGATTTTATCCAATCTGTCTCCCTCCATGGACTTTATATGCTACCAAGACAGAGGCAAGGAAAATCCTAGTCCCTCGGGAGTTAGCCTCTCTTAGACCTGCTGTGCGCTTTTGCTCTGAGGGAGACGCGGGCATCCTCTTGGGAGGACCTGGAGAGAGGCGCAGGTGCAGGCAGCTGGTCCTAGGAAGACCCTTGGTAGGTGAGGCTGAGGAGGCCTGGGGAAAGAAAGCCTCATAAAATGTGGGAATGTGGGCACCAATCCCTCTGGAAGGGGTTAAGAGGAATCACAAAGGGCCTCCCTAACACTGAAAGCTGGGTGGCAGGAGACCAAAGCTAATAGCTCCCATACCCTTCGGTGCCTTTCTTCCTGAATTCAGCTGGGTGTCGGGAGACGTCCCCTGTGTAGCATGCTTTGGATCCACAGAAAGCCATGAGTGAAGTGGGTTCTTTGGCCCACATGACCACCCTGTCAGCAGTCCCTGAGATGCTCTTGACCTCTGGAGAGAAGGTCAGACTGCCCTGGGCCTGATGTCCACCTACACCACTCCTCAGACATTGGGCCTTGTAGACAGACCCCAGCCACAGTAGGAATGGGACCCGAGACCCATTTTTACACATGAAAAGCCAAAGCTATGAAGATGCCTGACCAGGGAGGGGTGGGGGGTGGGTAGGGAGGTCTAGGTTTGAACTTTCGATGCCAAGAGCTCACATCAAGAGAAATGATACCCTCTCCTCCCTGGCTACCAGGTGAAGATGGGAAAGGAGTGGGGTGTGGTGAGAGAGGGAGAAGAGAGAGAGGGGTTCTCGTGGAGGGGTAAGCTATTAGAGCAGCCCAAAATAGAAAGAGCCAGAAACCTGCTGGCCCAGGCAACAGGCCAGTCTCCACACACCCTCCTTCCTCCTCCTCCTCCTCCTCCTCCTCCTCTTCCTCTTCTTCCCCTTCTTCCTCCTCTTCCTCCTCCTCCTCCTCTTCCTCCTCCTCCTCCTCTTCCTCCTCCTCCTACAGTAACACCTGTTCCACAGAGCCTGGGACCTCTTGATATTCACACCCTTGCTGGGTTAGGGGCCAGGCCAGGCCATCCTCTGAGTCTGTAGCTAATCTTTACGTAATGCTCAGCTTAGGTTCTAAACGCAGGGATGACAGGCTTGCACAGGATCTGGCTGTAAATGTCCCCCACCGCCTTGAGTTCAAAGCATATCCCACACAAGGCTCAGAAACATGTCGTAGTTGGATGAACCAGAGAGAGGTGGTCCAAGAAGTTGGGGAGTTTCCCCACCCTGGCTCAGCGGGGGTCTTGAGGCTGTCACCAGAAGCTCAGAAACCAGTCAGTGACCTCCTAAGCATCTTGGTCGGGGGTTACTGCTTTCCAGATAGAGCAGTGGTTCTCAACCTATGGGTTGCAACCCCCACAGGTAGGTCGCTAACTAATAGCATATCAGTTAGCCTGCCTATCAGATTTTACATTAAGATTCATAACAGTAGCAAAGTTACAGTTACAAAGTAGCGATGAAATAACTTTATGGTGTGGGAGGGGTCACCATAACAGAAAGCAACCATATTAAAGGGTCTCACCGTTAAGAAGGTTGAGACCCCACAGCCACAGAGAGAGGGTTAGAAGATATAAAGTGAACAGCTTACCGAAATGTTCTAGAAACGCTATCTCGAAAAACAAAACAAGCAAAATGTTCTACCTCCCTATGTCGTCGGCAGGACTGTAATTAAGGGCTACAGGCTGCTTGGCCCCTCACCCCCTGCATATAGTAAAGGGTTGCTTCCTTCCTTCAAGGCCCCTTGACAAGCCTCCACCGCATGGCTTATAGATTGTGATGGTCCATTGAAAAGTCAGCCCTTAAATGTCTCACGGAGAGAATTACGTGGGTGGGGAGGGATGGGAAGGAGCACGGACAAGCATCGGGCATGGCGTGGTCTGAGGTGCACACCGTAGGATGAGGTGTGAGCGTCAGACTCCGGAGCAAGGCAGTGGGACGTGAGGTCTGGGGTTAATGGGAAATGCACCCTGACTGTTTGGTGATCCTTATCTCTGATAATGATGCCCGCTTCGACGGGAAGGCAGCTAAGAGTGTGGGCTTGCCACCGCCTGGGCACCTCTCCCAACCCAGTCTGCGTTCTTCCGGATCCTTTCTCCCCAAGTTGCCTGCACAGCAGTTAGAAGTCGACAGCAATAAACAGCATGACCATCAGCCGAGGCCAGGCCCCAAAGTGCGGTATGCTCCAGCCTGGCTTTCTAGCATTGCAAGCTAGTTCTAGGGAAAGTGAGGTCAGCTTTCCCTGTCCCTGGAGGTATCTCTGGTGGAGATGGGAAGGCAGGCGTGGTGGTGGTACACACTTCTAATCCCAGCACTCAAGAGGTAGAAACAGGAGGACCACAAGTTCAAGGTTAACCTTGGTCGCATAGAGCGTTCCAAGCACAACCAGCGATACAGGGAAGCAAAACAAAAGCAGAGCTGGAAAGATGGATCTGAGGTTAAGAGGCCTTAATGCTCTCGCAGGGGACCTGAACTCTGTTCCCTGTACCCATTCGGTAGCTTACAACTTCCTGTAACTCCAATTCCAAAGGATCTGACGCCCCCTTCTGGCCGCTGAGGACATTGCCTGTCCATATATTTACGGTACATGGTATGCGAGGCCTTACACCCACACACATAAAGTAGCTGTCTTAAAAGAAGGAAAAAGTGGATGAGAAAGTTCAGGTTCCTCTGGGAAGAGAATGAACCTGGGACCTCCTCAGTGCCACGCTTCCTGCCTCCGCCCACTCTATAATCTTATTGCTTTGTGCAATAAACAAAGCTCTAATTTTAAGTCACACCCACCTGGAATCTCAGCGTGTAATCACCCCAGAAAACTTCTATTACATTTTTACTTATTTACTTATTTAGTATGCGTGTGGGCACAACAGCTCGCATGTGGAGGTCAGGGCACAGCGCTCAGAAGTCGGGTCTCTTCTTCCACCGCGTGGGTCCCAGAGATCCAACTCAAGTTATTTGGCTTCGTGGCAAGTGCCTTGACCTACTGAGCCATCCAGGTGGCCCAACAAATTGTTTTAAAGCAAACACTGGAGAGTTTTCACTTCCACTGGGGCTAGACTGTTGTGGTCAGCACCCTTTTTCCACCCACCTCATTGTCTGGATGGCCCTGCCTATTCACACAAGACTCCACCCCTAGTCTCTGCCCATCCACACAAGACTCCACCCCTAGTCTCCGCCCATCCACACAAGACTCCACCCCCAGTCTCCGCCCATCCACACAAGATCCCACCCTTGGTCTCCGCCCTCTGCCCATCCACATAAGACTCCACCCCAGCCTCCGCCCATCCACACAAGACTCCACCCCTAGTGGTAGTCACCTAGGGACCTCCCTCGCAGGCTATCCCTGCCCACTGCCGGGCTTTAGATAAATAAAACCATATGTTTATTTATATGTCATGTTTCTTTCTCCGGCTGGCATCCTTTAGCCAAACTTGCCCTCTTTGTGTCATTAACCTCTCCTCCACCTCCTCCCCGCCATTCGTACTGTCACCGTTCCTCTATCCTTGGAGTCCTGGAGGGCTTGTAACTATGTACCGAAGCCTTGCCATCCAACTCAACATCCTATGCATTCATGACCACACCTTAGAGCATCGGGCTACCGAGCAAGTTCAGATATGATTAGTTCTTCCTGCTAGGGTGTTCCCTTAGATTCTTCTGAGCAGACTGCTGTTCACTTGTCTCTGAAGTTGTGGGAAAAGAAAGATAGTCACAAAATAAGGACTGGGACAGCTCCGTGGGTCAAAGTGCTTGCTACCCAAGCTTGAGAATCTGAGTTCAAATCCCCAGCAGCCATGTAAAAAACTAACCAGCGGTGTGAGGGACAGAGACAGGAGGATTGCTGGGACTTGCTGGCTGCCAGCCTAGCTCCAGGTTCGGGAAGACCCTGTCTCAAGAGAATAGTTCAGACTGACAGATCAGGAGACTGTTCCTCTCCCCAGGCAGCCACTTGTTCCCCACCCCACAAGTCTCTCTCTCTCTCTCTCTCTCTCTCTCTCTCTCTCTCTCTCTCTCTTTCTCTCTCTCTCTCTGTGTCTTTATCTCTCTCTTTTTGTCTCTTTCTGTGTCTCTCTGTCTTTTTCTCTGTCTCTCTCTTTTTGTCTCTCTCTGTCTCTCTGTCTTTTTCTCTCTCTCTTTCTCTCCCTCTCTCTGTCTGTCTTTTTCTCTGTCTCTCTCTCTTTTTTTTGTTTTGTTTTTTTTGTTTTGTTTTTTTTGTTTTGTTTTGTTTTGTTTTTCGAGACAGGGTTTCTCTGTGTAGCCCTGGCTGTCCTGGAACTCACTCGGTAGACCAGGCTGGCCTCGAACTCAGAAATCCATCCACCTGCCTCTACCTCCCAAGTGCTGGGATTAAAGGCGTGCGCCACCACCGCCGGGCTATCTCTGTCTCTCTTTCTCTCTCTCTCTCTCTCTCTCTCTCTCTCTCTCTCTCTCTCTCTCACACACACACACACACACACACACACACACACACACACGAGTAAATATAAAAGTGTTTTAAAAGAGATACCAAAAATAACATCAACAATGCGTCATCAACAATGGCACGCTCTCCAGTCCTCTGAGGGAGGTGGTTATTATCACCTCGTTCTGTGATTCAAATTTTTAACTACTTCAGTGCCCACTGCCACCTTGGAAGGAGGGTCTGGTATCACCCCCCCTCTCCTCTACTTGGCTGTTGAGACGTTAAGAAACTTATCCAAAGCCCGGCTGCCAGATAAAACAGAATGAGCAGTCAGATTCGAATTTTGGATAAGCAAGGGCTTATTTTAAAACTGTGCATGCAATATCCTACATTGCATACATATTTTAATTTAAATAGGCACTTTGTAAATCTGTCGGTGCCTGGAAATCTGTCCAAGGTCACACAGGGCTAGTGACGGTGTACTGAGGACAGTGACCAGGCTCCCTCCTCAGCCCTGCGTGTCTAGCTTGTATCAGCGGGACCTGATCCAAGGCCCTGGTGGCCAGGGAGACAAGCAGATGGCTCGGGTCTGTTGAGTAAATCAAACCAAAGAGGGAACAACTTGGACTGAAGACTCGGTTCCTTTTCGTGCAGAACAGAATCACCCATGGCCGATGAAACGAAGTTTTGCTTTGAGGTCACTTAGCTCAAGAGAGTTGAGGTCAGAGGCTGTGGCCAGATCACCTGGGGATGCCAAGGCTAGCTTTCAGTGGCTGCCTGATTAAGTGTTTAAAAAAAATTTCTCTCCACCTTGCCCAGTCTACCCCAACTCCAGCCTGGCCCCGCCCAGCCCTGGGTGCCCCCGCCCATGCAACATGACTCCGCCCCTAGTCGTTATTCACTTAGGGACCTCCCCCCACCCCCAACTCCTGTTGTGATTGGCCTGGCCAAAGCATCTCTATTCTTTTAGTTCTCCTGTGAGCTACTGTCTGCGGCCTCAAACCTCAAAGCAAACTACCTCATCCAGCCGCTAGGAGCTTCAAGGCCTTCCCTCTTACCCAGCTGAGCCCCGAGAGGCAATCCCAAGCCTTCCCCACTGGAAACTCGCAGCCTGGTGTCCCAGGCTGCCACACAGTTGCATGCTCTTGTTGTGCGTGGAATAATGCGTTTAATTACTTCTTCGAAGGCCGAGCTAATAATAGCGCGCTTTGCACGGAGGGCCTCGGTCACAGAGGAAAAGCCATGAAAGTGCTCGGCATTGTTCCCAGTGATTTAAAAGCTCCCGTGAACACAGCGTCGCTTTCCTCAAGAGGCAGAGGAACTGTGCCGAAAATGCTGTATGTTTTTTCACTCTTAACTCGCCGTTTTGATCCTCTGAGATCCTCAGGATGTGGAACGCCCCAAGAATGGAGTAGGGGGGCCAATTCCAATATATGGTAGAAAGAGTCCCTACCCCCCACTCTCCATACACACACACACACACCCTGCCCCACAAAGTGTGGGATCAGAGGAGCTGTCCAAGTAATCTGGCCTCAGTCATTATATGGAGAATAAGAGCTACAGACAGATTTGGCCCCACAATGGCCTGACCTTGGTCAGACTTGGCCATTTTTGGTTGATTGGTTGGTTGGTTGGTTTTTTTTGGTGTTGTTGCTGTTGTTATATTGTGTTGTTTTTAAGACAGGCTCCTTGCATGGACGAGGCTGGCTTCAAAGTTTCTATGTAGCGGAGGATGACCTTGTACTTCCGGTCCTCCAGCCTCTACCTCCAGAGTGCTGGGATTACAGGCATGTGCTACCATACCCAAACTACTAGGTACCGATGATTAAACACTGGGTCTCCTGCTTGCTAGGGGAGCACTCAACCAACTGAGCCACATCCCCGCCCTCCGGTCAGTTTTACACAAAACCGGAAACCTCAGTTATCCACCGACATCAATGTGAATCGGGAGACTGTTTTGCCCATCTGAGTAGAGGCCTTTGGTCTCTGGGGCTCTGTCAGATGAGAGATGTGGGCCCAGGTACGTCATGCCCGAATGAATCTCCCCTTCCTCCTCGGCAACAGTACAAGCCCGAGCAGCATTTCTTGCCGAATGAGCCTGTATATATGAGCCTCTCAAACTGCCCAACACACCTGAGGAGCTCAGTAGATTTCACACGAGGTGCACTCACAATATCAAGTGTGATTAGCTTCTGAAAGCTCGGGGTTTTTGAAACAGATCAAGGACCCAGAGAGATGAACATGCGTGAGGAGACACGGGTGACCCCGGGAGTCGATCAGCTGTCGAGAGCAGCTGTTACAGACCAGTTCAAATGGAAAAGAAAAATCCAACATTTTCTGCAAGCTGGACATATCCCTGTAATGCCAGCATTCAGGAGGCCGAGGCAAAAGCATGGTAGGTTCAAAGCCAGCCTGGACCACCTAGCAAGACCCTGATGCAATCAAAACAAAATAAATAAAACCAAGAAAACCACTCTTCAAATAAAATGGGTCTGTGGCCCACACACAGTGCTGGGACTTATGTATACCTCAGAGTTTGTTCTTCACGAAGCCTTCCATCCTTCCCTTGAAACAGGGTCTCTTACTGACCGGGGACTTACCAAGTAGCATATGCTGTCCAGCAAGCCTCAAGGACCATCTTGTCCCTACCTCCCAGTGCTGGGGTCACACATGTGCACCACTGTCCCTGACTCTTTGGTGTGGATGCTAGGGATTAAACTGAGGTCCCCATGCTTCCTGTGAATCCATCTCTCAGTGGCCGAGACTTGTGGTCCTGTCTAGCACCCAACACCTTTGTAACTTAAACCCCAGCTCTACCAGTCAAACATAGAACCCACGCTGCCTGGGAGCCACTACAAATCCATAAAGCACCTTCCCCAGTTGTCTATATGTGGAAACTGAGGCTAGGGACTGTCTCGTAATTTGTTCCTTGTGCTGGCTGTCGCTGTTCAAGTCCTTCACAGGGGACACTGTCCTGCTGCTGTGCTCTTGGGAGTCCCTGTCCCTCTTTAGGTTGGGTTTTTGCTTCCCCTAAAGAATGAATGAAGGGCATAGGTTGGATGGCAACCTAGCAAAAGTTGGATGCCAGAGAGCCCAACCATGTGACCTGGGTCACCCCAGCCCC
Source organism: Grammomys surdaster (assembly GCF_004785775.1). Lineage (NCBI taxonomy): Eukaryota > Metazoa > Chordata > Mammalia > Rodentia > Muridae > Grammomys > Grammomys surdaster. The sequence continues at coordinate 926,980 of NW_021604628.1, read as the reverse complement.
TGGGCCTCTTCCAGCATTTCCCATTTGTCACTGCTTTTAGGAATGGATGGTTAGCCAGGCGGTGGTGGCGCACGCCTTTAATCCCAGCACTTGGGAGGCAGAGGCAGGTGGATTTCTGAGTTCGAGGCCAGCCTGGTCTACAGAGTCCGGCACACGACAGCCAGCTCCACAAAGACAGACTCTAAAAAAAAAAAAAAAAAAAAAAAAAAAAAAAAGGAATGGGTGGTTAAAGTGGTTGCCAAGCAACCATAAAAAATGGGAAGTCAGAGTTCAGATAGATACCCAGAAGCCCATGTAAATGCTGGGTGAGCCTTGGGGGTCTGCCTACCCATAATTCCATCCTGAGAAAGAGGAGACAGGGCCCCCCCCCCAACAAGCTCTGGAAACTAGCCAAATCAGTTAGCTCTGGGTTTGACTGAGAGAGCCTGCCTCAATGGATACCATGGAAAAGCAGCCAGGTGATCTCTGACAGGGACCTCAACCTCGAGCCTCCTCCACAAGGGCACACACATGCAGACACACATCCACCGAGGAAACGGAAAAAGAAGATTGTCACGGCAATTCTATCCCCTCTGGCAACCCCTTTACAATAAAGAAAACTTTGCACAACCCCAGAAATATAGGTAAATAAAACAGATCTACAAATCAAATACTTACTGATGCCAAAGCATAAAGATTCTTTTAAAAACAATTCTTTGACACACATATTAGTTCATCATTTATTAAAGATGAAAGCCAATTTGCATACTAATAAGATAGACGTGTTCATTTATTCTGAAATGAGGCGTTAATTCTCGGATGAATATTTGAGGCTAACCTAGTTTGCTTCTTGTTGCTATGATAAAACGCTGTGACCAAAAGCAGCTTTAGGAAGGAAAGGTTTTATTTGGCTTGCACTTCCGGGTCATTGTTCATCCAGGGGAATCAGGGTAGGAACTCAAAAGCAGGAACCTGAAGCAGAAGCCATGGAAGAACGCTGTTTGCTGACTTGTTCGCAGGCTCACACTCAGGTAGCCTTTATATAATCCAGGCCCACCTACCTAGGAATGGTGCCACCCACAGTGGGTTGGGTCCTTCTACATCAATCATCAGTTAAGACAATCTCTCAAAGCTGTGACGGTAGGTCAATCCGATATAGACAATTCTTCAGTTATCTCTTCCCGGGTAACTCTAGCTTCTGTCAAACTGACAAAGAAAATAATAATAACCAGGACACAGTTTCTTTGTTTTTCAGGGTTGATGGATAGCTTGACTTCATAATCATCAATACCGAGAATGTTCCTCGTATTAAAACATAGAACAAAGTGGCAGAAGTATGCTCAGAGCCGTTGCAGAAATGGTTGGAAATTCTGTCCTACTCCCGAGACAGACTTCATTTAGTGACTTTTTTTTTTTTTTGGTGAAATTCAAGTTAGCAACTATAACAGAAAAAATAAATAAATAAATCAAACATCCTAGCACAATACAAACTCATTTGATATTTACTTGCCGAGGAATGACAGTAAGAAAATATCAAGTCTTTGTTTTCCATAATTAAACCATCACGTTACTATAAGAATAGAAAATCTTTGTAGGTACGGTCAAAACACAGCAGTTCATAACAGACAGTGGCCGGGAATCTGAGTGGGGAGGATATGCAGGCAGCAATAGTTGCTGAACTATATATAGGTGTGGGTTCAGAGTATGTAGGTTGTGTCTTCAGACCTAAAGCTGTAATGAAGTCACAAGACCCAGCATGAGGAAGCAGAGCCAGAAATATCCGAGATTTCTGGCATGTTTGATTTTGAGCGAAATCTCTAGCTGTTGTTTATACTAAGCCCCCCAGGGATGGCCTGACTTGCCAAGACCTTCTTGAACCCTACTGGGAGGATTCAGTGTCTACACCCCAACATGGAAGGAGACGATGCAGAAAGTGCAGTCTAGAATCTTCGCTCCGACAGCTCACCAAATAGAATCTGTCCCTTCTAGGATCGTGTGGCAGCCAAGAGCACTGCAGGGCACCAAGAGACCTTTTACATACCATATGGCTATAGAATTAATAACGTGCTATAAGCAAAGATTGGAAAAGAGATTAGGGGACCGGGCTCCTGTAGTGACGCTGTTAAGAAAGAAGGAAGCCGAGTGGCACAGCAGAGAAAATGGGGCCCAGGCCTCCTCTTAGATGCTGGGCAAACACCAGGCAGGGGGGCATCCCTGACCAGCTCAATGCGTCTGCTGTCGGCCATAAAGATACAGCTTATTGGAGGGACAACAGCTAAGAATAACAAAATGACCTCTTCAGAGGGGACAAGGAGGCAGTTAATTACCCTCAACAAAGAAGGATGCGCAGAGCCACAGCCGTCCTCGTCCTCGGATGCAAGGAGACAGTCACCTCCACAGGGGCCCCAGCGCTCAGGCAGGAAGAGGGATGGTGCCCAGAAGGCTTTAGCCCCCCCCCACCCCCCACCCCCTCTGAGGCAGGTCTGAGGACACATCTCTCTTACCTCGGTGGCACCGCCCGGCACACGTATCCCGACCTGTGATGTTCTCTATTTCTGCATGGCCAGGCCAGGCTGTCCTCACTCTCATCCCTCCCCCCCCCACCTCCCGACTGCTGAAGGTCAAAGCACAGCCAGACCCTGGGTAAGTTGTCCCCTCTGTTTTCTGGGTCTGTGTTATCTGTCAAATGGGGTCCCTAATAGAAGCCACCTCATGAGGGTGGTGTGGGGATGCAGAAGGCTTGCAGAGCGTGTGGTCCAGGGTGACACTGAGGAAGCTCACGGTACAAGTCTACCAGTGACCGGATGCTGCGGTTTGATCTCCCTGTAGGCCTATGGCTCTGGGCTTCGCGTGTCCTCCGACAAGCCTGTGACGTAGTTATGACTTCCCTCACAATAAGATGGCGTTCCCTGGCACCAGATAGAAGGTGACCCTCACAGGTGACTCTGGCTCATCCACACTGCTTCTGGTGACATCTGGGGTATGGCGAGTGAGCCGCCTCAGCCTGGGTACTGTGCTGGTCTCTGTTGATGCTCTTCCAGACTTAGCCCAGGGAGAGAGAGGAAAAGGAAAGGACCCAGAGGGTTCAGCAGCCAGGCCTAGGCCTCGAGGCCCCTGGAGGGTGGGACACCAGAGAGATGGGAGCTGGGGAAGGAAGCGGACATGAAGGGCGCTCTAGATACACTTAGACAGCCCCGTGGAGAGGTGAGAAGGTCACGTGGAGAGGCGAGGGAGGTCACACAGAGAGGTGAAGAGGCACAAAGGCACATAGAGACAGGCATACAGAGCAACACGCACGCAGACACCCTTCTCCAGCCCTGTCCCCCATGTGAGAGCGACAGGAGGCTACTGGGCCCCCTCCCCCGCAGAGAACTCCTGATTCTGGAGTTCTTTAAATGGATTTTCACAGGTACACGCTAATTACTACCCCCCCCCAATCCCTCTGTCTGCCAGTGCCCCCTCTTTCCAGGTCCTTCAGAGCTGCTGAGGCCTCTCAACCTTCCCTGGTCCCCTGCTGACCTCAGACAAAGCCTCAGCCACAGCCTGGATCCTTGGTAATGTTAGAATCTCTGGGGGTGGGAGTGGGGGTTCCCAGCAGGACTGTCCAGCTCTGCCCTCAGAGAACCTGGTTGAATTAGCCAAAGCAAAAGCTTGTTGATGTTTCTGATCGGTCCAGATGTTGATCTGTAGCCAAGCTGAGCATCCAGGCTTGGCTTCTTCCACAGAGGACGTAAGCTGCTTTTCTGAGTCCCACTGGCTGGCTCACAGGCGACATATGGACCTCTGCGCTCCCATAATCCCCTGACACCCTCCTCCTCCATGCATGCTCCTGAAGGGTCCCTGGAGTGAACATGCAGGACGGTTCTTCCTCTCTGGCAAGTAAAGGAACCTTGATCAGGTGTTGTTAGCAGGCCGGGCTCAGGCTCTCCCTTTTCCAGGGCCTTGAGGAAGCTGAGCCTCAATTCCCTAGTCTGTAAACTACTCCCTCTTAGCTGGGCCTTGTCAGGACGTGGCCGGAGTGTTTTCATTGATCCACTAAGAAGAAATTACAAAGGGCTGCAGGCAGAGTGGTGGGCGGGGTAGAGGATGAGATTCTACCTCAGAACCTAGAGGGGACAGAGCGGTGGCAGGCAATGTGAACACCAAGGACGACCATTCTGCTTCACCCACCTCCATTTCTCCATCTCCTACTGACGCCTGGCTTTGGAAACATTCCCTGCAAAAGGACTCAGAGCTTGGGGTATGGGCCTTCCTAGAGCCCAGCACAGTGTGGAGGCTGGCAGAGAGTGGGTTTAATGGAACACATGGAAGATTCCCAGTGTCCTGACATATGGTCAGGGCTGATTCAATGATGACACCATTGTTAGTGTCCATTTGGCTGCTTGGGTCATCTTGTGATATCTGGTTTGATATTTAAAGTACCATTGGCCCACATGGCGGATGGCCCAGAGCTAGGGCCAGGTCCTTGGCCTCTCTGCCCACCCCTGGCAAGTCTCACACACACGCGCCAGAGGAAGGAGAGACGGTGACTTTAAATGATAATTCCATGTTCTGCCACAGTGCTTAGCACGTTTGACGAGCCATCAAACTGTCTTTGCTGTGGCAAGCTTCATTAAAATGGGAGCGCGGCAGGCAAGTATGCAGACAGGGCCACTTTATTACTTTTTAATTTGTTTATAGAAAGCCCTTGTTCGGTGTGTGCCATCTTTACAAATAGAGACAAACTGACCTGTCGTCTCCAAGCTGTGATATCCCTGGATGAACAGGCTGGACCCGTGCTGGGTTCCACACTTGGTTACCCTTAATAGAAGCTAACATGCTCTGGGATGAGGAGACGGCTCAGTCAGTAGTGTTTGCCACACAAGCACTAGGACCTGCGTTTAAAGGCCAGGTGTGAGCATGCACGAGTGACCCCAGGCCTGGGGAAGGCAGAGTCAGGCCGATCCCTGGGGCTCCCTGGGATCCCAGCTAGCTTTGTGAAACAGTGAGAGACTGTATCCGAAGGAAGTAAGGCAGGGAGAAATAGCAGGCATTGTATAAGAGACACAGACCTCCAGCTACACACACACACATGTGCATACATAGACATGTACACACACATGTACATACAGAAACACACATATATGTACACACCTGAATGCACACATGCACATACCCAAACACATGCACACACATATACATGTACACACACATGTACATACACATGTACACACAAACAACACATACATGTACACACCTGAATGCACACATCCACATACCCAAACACATGTACACACATACACACAAGCGTGTGCACATACGAACACTTGAATGAATGCACATGCATGTACACACACACACATACAACATGTCCACATGTGTACACATATACACATGTATACGCACACATACATGCATGTGTACATAAACACTTGCACACGCACAAAGAATATGACATATTTTTCAAGTTATGTAGAAGGCTGGGGGAGGGGACAGAGAGTGTGTGACTGAGTGACCCTAAGAGACACGTGCCAGTCTCTGAGCCCAGTGACCTAGGCTAGTGGACTCTCAACCTCTGCAGCTCTGACATTCTATGACTTTGTTCCTCTGTGGTTTTTCCACTTTGAAAGCCACAAACCTCCAGGAACACCCCCCCCCCATGTTCTCAGCTCCCCAAGGCAATTCTCTCCATTAGAATAAAACAAAATCCTCAAATCACCAAGTGAATTTTGAAAATGGGTCAGATTAAGTAAGGAAGACCAGTGACGTATGCGACCCTAACCCAAAGCCCCAACGGTAAATCAGAGTGACTCTCCTTCTCAGCGCCTGCCCAGCTCTCTAGCTACAACTGTCATGTATGACAGTGGGGAGTGTGTGTGTGTGTGTGTGCAAATGCTGGAGCCTGACACTCAGAGGTCAACATCAGACATTGATTCTCAGGAGTGTCTACCCTGTTTTTTGACACCTAAAACTAAGCTAAGCTATGTTGTCTGGCCAGTGAATGCCAAGGGTTCACATCTCCCTAGCACTGGAATTACAAGCACACACCAAAGCAGGCTTTTCTGGTGCCTGAGACAGCACTTGGAAGCAAAGCTGCTATAGCTCTGGTGACAGCTGAGATATTATACAGCATTGGCCAGGCGCTGCCCTAATCCCTGTGGGTTATGATCACCTCAAGGTATGTTATTCCCCCATTTTATGGATGAGGAAACTGAGGCACGGAGAGATGAAGGAAGGTACCCACAGTTGCACTGCTATTGAGTGGAAGAGGTCAGACCCCTCCTTTCTTCTCTCTCAGCAGGAGAAAGAGCATCTCAGGTTGTTTGAAGTAAAGGCCTCAGTCAGGCTACTGGAATTCATTGTTGAGGTTTTAAGTTACAAAGACTACTGTGAGGAGCAAAAGATCAGAACTGTCCCATTGAATGTCGTGACACCTGCCTTTGACAGAATTCTCAGTGACAGAGGCTGGCGGGAGACAGCACATCACTTTGGACAGAAGGAGATGGATGTTAGAATCATGGTTCTGAGACACTGTGTCCCAGCAAAAGTCCTCCTTCTCTCTCTGTTCTTCTTTTACATAAAAAAAAAAATGCCCGAAGCCCAGAGACCTCCGGGTGACTTTCTAGGGTTCACACAACTGTTCGTTCTTGGGGGAAAGCAAACCCACTCAATTCAAGGACCCTTCAATAGGACATCTGGCGTGACATCGTGTTCTCAAGGAGTCTAGAAGCCAAAAGAGAAAGCCCAAAATCTAGCTCCCTCCACAGGCTCAGGCACAGCCAGGAGCTATTTTGTGCCTAAATACGGCCACCACAGTGGGACCCTCACTTAAAGGTTTAAGCTGGTTTTGCTCAAGAGAGAGAGAAAAAAAAAAAAAAAGGAAGAAAGGCCAAACTCCCACAGATCTTTTGTTTGGAGTTGGGGAGGGGGTGAGGGAAGGAATCCTCTACCTCTCACAAACTCCTTAACTCTAGGAAAATGAAATTGGCCCCCTACCTGCCTCTCCTACTACCTTTTAAGCTAATGGCACAGGCGGACGGGCAGGGCCAGCTTATTTGTATGTCTGCCCATTCTCCAGCTCCTTGTGCGGGATACAGGCGTCCCCGCCCATCCACAAGGCATCACAGGAAGGGAAGGAGGCCACTGTCCTGCAGGGGGGGAACCTGGAAACAAGCGTTTCCTAGCAGGTGGCCAGGGAAGGGCAGGGCTGGAGGCAGGGAGGGAGCTCCTCCAAGGGTCCGCGTTGGAGGCTTTCCACCCAGAGACAGCAGCATATTACAGCGACTTCCCCTCCCCTCGCTACAACTGAAAACCCATGGGGCTTCCTCGGCATATTTGTGTATCTGGCACTTTCCGCTCTCCTCCCCGTGGGGACCATAAGCGACTCAGAGAAAAGAAGCAACGTGGTCTCCCATAATTTCAAAGTCAGTTCCAGAGTTAATAATAAATTAGTTGGGGGCAGCGGGAGGGCTAGATTGGGTGCACCCGTCAAAGTGGAGGGGGTCCCTCTAGAAGCAGCTTCTGGGGGTCAGAAGGAGGAATAGAAGCTCTGGGGGGACCGAGGACACACACAGAGCTCTGGAGGACCTGAGGGAGCCCTCCCCCAGGATGGGAGGGGGGATAGCCTTCTCAGGGGAGGGAGGGATGCTCGGCCAGGCCTTCAGCACAGCCTGGGTCCCCACTTCCTGAGGAAGGGCAGGATGCTGTGTTCTGAAATGGTGTCTCTCTGGAAGATTCGGCCAAACCCACTCGCCTCCCAGGAAGGAAACAGCAGCCACACCAGGTGGAAGTCAACAGTCCCAACACCCTTGGGAGTCTATCGTTCCTCCCAGACTTCAGAGCTTCCTGAAGACCAGGGGCTCTGTTCTCAGGCAGGAAGCTCAATCGATTCCTGTCAAAGTGATGATCACTGAGGGACACAGAGACTGCAGTGGGGATATTGGAGAAGGTTAGTTTCCCAAGATGCTACAGTACAGACAAGATGGAAGGCTATAGAGGAGACGGCCATCGTTGGACAGTGTGAGGACACTATAGAGGCTTAGCCTGTGATGGCGGGATGTGGGCAAGATGGCTGCTGCCATGAGGACTCAAGGTGCAGTGTGAGAACACGGGGTAGGGTTAGCCCCAAGACACTGGGATGTGGGCAATATGGCTGCCCTGAAGTACAGGGTTGCTGCTGTGCACTACATCTGAGAAGACCTAAGATTAACCAGAGGTGATGTAGAGAACTCCAGTTTCCTTTTCAGAGCAGGTCAGCAGGAGGTAGTGTGCTTCCTAACAAGAAGTAGCTGGTGTCTCTGAGGACAGGCAGAGCACCAACTGACACAGGTGGTCACTAGTCACTTCTCAGCCACTGATGGATTGGTGTTCTAGCTTAATAAACCCCAACCTACCGGGCAGTGATGGTACACGCCTTTAATCCCAGCATTTGGGAGGCAGAGGCAGGCAGATTTCTGAGTTCGAGGCCAGCCTGGCCTACAGAGTGAGTTCCAGGACAGCCAGAACTACACAGAGAAAACCCTGTCTCGAAAAACCAAACCAAACCAAAACAACAACAACAACAACAACAAAAAAAAAAAAAACCCTAACAAACCACGAGCCTCTGCATAAACCAATCAGGTGTGCTGCCTCAGGCAAGAGACAAGCATAGCCCAGGCAGGCTGCTGTAGCCACCTCCCCCCCTCCCCCTTCCTCCGGGAAGGTGGACAGACTGGAGAGTAACTCTCCTTTGCTGGTTAGGGTAAATAAAGTCTGACCTCACCACACCAGGGGAGACAGGACTCACTACCCTGGGCAGTATGTGGACCTGCTCATCCTTCAGGAGAGAAACTGGGGCACAGCAAAACAGGGGAGGGGGATGTGTCCACAGCCACCAACTGGCAAGCCAGTGCCCTTCCTCTCTGCCCTTGGCTGCCCTCTGCCCCCACCCCCACCTCACACAAGCACCATCTGCTCTTTCAGCACTGGGGTTTCCTATAAAAATTATTTGTCTCAGGTGAGGTCTGAAGTGGGCAGAGGAATGATATACATGCACTATGCTGGTCTGGAAAGGGCGGGGAGGGTGAGTCCCGACAGGGCCTCCTTCTGTGTCTGGGTTTCCTCCCATGAAATATTCCTCTCAGGGCCTCTCGGCACCTTGAACCCAGGTCCTAGTCCCTCCAACTGCTCCTGAAAGCGAGCAGACTTGACACAGGGAACCAACCCCCAGGAAAATTCAAGTCTGGGGTGAGGTTCTGTTGGAAAAGAGGCTTCATAAAGAATCCCCACATGGCCGGGCGTTGGTGGCGCACGCCTTTAATCCCAGCACTTGGGAGGCAGAGGCAGGCGGATTTCTGAGTTCGAGGCCAGCCTGGTCTACAGAGTGAGTTCCAGGACAGCCAGGGCTACACAGAGAAACCCTGTCTCGAAAAACCAAAAAAAGAAAAAAAAAGAAAAAAAAAAAGAATCCCCACATGGAGGTCTTTGGGGATGCTGGGGACCGTGGAGGAGCTGTTGAGACTGCTCCATAGTGAAGAAGGCTGGGGGTGGAGTGAGGAGAGAGTGGGGGGGGGGGGAGCATATTAGGAAGTTGAACCCCTATGCAGACAGCTGAGGAAGACTATACAGTACTGAGCTCTGCCAGCTGGGCCTGGGGCCTTGTCAGAAAACTAAGGGCCCCCTCCTCTGGGCTGGGTGACCCCACAACTACCTGGATGCAAAAGACTTGGAGGTAGAAGCCTCCAGAACTCTCCTACTTTCTTTTATGGCTTTCTTGGTCCCACGGAACTGAAGGCTGGGGAGTGGGGGGAGAGGATTCCCTATGAGGACTTATTTGGGGACCCACCACAGGAACATCCAGCCACTGGTATCCCCGCTTGGGTGTCCTCCTCCACTGCCCCTCCTCCCAGCCCCACGGCCATTTCCCCTGAAGTGTCTTCACGCTGGGGCGCTGAAGCCTCAGAGGCAATTGACTAGATTTCAATCAGAAATCCATCTCCCTTAAGGACAGCTTTGGACGAAAGGCACACGTAACCTGCAATCTAGATGCTGATGCTGAGCCTGAAGGGGGAGCTGAGATGGCTTAGTTGTCCCAGCCCCCAGGTAGAGCAGAAACCCATGTAGCCTCCAGGTAACATGGGACAGCTAGGAGCTGGTCTGCTCTCCCTGTGACACGGTTCAGCTCTGCCACAGACCCAATCCTGAGCTTAGCAGGAAGGGTTTGTTAACCAGCTGTGACCGGGGACCCAAACCATCAAGGCTCCCCCGGAGACTTAGCTAAAGAGTCACAGGTATCCTTAAAGTCGGGGGAGGGCTACAGGGTCAGACTTTCTCCCCGCCCACCCATCTCCACTCTCTTGGCCAGTTCCCACCGTGGCCACTGGTCCCTCTCAGAGGCTGGACGGTGGTCAGGAAAGGGTCACTCCAAGAGAGAAGAGCTGCTGCCTGATCCTCTTTCTTGGAGACCCCGCAGGGCGGGCAGAGGAGGGGCTGTGGGGACATAAGGGACCCCACAGAGCATCGCTGGTAAATAATGCACGCCTCCCAGTCCTGGCTGCCGCAGGTAGCGTATCAAAGTAATACCGCGAGACGGATTGCGGTGTAATCGCCATAATTTAGGGCCCCGTGGGTGAGGCCGTTTCGGAAAAGCTGCACACCCGGGTGGGCCAAGGTGACTGGAGCGCCTGCACCAGCTCTGACCTCTGGATTTCCTCCAAGCTAAGTGAGGCCATAAAAAATTCAGAAGCCCAGGCTGTCTCTCAGCAAATGGGGTGTGGGTAAAGAGATTGTCCCATCCATCTAGACCTGGGCAGGATGGATGCTCTCGGGGCCGGCAAAGAGAGAGATGCGCTGAGCCAAAGCCACATCTTCCAGGTGTTTAAGAAGCGCCATACATGTGACCCAGGTGCCCGGCCACCTAATTATATTTTCATTAGAGTTCAGATGGTCCCTATAGGGACTAGGTCCTAGGTGACTGGCTCCCTCCCCACCTGCACTAGGGAACAGAGACAGTCATGTTCTTGCCCAGGTTCTCCCAAGGGACCTCTGCAGGGCTCACCTCCCCCCAACCCCCAGGGAGAGTCGTTTGGGAGTGCAGAGCTGGTAAGGGGCAGTATGTTTGAGTGAGATTTCTTGATAGGAACCCGCTGGAAGCAAATGAGCAGGCCCTGTCCCCTACTCTCTGCTCCCACTGACCTAGAGAGTGATATTCATGAGTTTCTCTCGAGGAAAGACAAAGAAATAGAAAAACTTATCAGCCGCTGCAGCCCTGTCAAGTAGCATTAGCGGCCTGGCCACCCCACCTGGCTGCCGGGGGTGGGGGGTGGGGGTGGGGGTGGAGGATGGGTGGGAGGGGGCTATTTCGTGAATTCTTAGAGGTGCCCTCCTCCGTTCATTATGTGGGGCCCCGAGGCTCCTGTGCCCTCCACACCTGCCTCTAAATAATTTTATGTTTTGTGATAAAGAGATACCCCAGGTTTCGAGCTCTCCTGGGTTGGCAATCTGCTGATAGTCACCCTTCCCCAGCTCTGTGCCCCACCCTCACCCCCGGGTGCTTTGATGTGGCCTGGGTATGGGTTAGAGAGCCAGCAACCACCCCAGATGAGGTTCTGATTGAGCAAGTTTCGGAACATCCTTATGACAGAACATTCCACGGCAACAGGAATAAAGGAGATTTATGCGTGTGTGTGTGTGTGTGTGTGTGTGTGTGTGTGTGTGTGTGGACACGGAGAGATATCCAGGATATATTGTTAAGCAGAAAAGGCAAGTCACGGAATAGCGTGTGAAGTACAATCTCATTTGCGCTGCGTTTTAAATAGAGGCTGTAACATATTCACAAGCTTGCCTGTGCCTAGGAAATGTCTGGAGGGGAAAACAGAGACTGTAGACAGAATTTTCCCCGGGGAAAAGGGGAGGATTTTAACCTCTCGTTCCTCAATTTTTTTTTCCAACTGTTAATTTTTCCCAACAAGTGATTGTATTAGTTCCATAACGTAAAAATGAATGTCTTTCAGAGAAAATGAGAAAGAAATCTGGCCCGACTTCTTCGTACACTACGAAGGTCCAAAGAGGGAGAGAGACTTTTCCGGGCCACACAACGCTCCTAGCCTGTCCTGAGCCTCTCTTTTGGACTCTCCCACCAGGCATGCAGCCCAAACTACGAGGGCCCTGACAGAGGTGTGACCTGACTGGGAGGAGTCCACCTCTGGACCCCAGATAAGCATGGGTCCAAAGGCAAGAGTGAAGTGGCCATGGTTCTTAAGAGGGGCAGATATGCAGTACCCACAGGCTTTGGGAACATGGAGGAAGAGGGGGCAGAGGGAACGTAAGAGCTGGAGGTTGGGGAGGGAGCTGTGAAAC
>NW_021604628.1:907576-914286 GCF_004785775.1 Grammomys surdaster | reverse complement strand
CCCTCCCTCCTTCCCTTCCTCCCTCCCTCCCTCCCTCCCTCCCTCACATGCATGCACAGAGCCCCTAGCATTTCTCAGCCCACCGAGAGGCACATTGGCTGGGGCCCATCTCTCCCATCCAGAACCCACTGTCACTTCTGAGCAACGTAATCCTCCAGAAATTCCGAGGCCTTTAATTACACACAGGGTGCATGGCAATCTCTCATCTCTCCCTCCCCACCCCGGGAGACAAAAAGGAAATTTCACACCCTACTGAACCCAGCTCGGCTTGTACTCTCTGATGTCAGCCTGGGGTTAAAAAGCAGGGACGGGCACCGCTTGCCTCCTCCAGGTCCTGACTTCTTTCCCGATGTTGAGATTCAAAGCATGTCTCTTAAAGATGATAATCAGGATGCTCTATGCTATGCTCCACGCCTCTGAGTGGCCCCACCTCCCACCCCCTGGCTTCCCCCCACCGCACTGCAGCACCCGGTTCTCTGCACCCAGCCACCTCCCACACCCTGTCACACCTGAGACTGGCCACTCTTGGGAGATTGGGAGACACACTGGGCCTAGGACTGGGAAGGGCCAGCATTGAGAAAAAGTCAGGTTGGTCCCTAGTCCTGTCCTTTGATAGCTGCGTGGCTTGAAGTCGCTTTCTTTCCCTCTCTGGCCATACCCATCCATAAAGCGAAGGAGCCTCCTGGGCACGGGGGCACATGACAGGAATCCCAGAACTTGGGAGGTGGGGGTAGAAAATACTCACTAGGGAGATATCATGGTCAACTGACTTTCTCTTGAGGTTCTCTCATTCCCTGTCACCTCAGCCTCCCTCGCTCCAGTACCAGGCAGGCTGGGAACACAATGGGGGTGGAAAGCAAATGACCCTTGTTACTGTACGAAGCTGACGTGTGATGCCCCAGCTATCCCTCCATTCGGATGACTTTGAAACATGTTCTGCGTGGTCCCTGGATGGGTGACCTGTTGCCGAATTGAGCCTGAGGCTCAGGAAGCTAATGGCTTTGTCAGCACCCCCTTCAGAGCCTCCCTTCCCATTCTGCCTCTGCACCTCAAGATCACTCTCTGCCACTTTCCCCAAGCCTCTGCTGTAGTTGGTATTATTTTGTAGCATTAGGGTCAAACCCAGGGCCAAGTTCTTGCTAGGGGAATGCCCTGACACTAAGCCCCACCCCTCAGCCCCTTGCTACAGGGTACTTTGTAAGCATCATTTTCCCTCTTTATGACAGTCTTCCAATACTTGTTCTTATCCAAGGCTAAATGCCATGAAGTCCTGGAGTGACCCAGACAGCAAGTCTTGTCCCCCATTTCCCTGTCCCCCGCCGCCTCCTTCTCGCCTGGAAGCAGCTGCTATGCTGGATGCCTTCCTGTGGAGCGGTGAGAGAGGCCACTTGACTCCAGGCAGGGCCATCTGGGAAATATCCTCATCTCCAGTCACTTAGAACCTTCCAGAACCCTTGTGGGGCACACCCCCGGGCCAGAGCAATCAGACATTTGACAGTGGAATTTGGTTTAAGTGCCAATATATAGAGACCACTGGGGAAGAGGGGCCTCCCAAGGTGCTGGAGATGGACTGACCTTCTGCTTGTCGCCCAAAGGGTGCAGTGCCTTCCCGGGACCCCAGCTGAGCCCCTCCTTGACTCCTGGAAGTGTTTGCTGCTGGCAAGTGTGATGGCCCATCTGCCTAAGCCTGGGGGAACCAACTTCCTTCCAGCATAAAGACCTCATTTCAGACTGGGGCTGAGCGCAGTTCCTAGTGGCTTTATGCTTACCGGCTCCAAACCCATGCAAGCCTTCCTCCCTCCGTTTCCTGTCTCCCCTGCCGGCCTCCCGTTTCTCTCCCTGAAGACACCTGCTGCTGGTGCTGATGGAAGAAACCCTACCGAATGGGGTGTTGCTCAGTGGTAGAGCGCTGCCTGCCATGGATGCTTCTAGAGCTATCCCACACATCCGTGGACACACAGACTGCCACACAGACTCCCTCTCCCTTCTCTCTGGAATAATAGATCCTGGAGGCCTTTCTATGTGAATGTGTATGGAAACTCCCTCATCCCTCTTTATAGCTCTACAGTACTCCACCATGTCTCTGCTCCATGTTTGACGTAAGACTCCACAGTGGGCAGAGCATTTTGAGCTATTCCCAATTCTTGCTTATACAAAACCTGCACCCTTAGAAATGTATCCACAGGAAGATACATTTCCTTACTGCGTGTCTATAGTTAGAGTTGCATATAGTTGTGACTCTGAAAGGTGGGGATTAATTTATTCTCGCTTGTATGTCACTGTGAGGCCAACCCAGTTTCATGTAGGGAGGCATGTAACTGATTGGTCTCACAACCCCAAGAAGGGTAGAATTATTGTCCTTAATCCATGAAAACTGGAGGTGTGATTTTGCCCAGAAGGCCCTTCCTCAGAGCATTTCATTCCGTGTCAGGCGGTGAGCTACGTCCCTTACACTCACTCAGATCTGCCCGCCACACTAACACGCCAAGGTAGGAATCTGTTCACATGGCCTCGATTTCACAGATGAGCTGGCCATTGGCGTTCTGAGAGGTCAAGCAGTTTTCTCAGTATCACACAGCCAAGTGTGTGATTCCTCAGTGTGTCTGCAGAGCCCAGGCTACCCCGGCTTCCTGTGACTTGTGCTTTGCCTTGTGTGTGCTCCAAACTCCTCTGAGGATGAAGCAAAGTCCTCTGACTGTATTAGGCTCACGATTGTGGGGGCAGAAATTAGCAGAAAGTCAGAACTTGGAAGGACCGGAAAAGTTGTTTTTTTTTTTTTAAGGCTATTTTCTGAAGTTGGGGAGATGGCTCAGTGGCTAAAGGTACTCACTGCCAACCCTAATGATCTGAGTTCAATCCCTGGGACCAGCATGGTGGAAGGAGAGAACTCCTGCATGTTGTCCTTTGACTTCCACATGTGCACAACACACACACACACACACACACACACACACACACACACACATTTTTAAAACCTTTTCAAGGAGAAATTCTGTCCTGGGGCACAGATAGAGGGGATGGGAAAGTGGTTAGATCCATTGTTCTATCTGCCCTGTGTTTGCTAGAGGCAAAAAGGTGGATATTCAACTATCCTACCTCTCATGGGAAGGTCTCATACGACAAAGAATTATTCTTCCCCAAAGGCCTATACTGCCTCCTATTGAGGAACTGCAGAACCATTTCACTGTATTAATAGGAAAGATCAGGAGGAGCCCTGGAAACAGGACCAGCACGGAGCTATTCTAGGCCAATGCAGGACTTAACGTGGGCCTGATGACCCTGGCTGGACCAGAGGCTGAACTTGGCCAGCTGCTGCCTCTTGCACAAAGGGAACCAGACCCACCATGCTTGTGGGTTGTCCTGATGCTGTTTGAATTCTGATGTCAATTCCACTTCCTCAAGAGGGGTGGCCCCAGGTGAGCGGTCCATCACGCACTCAGGTGATCTCACATGAACCTTCACCCCATTTACTGGTCAATAAAGGCTAGAGCTTGTGATTGGGCAGTGGAGGTGGAAGGTGGGGTGGGAGGTCTTTGAGAGGTGGGGGCAGGTAGGGAGAGAGGTAGGAGAAGGGAAAGGGGAGGATGGAGGAGGAGGAGGAGAAGATGGAGCAGAACCAAAAGAATCTACAAGTAGCAAAGGTCTCATAGCTGGGGAATAAATTATAGAGTGCTGGTTCAGCCCAATCTAGGCTCAGTGCTTATAAATAGAATAATTAGATTATGTGGGTTTTGTAGGGGATTCTTGGGGTTGGAAATCACTACAACACCAATGTGTGTTGGTGGAGGTGAAGGAAGAGAAGAAAAGGCCTCTTTGTATATACTTATGATCAGCTAAGTTCTGTGGTGATGTAATTCTGTCATAAAGGAGACAAGCTCCAAGCCTCTAGCTAGAGAGGGCGAGGTGGAGAGCCGGGGTTAAGTGAGGTGAATCTGAGAAGAAGGCTAACACCCCAGCAGAGAGTGTCATGTCTACTGCAGTGTTGAATCCCAGGAGCTACCAGGTCTATGACAGGTTCTCAGGAGAAGCACAGTCTGCCTGACTGACCACTTGTATTTTAGGACCTAAGTATGTTCACAATACTTTCCCCGGGCTGTTCTCTGCCCACATTGACTTTCTAGGGCCATGGAAACCCCAGATACTGAAGCTTAAAGCTCCCTGTGAGGCTTTCCCTGCCCCCTGGTATTACGCCTCCAATTATGCAGGGGCGAGGTCATATCTGTGTATCCCCAGGTTCTATGCCAGTGTCAGACAGTTAGATGGATGGATGGATGGATAATAGGATGTAAGAATGATAACAGATAGATGGATGGATAGATAGGTGGGTGTGGGTGAGTAGGGGAATGGATGGGATGAATGGTGGATGGATGGATGGACGGATGGATGGATGTACAGACGGATAGATGGATGGATGGATGGATGGACAGACGGATGGATGGATGGATAGATGGATGGATGGATGGATGGTAGATAGGTAGATGAGTTTGTAGGTGGATGGAGGAACCAGGGGGATGAATGGCTTCATGAATGGGTATGTAGATGGATGGACGGGGTGAGTGAATTGATGGATGGATGGATGGACGGATGGACGGATAGACAGATGGATGGATAGATTGGTAGGTGGATGGATAGGGTATGATGATTGATGAGTGGATAGGTAGGTGCATGGATGTGAGTGGTGGAATGATGGATTAAGATCCGTCTGAGCAAGCTGAAGAAAGAGCATCTTAGTTCCCTGGATGTGGTTCCATAAGGATGCATAAGTAATAGTGCTGTTACCGCCCCCATTTACAGAGGAGGAAACGTAAGGCTCAGAGAAACAATGTATCTAATTAGTTCCTCACATCCCTCCCCGCAGCTGCCAAGCCTTGAACCCAGACAGTCTAGCTCTGGATCCAAGATATCTATTGTATATGATTTACAAAGACTCAAGCTGAAAATAAAGTCCAAGCCATTCGTCCTGGGAAACAGGATCAGGAGGCTGGAGCTGCTACCTACTGACCTCCAGTCTGTTGCTTCAGCCCCGCCCACTCACTACGCTCCGCCCACCACCACCACCACCACCACCTGCTATGGCCCAAACAAAATGTACTAGCCGGATGGAGGGACAGCGTTCTCTTCTGGAGACATGCAGAAGCGCGGGCTGAGAGTAGACTTCACCCCTAGACTGCCCGGCCTGTCCCAGCTGAGTGGACTCTGGGCTGGAAGCCAGCTGCAGCTTGCAGTGCCCCTCTCTCTGCTGCGCCTCCTCCTTCCCCCGAGTCACACTCCACATGCTCAGATTCCTTTGTGGTGGGTGTTTTGATTAATTTTATTCTAATTAATTCAGTAATCTCAAGCTGTTTGCAAAATCTGCACCGAGCTCCTGCTCTGTGATGGATCTGCAGAAGCGGCTGCAGACAAGCTAGTTCAGCTCTGAGTTGGAGATATATATATTCATACATATATACATATATTCTTATCTCACAGCTGGGAAAGTACACTGGGTGGGCCGGATGTGGCTGGAGAACAGTGTAAGTTAGTGAACAAATTAAGGAAGTCCATTCTCTCCTTCCGTCCCCTCTCCTCACCTGGGAGGGGCATCTTCAAACTCCACCCACAGCTAAAACACAGAGCGCCCCCTAGCTGCCCTTAGTGTTACCTGACAGCATGCACAGTGAGTCTATGACTCCCACCAATTTATCCCTTCCCCAAAACTGTGCCACGACCTGAGGGGAGAGGGGCATGAGACCACCAGCCCTGATGCCACAGGCCCGATGCAGTCATGGCCACGTGACCGGATGACTGCCTACCCCGATTTCTCTGCCTGTGCTTGCCCTCCGCCTGCCTGCCATCTGAGCCCTAAGTTCCCTTTTCTTACTTATTCCCTGTTACTCCACGCACACTTTTACCCACCCCATGTAAACCGTATTTGGATAAGTTTTCCCTTGAAAACCTACCTTATTCAGTTTCTTGAAAACCTGGCCCACTGGTCTCTCTCAGAGGCGGGACTGCCCAGCGAGGACGCTGACGGGACAGCTCTCATTCCTAAGGGGCAAGTCTAGACGACCTCCAACATCAGTCAGAAAATGAACTTCAAAATTGAGTTTTAAGAGTTCACCAGTTGCACTTGGGAGGCAGAGGCAGGTGGATTTCTGAGTTCGAGGCCAGCCTGGTCTACAGAGTGAGTTCCAGGACAGCCAGGGCTACACAGAGAAACCCTGTCTCGAAAAACCAAAAAAAAAAAAAGAGTTCACCAGTTGAAGCTGGGTGTGGTGCCTGCCTGAAACTTGAAGGTAGAAGCAGGAGGGTCAGGACCTCAAGGTCGTCCTCTGGTACGTAGAGAGTTCAAAGCCAGCTTGGGCTACTTGACTACATAAACTACTTGACTCTATATCTATCTATCTATCTATCTATCTATCTATCTATCTATCTATCTATCTATCTATCTATCTATACACATATACACACACCGAGAATGGTGGCACACTTCTTTAATCATAGGACTCAGGAGGCTGAGGCAGGGGGATCTCTTTGATTCAACTTCCAAGCCAGACAAGACTAACTATAAAGTGAGACTCTACCTCAAAACAGCAGCGGTATATAAATATAGAACAAGAAAACCGCCTGGCGGTGGTGGCGCACGCCTTTAATCCCGGCACTTGGGAGGCAGAGGCAGGCGGATTTCTGAGTTCGAGGCCAGCCTGGTCTACAGAGTGAGTTCCAGGACA
>NW_021604628.1:907211-907476 GCF_004785775.1 Grammomys surdaster | reverse complement strand
TATCTATCTATCTATCTATCTATCTATCTATACACATATACACACACTGAGAATGGTGGCACACTTCTTTAATCATAGGACTCAGGAGGCTGAGGCAGGGGGATCTCTTTGATTCAACTTCCAAGCCAGACAAGACTATAACTATATAGTGAGACTCTACCTCAAAACAGCAGAGGTATATAAATATAGAATAAGAAAACCGCCCGGTGGTGGTGGCGCACGCCTTTAATCCCAGCACTTGGGAGGCAGAGGCAGGCAGATTTCT
>NW_021604628.1:893327-907111 GCF_004785775.1 Grammomys surdaster | reverse complement strand
TCAGACAGGTACCCAGCCGCTAGGGGGACAGGGTAGACCACTTTACTTTGTCCAGTATATCTAGTCAGGTGTACGAGTTAGCAACTGTATCCAGCCAGGATGGGAGATGTATGGGGTTACTGATAACTCAGATCTTACTGTGACATCCTCAGTTGGCATGGAGCAGGGTCCCTGTGGAGTCGTCTAAGCATACCGGTGACAGCACACACACTTGTCACCCTCTCTCCCTTGGCCTCACCGTCCCCCGCTTCATTAGCTGACTACAGCCTCCCCCTCGTTTCTCTTTCTCAACGGCGGCTGCTGCGTTCTGAACCGGAGAATTGGAACGAGCTTTGTGCAATTACCACCCACCCCCACCAGCCCAGATCACCGTGCCTGGGGGATTAGTGTCAGGAGATTTGCTGGGTAATGGGTTCTGGGCAGTAAGACATGGGCCCTCGACTGGGACATGATTATGCAGGTTACACTTCCCTGGGCCCAGACACTGCCACAGACCTTGGCAAGCAGGTGTCTGTCCTGGTGGGGCCCGGAGGCCCCGTTCTATGGAATCTTCTTTCACTTGCTGTAAATATATATGACATGAGATGGTTTCCTTTCCTTTTCCCTTCTTTTTTTCTTTCGGTTAGCAAACACCGCAGACCCTCGTGAGTCACAAAAGCTTTGTGATATTACACAGGACTATAGGAGGGAAACTCCATATTTCCACCTGTCAAAGGTTTGGTTTTCTTATTTATTTACTAGCGTGCCACTGGGTAAATTGAACCCTGAACAATATTAAAAGGAAATAAACATATCTCTCCGTTGCTCACGGACCCAGCACTCACCAGGGAGCTGGGCTAGCAACAAGCCTTCCAGGTTGGGGACAAAGTCACGGCTGGGAGGGGGTGGAAGGGAGGGAGGCTCTTGACTGTAACTCTTCACCCGCAGCAGCCTGCAAGACTTACTGCTGACACACAGGGCCACACAGCGTCCTCTACAGTTCCCAGGTGGCAGGACAGTTCTGGTCTGACCCCTATCCTCCCATCGGTCACAAAACACACCACACACACACACACACCACACATATACACACTACACACGCACCACACACGCACCATACATACACCACACATACACACACATATACACACACACCACACATACAGGCACACCCATAACCCACACAACACATACACACACACACAGGACACACACATATACATACACCACACATACACACACACCACACATATACCACACACACACCACAATACACACATGAACAAATACATTCACACACACATACACATACACACACACACCACACATATACCGTACACCACACATACACACACACCACACATATACCGTACACCACACATACACGCACACACACACACCACACATATACACATGAAGACATACCTCACACATATACACCACACACACATACATACACACATAAACAAATACATACACACACACACACACGAACAAATACACACACACTACACACATACAAACATACCACACATACCATACATACATACACTGCACATATACCACACACACACACACACACACACACTCACGAACAAACATAATGAACAGAATAAAGGGAAGGGTCCCCTTCCCACCATGTCCCTCCCACTCTGAAACCCTGGATAGGTGAACTTTGTTGGAACCTCTATGTATTTAAAGGTGTGTTTAAACTTGGTTAATTTGAGCCACTGGATTTTGACTCCGTGGGCAAAGGTTGTTGCTGCTAAGCCTGATATCCCAGGTCCTACCAAGCAATGGTCCCCACATAGTGGAAGGAAAGAAATAACTCCTGAAAATTGTCCTCTGGCCAATGTCATGGTGTGGTCACACATATTGGGTAAATAAATATTTAATAAATTCAAATAAATTTGCTGAATTGGAGCTGGCTTGGGGGATGTCACCACCAGCCTGGCTTGCCTTTATCTCCTCCTGCAGAGGGGGCCCTGTTGGGAACTCAGTCTGAGTAGTGTGACACTCCCCACCCCCGGTGTCAGGTTCCTTGGCTGATGAGGAGAGCTGGTTCCTGTCCCCCACTGCCCACCTCCAATATGAAAAGTAAGGCCCGTGGAGCTCCCTCTGCAGCAGCGGAAATAGCAGAGGTATTGGCCAGAGTCTCCTTTGTAGGACTAATGTCTTTCCTCCTCTCTTCCTCAGAGCTAAGGAGGAATAGAAGGATAGCTAGCTGCATAGAGGCCACAGGGCATCTTAAGCCCCCCAGTGGTTCCAGGGGTCTGAAATCCTGGGATTCTCTGAGAAAAGGTAGGGATGTCCAATGGGCAGTGTTGGTATGGACAGAGAGCCAGGGCCCAGCTAGGGGATTGGAGGACAGAGAGAACACAGCCCCTAAGCCAGCAAGGCCTTCCTCCACAGTTACGCCCACAGCCACCCCACAGATCCTCCCTGAGCCCACCTGTCCCCAACAGTGTTTTGCCCATCCCCCCACCCCCACCCTGACCATAGCAGGTGGTGGTTACAGAAATGCCAGAAAAGCCTAGGAACAGTTAAGAAAGTGGAACATGAACCGGGCAGTGATGGCGCACGCCTTTAATCCTAGCACTTGGGAGGCAGAGGCAGGCAGATTTCTGAGTTCCAGGCCAGCCTGGTCTACAGAATGAGTTCCAGGACACCCTGGGCTACACAGAGAAACCCTGTCTCGAAAAAATAACAACAAAAAACAAAAAAAGCAAAACCAAGAAAGTGGAATATGGCTCAGATATGTCACAGTAAGAACCAGGGGCGCACAGTGGCACTGCTGGTAAGTACAGGCTATGGAGCCGTCCTTGCTAGGTGTCAGTCACAGAACTGTCTCAAAGAAGCTGTGTGGCCCATCTGTGCCTGGATCTCCTTATTTGCCAAACAGAGGCATTGAATGCCGGGTGTGGTGGTGCACACCTTTGATCCCAGCACTTGGGAATCAGAGGCAGGAGGATCTCTGTAAATTCAAGTCCTGTCTGATCGGTGCCTTAGTTAGGGTTTACTGCTGTGAACAGACACTATGACCAAGGTAACTCTCATAAGGACATTTAATTGGGCCTGGCTTACAGGTTCAGAGGTTCAGTCCATTATCATCAAGGCAAGAACATGGCAGCATCCAGGCAGGCATGGTGCAGGAGGAGCTGAGAGTTCTACGTCTTCATCTGAAGGCTGCTAGGAGAAGACTGACTTTCAGGCAGCTAGGATGAGGGTCTTATAGCCTATACCCATAGTGACACACCCACTCCAACAAGGCCACACCCACTCCAACAAGGCCACACCCACTCCAACAAGGCCACACCCCCGAATAGTGCCACTCCCTGGGCCATGCATATTCAAGCCATGACAATCAGCATAGTGAGTTCCAAGCCAGCCATAGCTATATAATGAGGCCCTGTCTCAAACCAACCAAACAAAAAACCCAGAGGCTCTGGGAGTTTGGAGCACAGCAACTGGGTGTCATGGAAGCCCACAGAGTGTGCCCCAACGTCTGGGCTCCCCTCTTTGCCAGGATCGCTGTGTCCTGTGTGAAGAACAGCACCAGGTGGCAGGATAGGATGCATAGGCATCTGAAGGGACAGAGGGACCAGATGTCAGGAAGGCAGACACTCAGCACTGGGGATTTCTGGGTGGCCAGCCTTAACCGATGAGGTTATAGGGGCCATAGATCAGCACAGCCTCTTTCCACTGTAACTTCTGTTTTGTTTGTTTGTTTTTTGTTTTTTTTTTTGTTTTGTTTTTCGAGACAGGGTTTCTCTGTGTAGCCCTGGCTGTCCTGGAACTCACTCTGTGGACCAGGCTGGCCTCAAACTCAGAAATCCGCCTGCCTCTGCCTCCCAAGTGCTGGGATTAAAGGCATACGCCACCACCGCCCGGCCCACTGTAACTTCTCAGTCAGGGACATGACCACACAGAACCAGAACTTTATTTCCTGGCTTCCCTTGCAGCTATACACAGCCATATGATTAAATTCTGAGCAACATGGTGTAAAGGAAAATGGCAGGTAAAAACCATGCCAGCCCTGGACTGTAGACTTATAAGAAATAAAGAAAGCAAGCTTCTAAACGGTGTGAGTCAACATTTGAGGGGTTGATACTACTTATCAGGGCGGTTCATGTGGATCCCAATAGATACGGACACAACGCTGAGGGGGGGCAGTCAAGGACACAGGCAACTCAACAGCCAAAATAATGGGTTTACACATGGTACTATGGGAGGGAGAAGTGGGGGCGGGGACCACAGTCTGCCCTAAGGGGGCTTCCAGGCCTTCTGGAATGAGTTCTGTCTGCATCAAATCCCCAGAGGGGCTACCAGATGATGGGGAGCTGGGAAAGAGGGTAACATATTGTAACAGACAAATGCTGGATGTCAGGATACCCCAAAGAGGGAGAGTGGAAAACTGCCCCCCAAGAGGTTGAAGGTTCTGGGGGTGGTGGGGAGCAAGGCTCTGGGTGACTGGGAACTTTCTGTGAGTTTGAGGCTAGCCTGGTCTACACACCAGTTCTAGGACAGCCAGAGCTGTGTAGAGAGACCCTGTCTTAAAACGATAACAGGAAACACAGACAGACAGACAGACAGACAGACACACACACACACACACACACACACACACACACACGCATGCACGAGACACGACACTAGGACTCTGACAGGGTAGCAGGGCTGGCTGGTAAGGCTCCAGCGTGTGACCAGGGTTGGGTTAGATCTTGCGGGGTACCCTGGAGCTTGTGTGCTGGATCCTTGGTACCCTGTATGGCACATTTTAACTTCAATGTCAATACCACGCACGAGCTGAGCACATGGTCTGCCTTCCCAGGGGAAGAAGGCAGGCTAGGGGACTAGATCATTTGCAGACGGCAGCCGGCGGCAGGACCAAATCAGAACTTAAATAGTGGACCTTCAGCTTGTGTGTCTACCTCGTCTCTTGGGGTCACAGGTGTCATGGGGACACCTCATGTCCTTTCTTTTCACCTGACTTGACCTCTCACATCCCCACCAGAGCACTCTGAGGACAGAGATGCAGGGATTGCACTCCTGGGGGGGAGGGGGAAGTCATGGAATGGGACCCCCCAGAGGCAGAGACCAGAAAAATGCTAAAAAGGGGGGGAGGGGGTCCCTGAATGTCTTCACAGCTCCTCTTAAGTTTCCAGAGTCCTATGCCATGCAGGACTATTTATACCCCAGTATCATTTTTTGTGGATTATTTGTAAGCCCATTAGAATACTCCTGTTACAGATAAGGCCCAGAAAAGGTAAATAACTCTCCTGAGATTGCCCAGCTCATAAACTATAGAGTTTTGAACTTCACCACCCAGTTCTGTACTGACCTTAGTCTACTTAAAGCTGCCTTGGTCTGACAGTCACTCCCCCGGGGGATCTTCCCAGATCTGTGACAGAATGACAGACTTCTGTTCAGCCGTGGCTGCCTCCTCCCCAGTTTTCCCTCCCTCCCCTCTCCGTCCCAGCCTGCTGCCGCAATCTGTAGCCAACATATGCCTTCGAAAAGCTCCAGAGCAGCCATCCTATGAGGTTTTAAACTATGAGGTAGTTGTCTGCAAGGACTGAGAACCGGCTATTGGATGCCTCTCTCAATTTGCTTAATCCCGGCATGTTGGAAAACCATCTTCAACTAGAATCTGAAAGCCTTTGAACACCAGAGACCTTGGCGAGCCGAGCTGTGTCCCTGTGTCTCATGAAGGAGGCTTTCCCTGTGCCTATAAACTCAGCCCTCCTATGCCACAAAGCAGCTCCGAGGCCCTGCACTGTCCTTCAGGAGCCCCAGGTTGCTGGCCCTGGTCCTATTGGATCCAGCCAGCAACACCTTCAGGCCAGGCTGGAGTGTTTCTTAGGGCTGGATGCTAGCATCCTGGCTCCCAAGGTCTTTCCTGGGAAAAGCCCCAATGGAGGCCAGTAAACAGATAAATTGATCCGTGACAGGACTGAGCTGGGCAGGGCTTCCAGATGCAGGCACACAGATTTAAAACTAACATCTGTAAGCCACTGGGTGTATGGGAAGCCATGACAGTGTTTCTGGATGGAAATTTCAAAACCTGTGACTTTTAGGACCAGGTTAGATTGGTAGGGGTGGGGGTAGTGGTCTCCAGATGCTGAGGCCCTGATCAACCAGGGACAAAGGCTTCAATCCTGAAGTGTCTTTCATCTGTACCCCCTCTCTCTGGTCTGCTGCCTCCTGCCAAAATCCTGGCTCTGCAACGGGGAGGGGGAAGGCTTTGATCCTGACCCCACAGATGTGGATGACTAATGACAAAAGAGTCCCAAGGGACCTGGGCCTTTTGTTGCAGGCACCACAGGGCAGCAGCCCCTGTATTATTTCTCAGTGCAGCTGCCAAGGCAGGGAGGGAGGCCACAGGCATCAGGTGCCTGAGGTGGTGGCTGGCTGAATTCTATGGATGTCACCCAGCAGGGAGGCTCAACAGACCTTGCCTCTCCCCTCCCCTTTCCAGCCAGTTTAGCAGCCAGCTCTGTCTCCAGGCAGGCAGACCTCCATCTCACAGAGCCCAGGAAGCCAGGGTGAGGACCACGACCACCACCAAGACGGAAATGCCTGTGTGCAGAAAATAGACTACCGGAGAGGTTCTCCAGCGGGGAAGCCTGAGGCGCCCTTTTCCTGAATGGTGCCATCTTCCCTTTTGTGCTCTCAAATGCCACCCAATTGCTCCACAAGGCCACCAAAGCCAGAAGGCAAAAGCAGAGAGGGACTGCCTGGGGCACTGGCCTCTGGGCTGCCTGCCAGGGCTGACAGGCTGCCCAGACATCAATACCAGCAAGTGAAGAGACAAGAAAATAGCTCCCAGAAAAGGGCTCGCGCGTGCACAGGACGTGACCTCTCTTGTGCAGTGACAGCAGTTCATCCACATGGGGTTGTCTGCCCACAGGCTCACCCCCACCTGGTGGCCACTAATGAGGCCTGGCAGCCAGTGGAGCCATGTATTGCGTGCTGGCCCAGCTGGTGGCCCAAGTCCCCTGTTGCTAATGAGCCAGAACCCACCCCTTCCTCTGTGGCCAGTGGGGGACAGTTTGTTAGACTGCATCTCTGCCACTTCCTGGGTCTTCAGAACAAGGAGCACAAAAACCGCCTGTGGTCAGCTAGACTGGGGATGTTGCCGTGTCCCAAACATGTTTGGAAAGATGTCCTCAAGCAGAATTAATTACTTTTTGTTATTTATTCTCTTTAAAAGTCTCATTTGAGGGTGGGGGGATGCTGGAGAGATTGCTCAGCGATTAAGAGCACTGATTGCTCTTCTAGAGGTCCTGAGTTCAATTCCCAGCACCCACATGGTGGCTCACAACCATCCGTAATGAGATCTGATGCTCTCTGCCGGGTGTCTGAAGACAGTGACAATGTACTCATATAAATAAATAAATCTTTTTTTTTTTCTAAGTCTCATTTTGGGGCTGGAGAAAGGGCTTAGTGACTAAGAGTGCTTGCTGCTCTTTCAGAGGACCTGGGTTGGATTCCCAGCACCCACATCAGGGGGCTCACAATGGCAGATAGCTCCAGTCTTAGGGGACCTGACACTCTTTCTGGTTTTCAAGGGCACATGCATAAATATGGTACACATAGAGGCCAGCAGGCACACAGATGTAAAGTACTTTTTAAAAATAAAAATTTAAACCGGGCAGTGGTGGCACACGCCTTTAATCCCAGCACTTGGGAGGCAGAGGCAGGTGGATTTCTGAGTTCAAGGCCAGCCTGGTCTACAGAGTGAGTTCCAGGACAGCCAGGGCTATACAGAGAAACCCTGTCTCAAAAAACCAAAAAAAAAAAAAAAAAAAAAAAAATTATCATTTATGCTTCTGTACCTGTGTGCGCATGAGTGTGCGAGTGGTTATGGGGGCCAGAGGAAGGCTTCAAATCCCTTGTAGCTGGAGTTACAGGTGGTTTGTGAACTGCCTGATTTGGATGCAAGGAACCAAATGTGGCTCCCCAGAAAGAGTAGCAAGCACCCTCAACCCCCGGGTCACCTCTCTGGCCGTTATTTGTTTACTTATTTATTTATGCGCATGTCAGTGTTCATGTATGCAGGTGTATGTTGTTCCTGCCTGTGGAGGTCAAGAGAGGACATAGTGTTCTCCATCACTTCCTGCCCGTTTCTTTGAAGCATCAGCTCTCCCTGAACCTATGCCTCATGTTTCCTCAGCTAGGCTAAAAGTCCCAGCAATCCTCCTGTCTCCACTCCCCCTTGAAGCTGGGGTTACAGATATATATGTGAGATGCCTGGCTTGCCAGTCAGGGGCTGGGATCTGAACTCTGGTCTCCATGGTTTTACAGCAAGCCCGTTAACCCCTAGGACATCTCTCCTGCCCACAAAGTTCTAAAAACAAAGTTTAGTCACCTCTCCTCTCCTCTCCTCTCCTCTCCTCTCCTCTCCTCTCCTCTCCTCTCCTTTCCTCTCTTCTCCTCTCCTTCTTCCTTCCTTCCTTCCTTCCTTTCTTTCCTTTTTTTTGCTTTGTTTTATTTTGTTTGTTTGATACAAGATCTTGATATATAGCTCAAACTGTTAGCGAATTTATAGTAATCCTCCTGTTTCTGCCTCCCTAGTTCTAGGCTGACAGGTGAATGCATTATGTCCAATATGCCAAATTCTTTTCTCCCAATGTGCACGAAGATTCTCCTGGGAGCCAGTGGAGCTTCCACATGGGATTCTACATATACATAAATAATAATGAAATTGTGACACAGGAACACATTGGTCCCAGGGTACACATCTTAGTTGCTTTTCTATCACTGTAAGGAGACACCATGACCAGGACAACTTACAGAAGGAAGAGTTTATTTGGATTTAGGATCCCAGAGGGATAAGAGTCTGGATTGGGGGGACAGAGGCATGGTAGCAGGAGCAGGAAGCTGGGGACTCACATCTTGAACCACAGGAAGCAGAGAAAGGAACACAGGAACCCTGCCTCAGTGACGAGCCCCCTGTAGCAAGGCTACACCTCCTAGCCCTTCCCAAACAGCACCATCAACTGGCCACTGAGTATGCAAATGCCAAAACCTGTGGGGGACAATCTCAAACCACCACAGTGCACTCTAGAATGTGTTAACTAACACATGTCCCTGATGAATAGCTCCACCCACATCCTCCTCCTTCTTACCTTGCCACACCCAGCTCAGCTCAGCAGGGACCCCTGGGATCTGCCAGGATGACACTTATGGAGGCACTGGCAGGGGACAGATGGCATCTCAGGAGACCCTCCTCTTTCCCTCTTACTTCCCTGAGCAGAGGCACCCCAGTTCACTTGGGAAGCAGCGGGTAAGTAAGTAAATGGGTTTTTCCTTTTCTTTCTTTTCTTTTTCTTTTTTCTTTTTTCTTTTTTCTTTTTTTGTAAGCTATTTAGACCTTCAAGGGTTACTGGTTACACGGCGTTATCACAACAAGTACTGACTAATATAACGGACACTTCAGTTGTGACAGCAAAGAATTAGGTAACATGCTTACATGTCAACGACTATATGGAGTGGCATCAAGTCTGTTTTGCATGTGTGTGTTTGTTTACAGATACATGTGGGATGATGGTTAATGTGTGTGTGTGTGCACATGAGTGTGCGTATGTGCATATTTCTCGAGTCCATCTATTAATCTTGACTGGCTGGCCTGCAAGCACTAGGCATCTGTCTGTCTCTGCCTCCCGGACATGTCTGGCTTTTTATGTGGATGCTGGGAGTCAGACTTAGATCCTTGCATTTCCATGGCTAGCATTTTACCAGCTGAGGCATATCCCCAGGCCCTGGAACCTTTAACTTTTTGGTGCCGATTTATTTCCCAAGGTTTTGTACCAATTTGCACTCCACCGCCCATGTCATGGGTTTCCATGGCCCCACATCCTTGTCAGCACTTGAATTTGTCAGATGTCTGTGAGCTGATGGGTGTGAAATTACATTGCCTGTCCAACCCCTTCTTGTGTTTCCTGCCTCTGGGCCTCCGTCCTTGATGCCTGCCTCAACCATGCCCACAGACTCAGTGCACTCGTCTGTCAGATGCTCTGCAAACCGTCCCTTCATCCTGCCCCACTACAGAGCCCAACACACAGTAGGTGCTTAGGTGACAACTAGAAAGAAATGTATGATGAGAATTTGAATCGGCTAGCCAGCTCCTGCCCCGGGGGAACATAGGAACAGACATGACGCCTCGTCAAAGGTTTGACACACACATCAAGGCTTGTCCGAAGGCAGAGACGGCTTTTTATGTGGCTGGCCCATAAAGGCTTTGAATACTACTTGTTTTTATTCAGAGGGGGGAAAATGTGATCAGTCCAAGGTAGATCTCAGGGGAATGGAAGTGACTGGAAAGATGTGAGAAAAAACTCACCTCTGAGGCCCTGGCAAAGATCTGCTGGCAAATTCTAACTAAAAAGAAAAGATGTTATCCACAGAAAAAAAAGGGGGGGGGGCTTTGTTTCATGCTTTTGTGAGTGCTTTATGCATATTGGAGGCTGTGGAAAACCAGAAGAGATCAGACACCCGTGGTCAGCAGCAGAGGAAGGGACAAAGGGCAATATCCCATCAGGACATAGGGCTGTCAAGAGGCCCTGGATTGACTGACTTGATCAGGCTGGGACAGCGGCTTGTGGCTTCTGCCACTCTGTTCTACCACACCCTGGAGCCTGTCACTTACATACTTCAGGCCATGGCCTTAGAGGATAAAGAACTTGACATATCCCAGTGATCCTATCCCTGCAGTGATGAGAAACGGTTTGGATCATGGGAATATGTTTGGCATCTCAAAATTCGTATGTGAGGGGCTAGATTCTGAGAGGTTCGTGTGGAGACCATCTTCCCTCCCAGTGAGCATGATGAGAAAGCATGGGGATCCTCTGTTGGACCCAAGCTGGACCTGAGTCTTGTTTCTTTAATTATGTTTGTCTTTAATGGATTTACTTATTTAGTGTGTGTGTGTGTGTGTGTGTGTGTGCGCACGCACGCGTGCGTGAGCAGTCAGAGGACAACTTCCAGAGGTGGTTCTTTCCTCCCACCATGCGAGGCTCAGGAATCGAACTCGGGTCATCAGGCTTGCCAGCCAGTGCCTTTACCCACTGAGTTATCTTGTCAGCGGATGGTCCACAGTCTTATTTGGATTATTCTTACGGCAAGTGTGAAGGTATCCACGTGTAATCCCAGTCCTTGGGAAGCTAAAGCAGGAGGATTGGGAGTTGGAGGAAAGCCTGGGCTACACAAAGTTATATTCTGTCAAAAATTAATAATTAGACTGGGCGGTGGTGGTGCACGCCTTTAATCCCAGCATTCCAGAGGCAGAGGCAGGCAGATTTCTGAGTTCGAGGCCAGCCTGGTCTACAGAGTGAGTTCCACGACAGCCAGGGCTATACAGAGAAACCTTGTCTCGAAAAATCAAAAATAATAATAACAGTAACAACAACAACAATAAATAAATAAATACATAGGGGCTGAAGAGATGATTCAGCACTTAAGAGTCCACACTGCTCTTCCACGGGAACTTTGGTTCACAGCACCAATTTCAGGTGCCTGGAACCTCTTGTAAATCCACCCCCAGCTCCACTCCAGGGGATTTAACCATTCCTCCTTCCTCAGACTCTTGGAAGGTAAAATATGATTGGCCCAGCTTCAGTCAGCTATTATCTTCTGGTCCAATCAGCTGTGACCAGGAAGTTGCGTGCACCTTAGCCTCAGGAGAGCGAGACTATCAAAGACCTTTCTAGAAGACTCCTTAAGAAAGTTACTAATTCTTTAGGGAAGCAGTCATCCCTCTGGGGAACCCACCTTTCTATTTTGTACAATGAGAGATTTGATTCGTGTCTGCTGACTATGCCTGGCATACCATAGGTGCTTAATATATGTGTGTTCTGCGGATGAGTGAGAGAGAATTCTATTAGTCCTGGGTCTGGCAGTCTGGGTTCCAGAAACATCTGTATGTAAGACTTGGGTGCTGGGAACCTGCAGGAGGGAAGAGGAGAGGGCGGGTAGACACTGGCTAGAGCTGCCTGCATGCCAGCTTAAGCAGGCTTTGCTCTGGGCATCCTTCCAGAGCCCATCCTCTGTCTTCACTGAGCAGCCTTTGGAAAGGATTTGGCTTCTCTAATGGACTCTGTGCCTCTAGGGACGGTGCCCTTTATAAGCTACTAAACTGGCTTCCTGACAGCAGTCAGCACTGCTGTCATTTGGGAAGTGCGGCCCAACAGAGATGGCTCTGGGTTCGACTCCAACAGTCCAGACTCTGCTTGCTGTCTGTCTAGCCTGGGCAGGGCCATTGCCTCTGCATCGTCTTTCTTTTGCCAGACACATATATTCTGTCTCATTCATGGGGATGTTTGAGAGACAGAGAGTGAGCGTAAAATTATGCAAACTAATTGAGCTCTGTTTGTGGTGTGATAGCTATCGGCAATCAAGAGCGTCTGACCTTTGAAATCATGACACAATGTTGTTTATAAAGTTCTTCCTCGGGAGCCATGCAATGGAAGCCGTTTTGTTTGCTGGGTTGGTTAGCAGGTTGGTTGGCTTTTCAAGACAGGGTTTCTCTCTGTAGCCCAGGCTATCTTGGAACTCGCTATGTAGACCAGGCTGGCCTCTGACTCAGAGATCCACTTGCCTCTGCCTCCCGAATGGTGGGATTAAAGATGTGTGTCACCACCTTCTAGCTTTTTTTTTTTTTTAATCTCATAATGTTTTGACATTTTGTGTCAGTTTGTATTTTAAGCTAGTTCAGGTTCCAGGGTGCTTGTGAACCCTCTTGAATCTTAACAAGAACCTTATTAAAGCCAGGCACAGCAATGTGTGCCTGTAATCCCAGCACTAGAGAGGCCAAAGGAGGATTACTACAAGCCTAAAAGTAGCCCAGGCTACACAGTGAGAACCTGTCTCAAAGGGTCAAATAGAGAAGCCTTGGGATGTAGGTCAATGTCAAGGCATTTAATGTGTGAAACCCTGGCTTTCATCACAAGTGTACCTTATTAAGTAGGTCTTCTCTTGATGTCCCCATTTCACAGATGAAGGGACTGAGGCTCGGGGGTTAAATGGCTTATCCAGCATCACACAGCTGATGAATAGCAGGATTGGATATCTCCCTCTGGACCACCAAACATGAATAGTATAGTCATGACTATTCCCCCAAAGTCCAAGCTACAGAAAAACTGAACTCAGAGAGTCTGACTGGTGAGTCTGGGAAACCAAAGACTGGCCTCCAAGACACATCGTTTTTTAAAAAGCACTTATTTTTATTATTTTTAGGTTACATGTAGTTGTGTAAATCTACATTCAAGAGTGTGTACATGAGTACAGGTGCCTGGGAGGCCAGAAAGATCTGATCCCCTGGAGGTAGAGCCACAGACTGTGAATGCTGGGACCCAAACTCGGGTCCTCAGCTAATAGCTGAGCCTTCTCTCCACCTGAGGAACATCATTTATGGGGGAGAAAAGGAAAGGAAAGGAAAGGACAAGACAAGAACCTCAGTCCGAAACAAAACAAAACAAAACAAAACAAAAATCTACATGATTCAAGAAATCTCTGGGAAGGGGCCGGAGGGATGGCTCAGCCAGTGAAGAGCACTTTGTGCCCTTGTAGATGACAGGAGCTCAGTTCCTAGTGCACAGCAGCTCACAACCATCCATAACTCCAGTTCTGGCTGATCTGATGCTCTCTTCTGGCTTCCTTGGGTACCAGGCACATTCATGGTACATATATGTACATGGAAGCCAAATACACATATAAAATAAAAATAAGTAAATCTTAAAAGTTTAGTTAATTTTTGTAAAGAAGAAGAAGAAGAAGAAGAAGAAGAAGAAGAAGAAGAAGAAGAA